>NC_143057.1:13758712-14061742 GCF_052426305.1 Pelodiscus sinensis
CCAGTCTCTTTAGCCTCTCCTCATATGGGACCCGTTCCAAACCCCTAATCATTTTAGTTGCCCTTTTCTGAACCCTTTCCAAGGCCAAAATATCTTTTTTGAGGTGAGGAGACCACATCTGTACACAGTATTCAAGCTGTGGGCGTACCATAGTTTTATACAGGGGCAGTAAGATGTTCTGGGTCTTATTTTCTATCCCTTTCCTAATAATTCCTAGCATCCTATTTGCCTTTTTGACCGCCGCTGCACACTGTGTGGAAGTTTTCAGAGAACTGTCCACGATAACTCCAAGATCTCTTTCCTGATTTGTCGTAGCCAAATTAGCCCCCATCATACTGTACGTATAGTTGGGGTTATTTTTCCCGATGTGCATTACTTTACACTTATCCACATTAAATTTCATTTGCCATTTTGTTGCCCAATCACTCAGTTTGGTGAGATCTTCTTGGAGTCCCTCACAGTCTGCTTCTGTCTTGACTATCCTCAACAGTTTGGTATCATCTGCAAACTTTACTACATCACTGCTTACCCCTTTCTCCAGATCATTTATGAATAAGTTGAAAAGGATTGGTCCCAGGACTGACCCTTGGGGTACACCACTAGTTACCCCTCTCCAATCTGAAAATTTACCATTCATTTCTACCCTTTGTTTCCTGTCTTTTAGCCAGTTCTCAATCCAAGAAAGGACCTTCCCTCTTATCCCATGGCCATGTAATTTACACAAGAGCCTTTGGTGAGGGACCTTGTCAAAGGCTTTCTGAAAATCCAAGTATACTATATCTACTGGATCCCCCTTGTCCACATGTTTGTTAACCCCTTCAAAGAACTCTAATAGATTAGTAAGACAGGATTTCCCTTTACAGAAACCATGTTGACTTTTGTCCAACAAATTATGTTCTTCTACATGCTTCACAATTTTATTCTTTACTATTGTTTCGACTAATTTGCCCGGTACTGAAGTTAGGCTTACCGGTCTGTAATTGCCAGGATCGCCTCTAGAGCCCTTTTTAAATATTGGTGTCACGTTGGCTACCTTCCAGTCATTAGGTACGGAAGCCGATTTAAAGGATAGGTTACAAACCACAGATAATAGCTCAGCAATTTCCCATTTAAGTTCTTTTAGAACCCTTGGATGAATGCCATCCGGTCCCAGAGATTTGTTAACATTAAGTTTTTCTATTTGTTCCAAAACCGCCTCTAATGACACTTCAATCCAGGACAGTTCCTCAGATTCATCACCCACAAAGGACGGTGCAGATTCAGGAATCTCCCCAACATCCTCAGCCGTGAAGACTGAAGCAAAGAAATCATTTAGTTTCTCCGCAATGGCTTTATCGTCCTTGATTGCTCCTTTTATAGCTCGATCATCTAGGGGACCCACAGGCTTTTTAGCAGGCTTCTTGCTTCTAATGTACTTAAAAAACATTTTGTTATTTCTTTTTGAGTTTTTGGCTAGCTGTTCCTCAAAATCTTTTTTTGCTTTTCTTATTACATGTTTACACTTGATTTGACAGTGTTTATGTTCCTTTCTATTTATCTCACTAGGATTGGACTTCCACTTCTTAAAAGATACCTTTTTGTCCCTCACTGCTTCTTTTACATGGTGGTTAAGCCACGGTGACTCTTTTTTAGGTCTCTTGCTATGTTTTTTAATTTGGGGTATACATTTAAGTTGGGCCTCTATTATGGTGTCTTTAAAAAGTTTCCATGCAGCTTTCAGGAATTTGGCTCTAGTCACTGTGCCTTTTAATTTCTGTTTAACAAACCTCCTCATTTTTGTGTAATTCCCCTTTTTGAAATTAAATGCCAGGGTGCTGGACTGCTGAGGTGTTCTTCCCACCACAGGAATGTTGAATGTTATTATATTATGGTCACTATTCCCAAGCGGTCCTGTAATGGTTATATCCTGGACCTGATCCTGCACTCCACTCAGGACTAAATCGAGAATTGCCTCTCCCCTTGTGGGTTCCTGCACTAGCTGCTCCAAGAAGCAGTCATTTAAGCCATTGAGAAATTTTATCTCCGCTTCTCTTCCTGAGGTGACATGTATCCAGTCAATATGGGGGTAATTAAAATCCCCCATTATTATAGAGTTCTCTATTTTGGTAGCCTCTCTAATCTCCCTCAGCATTTCTATGTCAGTATCGCTGTCCTGGTCAGGTGGTCAGTAATACATCCCTACTGCTAATTTCTTATTATTGGAGCATGGAATTTCTATCCATAGCGATTCTATGGAACATGTTGATTCACTTAATATTTTTATTTCATTTGATTCTACATTATCTTTCACATACAGTGCCACTCCGCCACCCACCCGGCCTGCTCTATCCTTTCTATATATTTTATATCCCGGTATGATTGTGTCCCACAGATTTTCCTCATTCCACTAGGTTTCAGTGATGCCTATTATGTCTATCTCCTCATTTAATATGAGGTACTCTAGTTCACCCATCTTATTAGTCAGACTCCTAGCATTTGTGTACAAGCACTTTAAAAATTTGCCACTGGTTATTTGTCTGCCCTTCCCTGATGCATTGGATTCCTTTCTATGCAGTTGTTTGTCAGCTCTGGCCAATGGTTTGCCCTCTCCCCTCCTCTCTTTCTGACTACAGCTTAGTATATCTGACAAGGGATTTAAAATGCTCCCTTATCAGTGTTTTCCTGTGACCCTTTTTTGTAATGAGCAGAAGTGGCCGTTCACTGACTTTGAGGGGGAAGAAACCCTCTCCGAGCCCAGGTGGGTCAAACTGGGTCTTGCCCTTTAACTCCAGAGAGGCCAAGGGCAGGGCAGGAAACATAAAAGTTCATCCCAAGAACTCAGTAGGGCTCAGCCACTGGAGGAAGCAGAGGCCTGTCCTGAGCGCTCAAGCTAGGAGGGCCCTGAGGATCTTGTAGAGGCTGGGGACTGGCCTGGACCACCAGCCCCTTGCTCTGAAGAGGAGACCTTCTTTACCCTGCCCAAGGATTCAGACTACCATGATCCCGAGGACCGGCAGCCAGTGTGGAACCAGGCAGATGCGGAGGGGGAGTTAGGAAGTGACCCAGAGGAAGCCAATGACTATCAGACTGACCACATAACATTGTAGAGTATGTCAGTGTGTTGCAGGCCAGATCCCCGCTAATCCCAGTGGCAGCCAGTGCTGCCATTGCTAGGGCCCTGGGCCAGGACGCGGTGGAGTAGGGAGGGCCCACATCCCTCCTGCCAGCCCGTATAATAGGTAGCAGTTTCTCCCTCCCTGCTCATGCCTGGGGAACTGCGTTTGTTTACCTCTCCGTGCCCCCAAACCAGGGCCTGGTCCTTAATAACTGGAACTGCGATTGTTTGCTTGCCCTGCACTGAACCAGGGCCTGGGCCATACTGACTTTGGGGCTGCATTTGTTGTACTGCCTGCCCAGAGCCAGGGCCTGAGCTTATTGACTGTGGAACAGTGGTCATATCGCTCCCTGTCCTGATCTCAGGGCCCCCAGTTTGGCCAGAGCCACTAGACTGGTACTCACAGGCTTGAGCACTGGTCAGGGACCCAGGACTCAAGCAGATGGTTTACACCCTTCAGAAGTACTGGTGTGCCATACCTTCCAATATCCTCACTATAGTAATACAGTTTGGGCATTCTATCTCTTCCCCATGTTTTAATAAACCAGGCCCCAGTATGCTATTTAGCTTCTTATTTATCTTTTCCCTAAGTGTAAAGCCATAAAAATAAGCCAGAAAGTGATGAGGAAAACATGTAACTGCTAAGAGTATGACGATATTATATTAGGAACTTTCCACTTTCTTACCTAAGTGCCAAATCATTAGTATTTCCTTCTATTAATAAAGACTTCTCCAATATAATTATAGTCTAATGTCTTTTACCCATCATTACAGGATTAGAATAAATGTTAATATAAACTGGGATGTTTTGTCTTTCATTACATTCTTCTAATAAAACCTGTAAGAAGTAAAGCTAAAGAGCCATACAATGAACCTAAATGACAGAGTACTACGAAAAATGTACTTTTAAAACTCTGCAGGTATCTGTAATGTGGTGCCCCTCCTATTCATCCTGCTTTACATTCTAGAATGCTCTATGAGTACATCCACACTGCAACCTACCTGAGGCAGTGAGTCTGGAACCCTGGATCTGTAGACTTCGGCTTGCGCCATGGGACTTAAACCTTTAGGCTTCGTCTAGACTGGCATGATTTTCCGCAAATGCTTTTAACGGAAACATTTTCCGTTAAAAGCATTTGCGGAAAAGAGCGTCTAGATTGGCATGGACGCTTTTCCGCAAAAGCACTTTTTGCGGAAAAGCGTCCGTGCCAATCTAGACACGTTTTTCCGCAAAAAAAGCCCCAATCGCCATTTTCGCAATCAGGGATTTTTTGCGCAAAACAAATCTAAGCTGTCTACACTGACCCTTTTGCGCAAAAGGACTTTTGCCCGAATGGGAGCAGCATAGTAATTCTGCAAGAAGTACTGATTTCTTACATGAGATTGTCAGTGTTCTTGCAGAAATTCAAGCGGCCAGTGTAGACAGCTGGCAAGTTTTTCTGCTTTTGCCAGTCTAGACACAGCCTTAATGTAAATGTTTGGGTTTTGTCTGGAGCCTGGCTTCTGAGACCTATCTACTCGCTGGGCTGACTCTACAGCGAAGGGTTGTTGCTTTTTTTGGTAATGCAGAGATAGCCTCTGCGTGTGAAAACACATGTACACAAAGAGTCAGGGGAATAAGTATTAGGACAGGGATGGGCAAAAGGGCCTCCGTGGGTCAGATCCAGACTGCTAAGCAGATGGATCCGGCCCATGGAGGCCCTGCTGCTCCCCCACTCCAAGGTCAATTAGGGCCTGGGAGCAGGGGGAAGTGCACAAAGTTTTCTCTACCCTGCAAGGAGCATGCAGTGCTTCTAAGTGCCATGCACTACTGGCAGGGTGGGAGGAGACTTTGCGCACTCCCTGGCAAGGCAGGAATAGACTTCGTGAGCTCCCCCACCCCTAAGCCCTGATTGGCCCTGGGGGCGCGGGGAGCCCTTGCCCTGCGAGGAGTATGCAGCGCTTAGAAGTGCTACATGCTCCTGGCAGGGCAGGAGGAGACTTCACGCACTCCCCCGCCTCCATTCCCTGATTGGCCTGGGGGCAGAAAGGGGAATGCACAAAGTCTCCTTCCACTGCCAGGGGCATGAGCAGCTAGGGGGAACTTCTGGGTGGCTGGCAAAGACTTCACACACTCTCCACCCCAAGACCAATCATGGTCTGTGGGTGGGGAGGCAGGGAAGTATCCTGGCCCTGCCCCTGCCACTTGAGGCCCTGCTCCTTCCAGTGAGGTCCACGGCCACTTCAAAAATTTCTGAAAAAACTATTGCCCCCCTTCTATTAGGAGGAGCTCCTTGTTCCTCTTCCTCCAAACCAGCAGGGATTGCATTGGAATGTTGTTAACCTGAGGCTGTGACATCACTCAGAGCTTGTTGACTAATCAAGCACACTTTATCGGTACATCAGCGAATTCAAAAAGGCCCAGCACACTGTGAAAGCATTACAGGGAGCTCAGACCCCTGCAGAAAACCATGTGCTTTCTGTTCCCCTGTCTGAACTGACCTCCGAGCAGATGTTTAAATTTGGAGACCCCCATGGAGAAGTGAGTGAAGTTCTGACTTTACCCATTTACTTACTAGCTATAATAGCTGGGGGAGGAAGGAGGGTTCATGGTGTGGTGGGGAGTGAGCTCTTCTATGAAAAGACTGCAGAGCAAACTTCACTCTTCTCAGTGGTGGCAGTTGCCTCTAAGTTATACCTATATAAGTGCAAGGTATACATTTGCTTTAAACTGCGCATTTTCTGAAACTCAGCTATGTCCACATTTCAGGCTGTTACCAGATTTGCCCAATACTCTGGGGTATACTCATTTATTAGGGTTACTCTTATGGGACTGGAGGGAGGTTAACAATTCTATTAGTGTGCTCCTTGTGCTCTCATATGGAGCTGAATTCTCCCTGCTGCCAGTCTCCCCCCCCCCTCCCACCCGGAGTTCTCCTGCAGGAACTAGGTTTCTCAGGATGGGGTTCTTCCCACCTTAGCAACACACACAGACACTCACACCCACTAACAGAGCATGCCTGAGAAGACTGGGTACTCAGCACTTACAAGCTGACCCCTATTATGTCCCTGAACTCAGCAGGCTGGGTTTGACAGCAATGCTACACTGCACTCTCATGAGCCTTTGGACTCAGTGGGCTGGATTAAACAGCACTTTAAGCTGCCATCCTCATATGCCCCCAGGTACAGCACTTCCCTATCCCCACTTTCACACTACAGTCATTCACGGATAAACCACACAAATAAGCAAACCCCACCGGATTTTGGGCACTACAGGGATCTTTAGCTTGGGTACAAGCTTTGTTGCAGAGCGAATGGAAAAGCCAAAACAATACTCCTTGAGGAAGAATGAGTGAAAGAGAAAAAGAAGAGAGAGAAGCATCCAGCTTAACAATGAACGTTATTTATTTCTGGGTAATGAACAGAGCTCAACAAACAGTACAATCTACTCGCCTGTGGCGAGTAGATTGTAACCCTGAAGAGCCGGGTTTGGGCGATCTGCACGTGCACAGCACCATCTGCGTGTGCGCAAAACGATCTGCGCATGCACAGATCGCTGGACAGTGCGGCTGGCGAGCAGGACTCGCCGTGGTTTAGCAAGCCCTGGTAATGAAGATATACATATATAGAGAGCCAAACACACAAAACAGTTACAATATTAAATCTAAATTGATACTGATTACAAATGTTAGGACTAGCTAACCATATAACAATGTACATAGGGCAGAGTCAGGAGGCTATGCTTAGAGAGGTAGTTGGTGGGGGGAGGGGAGAAGAAGAGAGAGAGAGACCTCACCAATCTGTGGAGCTTGCACTGATCAGAGTTCCCAGATGGGGATGGGGGCCAGGCATCCAGAGGGCAGGAGACAAGTAGAACAGAGCCCCTAGCACGATCAGACAGGAGATGAAAAAGTCTCAATGGAACTGGAAGTTTAAATCCAGATATCAGAACAGTTTTTCTTGGGCAAGGGTAGGAGTTTTATATGGATAGGACAATAGTTGGAGGAGGACACTGGATTTGTTTATGGGTAAACAGAGGTGACACAATAGGGACTGATCACGCCTGGCTGTGGGTGATGTTCCTTGAAGGAGCTTACAATGCAACTAGGTAGTTTCAGTATTTTGGATATCAATAGGATCCATTACTAGAATTGGTCTGATCATGACTAATTTGGGTGTTAGCAGGCCTGGGTTCATTAGCATCTGGAGCAGAGATTTCCCATCAGGCAGTGCTTTTCTGCTTTCAGTATCCCATAGTTCAGTGTAGTTCCTGCTTTGGAAGAGCTGGTCTCCATTCTGTATGCTAATGGAGATGTCTCTCTGTGCTATCTTCCATGCAGATGAGGCTGGGGTATTTCCTTAATTCTATCACCCTTGTCTGAAGCAGTTTAGGTGTGTCTTCTCCAGCCTTTTCATTGCTTTGTCTTTGATTCTAGCAGAGGCCTAGGGGAGGGGGATGGTTTTCCATGAGTGTCATGCCCTGGCTCCCCAAGAGCACAGGGCTGGTAGGTAACAAGGCTTGGTGAGTGTTACAGGTTAAGGGCTCCATAAGAAGGAAGTAGATGTAACACAGACTGTGTTCAAGGGGATTACACTAAATATTCCAGTGTGATGAGTCCTCAGTCAATACAAATATACAAAGGATATACCACAGTACAGGGCATAAGGCAAAATGAATCCAACAGCTATCAAGGCAGAGAAAGGGAGGGAGCTGGCATGTGTGAAAAGAAGATTAAAGAGATAAAATGAAGAAAGGTTAGGGTAAAGATCAGAGGAGGATTGGTTCATATCAGATCTGCATAAGAAGAAATAAGCAATTAAAGTGGGCCCTCCAAAGAGTGTGTGGGCATATTTAAAACTGAGACTCTGAAAGAATCACAGCAAAGTACAGAGAAGCTTTTGTAAATAGGTAAAACCTTTTACACCCATGCTCTGCATTCTCTCCTCACTGCCCTCTTTGTCAGTTTGTTTTTTGGTTGCTATCATTTTGACTTTTTCACTTCCAGCGCTCCTTTTGCACCCACTGACTTCCTCTGACCTTGCAGAGCAGATCACCTAACAGTTTCTCTTAGAAGGTGAGGCTGTTCTCCAGAGCAACAACTAAGTAGCCTCTCTCATTCCTGCCCATGATCATCCCTTGCATTAGGCATGGATGCCTCCTTCTGTCTGAAGATTGGAAACCCCATGGGGCACCTTTGTTGACATAAACAGGAGGTCTTGTCAATACTAAATTATGAGAATCAGTCTGCATTTGCAGGGGATGGGAACTCCTGAATCCCCCTCCCCAAGCTCTTTTGAGGTAGCAGCAGACTCCCCACTCTGAAGAAAGATGGACGCTTGCGGCACCTAACTGACCCAGCTGGCATACCAGTCTGTTGCATTCTAGAAGAGGTATGGAATCAATGGGACTCCTCCTTGAGGGAACTTTTCCTGAGGCTCTCCAGGGGCTCCTTTGGAAAACAGTACCTCTCTCCAGAGCTGCCCTCCTACTGATTCGGAATTTTGAAACTCCTATTCTGAGGCTAGGATGATTTAACCACAAGTTGGGCAGAGGCACTGAACTGTATCATTTAATCCCTTTTGTTTGCCACCAGTGTGGGGTTGGTATACCCCACACTGCTCCATTCATCGTAAAGTCACACAAAAAGCATATCCTCCTAGAAATCGAAAAAGGTAAGAGTCTCAACAGGCTAATTTCTATTCCATTCAAATACTTATTACAGGGCTACATGAGGATAATCTTCCCACCAAGAAAATAAGATAAAATTAAATGAACAGCTAATCACACTGCATTCAATTGTGCAGGGAGGTTTTAGAGGCAACTGATGTAATTTTGTTTGTTAATTTACCTAGCCTCTATAGTTGGTTTCATTTTTGCATTACAGTTTTGTTTTTCAGTGAAGTGGCTTTTCTAATGAGCCTGTAACACTAACAGTAAATGTTTGCATTCCTCAATTTTTCATTGGAAAAATGCAGATGTTCACTTCAACTTTTAAACTGAAATGAAAATTTTGGCTTTTTCCCACCAATTTTTTTCTTCCCCTTCATTTTTCCCCACCCCAAAAGGTGGATGGGGGGAGAGAGGAGAAAATGCAGGAGGGGTTATATTTCAACCAAAGCCCACAAAAAGTCCCACCTACAGCCCTGCCCCTTCTGCTGAGGCCCCATCCCCACATGGGGAGGGGAGGAGCAAGGCAGCACACCAAGCAGACATATGCCTCCCCCCCACCACAGTGAGCATACACACCCCAGTTTCCCCAGTCCTGAGCACTGTCAAGGGAGGAAGCCATGTGGCCGGAGCCTCCCCAGCCTCAGAGCAATGGGGAGGGAGGAGTGTGCACAGCTCCAGCTTGCCTGGCCTCCAGAGTACAGGGTGGGCAGGCACTGGGGCAGCAACACTCTGTCCCCAGTACACCTATAGTTGGCGTTCTGGGTCCAGAGTGTGGGTGGGGCCATGACTGGCCTTTTCCCGCCTAGGCTACCAGACACCCATGCAGACAAGTTGTTTTCCTTGCAAGTGTGCAGGTCTGCAGCTCCTATTGGCCATGGTTTGCCATTCCAAGGCAAGAGCAACTGTGGGAAGTGGCACTGGCCTGGCTGCCACTTCCCACAGCTCTCATTGGCTGGGAAAGGTGAACCACAGCAAACGACAGCTGTGGCCAGCAATCCCTGCCAATACTTGTTTAAAAATTTCTTTGGCGTGGCTTGTCATATTGCCAGTGTTGTACTGTCAGTATTCAGTGTCGTCTAGTCAGGATTTTGGGGGTTGTCCCAGAGAGCTCCTGACAGGACCTCTACTCCATCAGTGATGATAAACTTTCAGCTGCTTGCATCAATATCAGTGCTCCCTTTATCTAGAGTGTTAGACCCCGTACACTTGGGTCAACACAGAAGATCTCTGAGAGCCCCCGGAAATGACAGATTCAGGCAAGGTTTGAAATCAGTCGAGCAGGTTTATTGTCAAATGCTATGTTCTAACAGTTGGTAGCAGAAATTCTCAACGCTACACCACTGTGCATTTGGCCCGCATTCACAATGTACATAGCAGGCCTACTGCTGTATAACAGATATTAATAGTGGTTAGTCAGAGTTAAGCCACTGTGCATTCTGTAAGTCTAGGCAATGACACCTGACATTTCAGGCACCTAGCGCAGGTCAGTCAGAGCATACCCTTTGTAGACAGGTACAAACAAATTACATCACTTCTTAACTTACCAAGTTGCACCAGGTTGCCTAGTTACCACCCCTCACCTTACGGAAGGGGGGCTTACTTCATGCTGTCTATCTTGACCCAGTCCTGAACCTAGGTCGGTATGTACATTAGGTTTTGGGGAGTCTTTGTACCAAGACATTTCTTATTAAGAGAGCGTCAGCTATAATGGCAGAGAGAACGGAGGGTCAGGGCAAAACTGGGAGGCAAGGTCAAATCAGTATCTTAGATGTCTATATACAAATGCGAGAAGTATAGGTAATAAGCAGGAAGAACTGGAAGTGCTAATAAATAAGTACAATTATGACATTGTTGGCATCACAGAAACTTGGTGGGATAATGCACACGATTGGAATGTTTGTATGGAAGGGTACAGCTTGCTCAAGAAGGAGAGACAGGGAAAAAAGAGAGGAGGTGTTGCCTTATATATTAAAAATGATCACACTTGGAGTGAGGTGGAGATGGACATAGGAGATGGAAGTGTTGAGAGTCTCTGGGTTAGGCTAAAAGGGGTTAAAAATAAGGGTGATGTCATGCTAGGAGTCTACTACAGGCCACCTACCCAGGTGGAAGAAATGGATGAAGCTTTTTTTAAACAACTAACAATATCATCCAAAGCCCAAGATTTGGTGGTGATGGGGGACTTCAAGTATCCAGATATATGTTGGGAAAATAACACAGCGGGGCACAGACTATCCAATAAGTTCTTGGACTGCATTTGAGACAACTTTTTATTTCAGAAAGTTGAAAAAGCTACTGGGGGAAGCTGTTCTAAATTTGATCCTAATGAATAAGGAGGAACTGGTTGAGAATTTGAAAGTGGAAGGCAGCTTGGGTGAAAGTGATCATGAAATCATAGAGTTCACAATTCTAAGGAAGGGTAGAAGAGAGAACAGCCAAATAGAGACAATGGATTTCGGGAAGGTGGATTTTCGTAAGCTCAGAGAGCTGGTAGGTAAGGTCCCATTCGAATCAAGACTGAGGAGAAAAACAACTGAGGAGAATTGGTAGTTTTTCAAAGGGACATTGTTAAGGGCCAAAAAGCAAGCTATTCTGCTGCATCAGAAAGATAGAAAATATAGCAAAAGACCGCGTTGGCTTAACCACGAGATCTTGCATGATTTAAAAATAAAAAAGGAGTCATATAAAAATGGAAATTAGGACAAATTACAAGGAATGAATATAGGCAAACAACACAGGAATGCAGGGGCAAGATTAGAAAGGCAAAGGCACAAAATGAGCTCAAACTAGTATGGAAATAAAGGGAAACAAGAAGACTTTTTATAAATACATTAGAAGCAAGAGGAAGGACAGGTTAGACCCACTGGTCAGTGAGGAGGGAGAAACAGTAACAGGAAACTTGGAAATGGCAGAGATGCTTAATGACTTTTTTGTTTCGGTCTTCACCAAGAAGTCTGAAGGAACGCCTAGCATAGTGAATGCTAGTGGGAAGGGGGTAGGTTTAGAAGATAAAATAAAAAAAGTATAAGTTAAAAATCACCTTGAAAATTTAGATGCCTGCAAGTTACCAGGGCCTGATGAAATGTATCCTAGAATACTCAAGGAGCTGATAGAGGAGGTATATGAGCCTCTAGCTATCATCTTTGGAAAATCATGGGAGACAGGAGAGATTCCAAAAGACTGAAAAAGGGCAAATATAGTGCCCATTTATAAAAAGGAAAATAAGAACAACCCAGGAAACTACAGACCATTTAGTTTAACTTCTGTGCCAGGGAAATCATCTTAATTACTTGCTCCAGTGATTTGAGCATTGGCTTGCTTAAACCCAGGGTTGTGAATTCAATCCTTGCGGAGGCCATTTAGGGATTTGGGGCAAAAATTTGTCAGGGATGGTACTTGGTCCTGCTGTGAAGGCAGGGGACTGGACTCGATGAACTTTCAAGGTCCCTTCCAGTTCTAGGAGATAGGCAATCTCCATTAATTTTGTTTTAATCTGTAAACACTTGGAAGGTGGCAAGGTGATAGGGAACAGCCAGCATGGATTTGTAAAGACCAAATCATGTCTATCCAATCTGATAGCTTACTTTAATAGAATAACAAGTCTCGTGGATAAGGGAGAAGCAGTGGATGTGGTATTCCTAGACTTTAGTAAGGCATTTGATAAGGTCTCACATGATATTCTTGTCAATAAACTAGGCAAATACAACTTAGATGGGGTTTCTATAAGGTGGGTGCAAAGTTGGCTGGATACCGTACTCAGAGAGTAGTTATCAATGGTTCACAATCCTGCTGGAAAGGTATAACAAGTGGGGTTCCACAGGGGTCTGTTTTGGGACCGGCTCTGTTCAATATCTTCATCAACGATTTAGATATTGGCATAGAAAGTACATTGGCATTAAGTTTGCAGATGATCCCAATATGGGAGCAAGTACTCTGGAGGACAGGGTCATAATTCAAAATGAACTGGACAAGTTGGAGAAATGGTCTGAGGTAAACAGAATGAAGTTTAATAAAGACAAATGTAAAGTGCTCCACTTAGGAAGGAACAATCAGTTTCACACATACAGAATGGGAAGAGACTGTCTAGGAAGGGGTATGGCAGAAAGAGATCTAGGGGTTATAGTGGACCACAAGCTGAATATGAGTCAGCAGTGTGATGCTGTTGCAAAAAAAAGAAAACATGATTCTGGGATGCATTAACATGTGTGTTGTGAGCAAGACATGAGAAGTCATTCTTCCACTCTACTCTGTGCTGGTTAGGCCTCAGTTGGAGTATTGTGTCCAGTTCTGGGCACCGCATTTCAAGAAAGATGTGGAGAAATTGGAGAGGGTCCAGAGAAGAGCAATAAGAATGATTAAAGGTCTAGAGAACATGACCTATGAAGGAAGGCTAAAAGAATTGGGTTTGTTTAGTTTAGAAAAGAGAAGATTGAAGGGGGACATGATAGCCGTTTTCAGGTATCTAAAAGGGTGTCATAAGGAGGAGGGAGAAAACTTGTTCATCTTGGCCTCTGAGGATAGAACAAGAAGCAATGGGCTTAAACTGCAGCAAGGGAGGTTTAGGTTGGACATTAGGAAAAAGGTTTAGGTTGGACATTAGGAAAAGTCCTAGAATAAATTGCCCAGGGAGGTTGTCTCTGGAGATATTTAAGAGTAGGTTAGATAAATGTCTATCAGGGATGGTCTAGACAGTATTTGGTCCTGCCATGGGGGCAGGGGACTGGACTCGATGACCTCTCGAGGTCCCTTCCAGTCCTAGTATTCTGTGATTCTATGATTAAGTGTAACAGGGCAGCTGCCCTGTACTGGCCCCTTAAGAGCCAAACCCCAGCCTGGAGCAGGCCCGGGGAGTTCAGCCCAGCTGGGCGGCATTGGCCAATTAAGGCCCAGCTGGGGCTATAAAAGGGCGGGGCTGCGTCAGCCCAGGCAGTGTGAGCCTGGCTGCTGAGGGAGCAGGACGCTCTCTGGAGCTAGGGCAGGGCTAGAGAGTCAGGCTGGGCCAGGACGCCTGGACAGCCAATCGGCCAGCCCGCTAGGCCTGCGGCAAGGCTGTGAGCCTGGCTGCCGAGGGAGCAGGACGCTTTCTGGAGCTAGGGCAGGGTCAGAGAGTTAGGCTGGGCCAGGGCGCTCGGACCGCCAACTGGCCAGCCTGCTAGGCCTGCGGACAGGCCTGCTGGAGAGACACCAGTCCCCCGGAAGGGGGGCACAGAGCGAGTGACTTGGGCACTGCCGGAGGGCAGTGTGGCGAAGAGAGCAACGCGACTAGAAGATTCCAGAGGGGAAACGCCCCGTGAACGGAGGCCTGTGCGGGCGGAATGGACTGATTCCGGGGACAGATGACGGACCCCCACTACGGTGGTGAGTGACCCCCTCACAGATGGTGGAGAACGTGGGCACTTGAAGCTACGCGATCCCGGCCCTGACGTAAGGGCTCCGCGGGTGTCTCAGTGGACCCTAATCCAAAAAAAAAAAAACCCCTCACGCAAAAAGAGAGAAGTTTGTGGGGGTTCCCTCCTCTCCTCTCGGCGAACTCGGGCGGGAGGGCCATGGAGGGAGAGGCAATGCCTGAAGGACTGACTAAGGGGCGACCGCCGCCAGTGAAGCTGAGAGCCCAACGACTGGCGGCGCAGCTCCGACAACAGCAGAGGCTGGTACAGCAGCTGGATGCCCAGTACCGCCAGGCTCTTCAGGAGGTGGCGGAGCAGGACCAGGCCGGTATGGGGGCCGCCCCGACTCCACCGGCTAGCTCCCCATCCCTGACCACGCGGGGACCCGCGGGGGATCCCGCGGTGTTTGCCCTCCTTGACTCAGGATGCAGCCAGACGCTTATCCGCCCCGACGTACTGCCTGACACCGCGGTGCCCGAGGGGGAGATGCAGCTGCGGTGCATCCATGGGGATGTGAAGACCTATCCTCAGGTCCGGCTCCCCTTGAGTGTGCGGGGAATCACCCGAATGATGCGAGTGGGCGTGGTGCCGCACCTACCCTACCCTATGGTGCTGGGGCGCGACTGGCCGGGTCTTACAGCTCTCATTACAGACTCACCAGCGCCAACCGAGCCCCATGTGGAACTCCTAGGGGAGGAACTCCAGGCAGACCGACCGCCGGGGTTGCTCGACCGGGAAGGCCCCACCAAGCACGACGCATCTGGCCCGGCCGACCCAGGGCGCTCAGACGTGGAGGACGTGCCGATTACACTGGACTCGGCAGACTTTCCCCGTGACCAGCGGGAGGATCCCACCCTGCGGGAGGCCTACGTCCAGCTTGCTTGTGTGGATGGGACGGTGGTGGATCCACAGAGGGCGGCTCACTGGCCCCGGTTTGAGCTACGAGCCGACCGGCTCTATCGGGTCGGGCGGAACCCGCAGACGCAAGAAGAAGAGGCCCAGTTGTTGGTACCCCGGGTCCATCGACGAACCGTGCTGAGGTTGGCGCACGACCTTCCGGCCGCCGGGCACCTCGGGCATGAGAAGACCCTGGCCCGAGTCTTGGCCCGCTTCTTCTGGCCCGGGGTGTACAAAGAGGTCAAAGACTATTGCCAGTCATGTCCAGCCTGCCAGCTCGCCGCAGCCCCTGGGGTGCCGAAGGCTCCCCTCGTCCCTTTGCCCGTGGTAGGGACCCCTTTCGAAAGGATCGCCTTGGACATAGTGGGGCCCTTTCCACGGAGCGCGGCGGGGTTTCGATATATTTTAACGATCATGGACTATGCAACCCGGTTCCCTGAGGCCATCCCCCTTCGAAACACCCGTGCCCGCACGATCGCGAATGAGTTGGTGAGGATTTTTGCCTGGGTGGGGCTACCTCGGGAACTACTGACCGACCAAGGAACGAACTTTACCTCCCGGTTGCTGCGTCAGGTCTGCGACCTCCTGGGTATTCACAAACTACAGACCTCCGTCTACCACCCCCAAACCGACGGGCTGGTCGAGCGGTTCAACCGCACCCTGAAGGGGATGCTGAGAAGATTTCCGCCACCGGACATGAAGCACTGGGACCAGCTCATCCCCCTGCTCTTGATGGCGGTGCGGGAAGTGCCACAGGCCTCCACTCGATTTTCCCCCTTCGAGCTCCTGTACGGCCGACGACCTCGGGGCGTCCTCGATCTGGTCAGAGAGACCTGGGAACGGACCCCCTCCTCCTCGGTTGGGCTTCTGCAGTACGTACTCCGGCTTCAGGAGAGACTCACGCAGGTGGGGGCCTTGGCCCAAGAAAACATACAGGCGGCCCAGGAAGCGCAGGAGCGAGCGTATAACCGGGGGGCCCAGGAAAGAGTGTTTGAACCCGGGGATCAGGTGTTGCTGTTACTCCCCTCAGAGGAGTCAAAATTGCTGGCCCGCTGGCAGGGGCCGTATGAGGTCTCCCGACGAGTGGGCCCGGTTACCTATGAAATTCATCAGCCAGACCGGCGAAGGAAAAACCAAATCTACCACGTGAACCTCCTCAAACCTTGGCGAGGGCGAGAAGGCATGTTGGTCGCGCCCTACCCGTCGGAGCCCGTGTTAGGCCCCCGGGTCCCTGACGCCAAGGAGGAGGAGATACCCCAGCTCGCGGATACCCTGTCTAAGGACCAACGGCGGGTAGCCCAGGTGCTCATCGAAACGTTCACCAGGACCTTTACTTCGCGTCCGGGCCGAACCTCGGTGATAACGCACACCATCCGAACCCCGCCCGGACAGGTTGTTCGCGAGGGAAACCGACCTCTTCCCCGACGGATGCGCGACGTCGTGGAACAAGAGGTTTGCACCATGTTGGAGCTGGGAGTGATCGAGCGATCCAGAAGTGAGTGGAGGAGCCCAGTCGTGTTGGTCCCTAAGCCAGATGGAAGCATTAGGTTTTGCATCGACTTTCGAAAGGTGAACGCGATATCGAAGTTTGACGCCTATCCGATGCCCCGGACGGATGAACTGCTGGAGCGCCTGGGAAAAGCCAAGTTCATAACAACCCTCGACTTGACCAAGGGCTATTGGCAGATCCCGCTGGATCGGGAGTCCCAGGAGAAGACAGCGTTCACCACCCCGTCCGGGCTCTTCCACTTCGTGCGCATGCCATTCGGCCTCCATGGGGCACCCGCCACATTTCAGCGGATGATGGATCGCCTGCTCGCCCCCCATCTGGAATATGCCGCAGCTTATCTGGATGACGTGGTCATCTATGGTCGCGACTGGGAGGACCACATAAACCAAGTGGCGGCCATGTTACGGACGCTCCGCGACGCGGGTCTCACGGCCAACCCCAAAAAGTGTAAAATCGGCGCGCAAGAGACCACCTATCTGGGGTATCGTTTGGGGCGTGGGCTAGTCCGGCCTCTGGTGGGGAAGGTAGAGGCCATACGAAGTTACCCCACACCGACCACGAAAAGGAAGGTCCGACAATTTCTGGGACTGGCGGGGTATTACCGCCGATTTGTTCCCTAATTTGCTAGCATAGCGGCGCAGCTCACCTCTCTGCTCACAAAGGACAAACCTCAGAGAGTGAGGTGGGACACAGAGTGTGACTCGGCCTTTCAACAACTTAAAGAAGTCCTGTGTAGCGAGCCCGTTTTGCTTAGCCCAGACTTCGATAAACCTTTTTGTCTACAGACAGACGCCTCCGCCACTGGGCTGGGCGCCGTACTCTCCCAGGAAGTCGATGGAGAAGAGCATCCGGTGGTCTTTATCAGCCGTAAGCTGTTTCCCCGAGAACGCCAGTACTCCGTAATAGAAAGAGAGGCCCTGGCGATCAAATGGGCGGTTGAAGCCCTAAGGTACTACCTGCTAGGGGGGGAGTTTACGCTATGGACAGACCATGCCCTGCTAAAGTGGCTACACACTATGCGGGACACCAATAGCCGCCTCATGAGGTGGTATTTAGCCCTTCAACCCTATGTGTTCTCCATACGCCACAGGGCAGGCAAGGCCAACGCCAATGCGGACGCATTGTCCTGCCTGGCCGAGGAGCCGGGATCCAATCCCGAGGTGGGGGACCTGGACTTGTCGGGGAGGGCAAGTAGCAGGGCGGACTGGCCGCCCACTGACCCAGAGGAGGAGGAACCCCTCAGGACACCCGGGTGGGCGGAGGCGGACCCCACCCCGTCACCTGGCCGGAACCCAGAGGGTGGGGCGGGGAGGATAAGAAGACGGCGGGAGAGGGCAGTCAGGGCCCAGCCGCTGGAGGAGCTGGAGGCAGACCCCAAACTCCTGCCTGGGGAGGCCGAGGTCCGGGCCGGGCGGCACCCAGCTGAGTTCCTGGAGGCCGGCCGAAACGCCCCAGACTGGGGCACGGAAACCTGGCCCAGACCAGCGGCCGGAGCATCCCTGGATCCCGAGGACGACCCCGATGGGCTGGACCAGCTAGATCCCCGATGGGTGCTGGAACACCGCGGCCGACCCACCGGCGGGACCTCGCAGGACCCAACCCTGGACCCCTGGAGTGGGCCACCCGGACCCTACTAGGATGTCTGGGACAGCGCGACAGCCCGACGAGCCCTCAGAGGAACAGGTACCCGGGAAGGGGGGGAGAAGAAGGGGCCCAGGGATCGCTCAGGCGGGAGAGCCGCCACGGCCAGCAAGGCCCGGACTGAGCCAATCACAGCGGCGAGGCTGCACTCAGGGTCCCTGGGCCGGGGCGCAGTGAGACGGGTGGGCCTGCGCCCCCTTCCCCCCCCCTCGCCCCCGGCTGGGCCGTCCCGGGTTTACTCCGGGAGGAGGACTTGATATGGACACGCCGGGAACTGTGGCCTGCCTCATAGCGAGATGGGGGCTGGGGCTTGCGGAACAGGGCAGGCAGCAGGGAAACCCCCCCCCCCCCGGAGATATTTAAGGGGGAGGGTGTGTAACAGGGCAGCTGCCCTGTACTGGCCCCTTAAGAGCCAAACCCCAGCCTGGAGCAGGCCCGGGGAGTTCAGCCCAGCTGGGCGGCATTGGCCAATTAAGGCCCAGCTGGGGCTATAAAAGGGCGGGGCTGCGTCAGCCCAGGCAGTGTGAGCCTGGCTGCTGAGGGAGCAGGACGCTCTCTGGAGCTAGGGCAGGGCTAGAGAGTTAGGCTGGGCCAGGACACCTGGACAGCCAATCGGTCAGCCCGCTAGGCCTGCGGCAAGGCTGTGAGCCTGGCTGCCGAGGGAGCAGGACGCTCTCTGGAGCTAGGGCAGGGTCAGAGAGTTAGGCTGGGCCAGGGCGCTCGGCCCGCCAACTGGCCAGCCTGCTAGGCCTGCGGACAGGCCTGCTGGAGAGACACCAGTCCCCCGGAAGGGGGGCACAGAGCGAGTGACTTGGGCACTGCCGGAGGGCAGTGTGGCGAAGAGAGCAACGCGACTAGAAGATTCCAGAGGGGAAACGCCCCGTGAACGGAGGCCTGTGCGGGCGGAATGGACTGATTCCGGGGACAGATGACGGACCCCCACTACGGTGGTGAGTGACCCCCTCACATTAAGATGTTCCGCTACTCCCCTTTGGCTTACAGTCTGTACTCAGTGCCTCCCTATGTCCTACCATGCTCTACTGAATTTACACAATCACACAATTATCAATATGGCTTCTTTCTTGGCTCCTGTGTTACTGAACCAAAGTCTTGCTCACTAGATTTCAGGCCTGTTGCTGTTTTCATGTTACAGGCCTCTATTTATGCCTGCTGACTCCATGTTACTAACCCTCAACTTGCTACATGGCTTATCCTGCTGAACCATAGTAGGCCGATGGGCTTCAGGTTGCCCACAGATAGTGTAAAGACTGATGTTGCATCTTTATTTTCTCTGTACCATGATTTCTACATGATTTTCACTGACCTGACCAAGGTGTTCAACATGGCCAATATGGAATTGTTTGGAAGGTACTTGGAAAGAAGCTTTGGAAGCTACTTGGGCAAATTAGCTGTCCTGAAAAATGTATCTATATATTTCGGTCCTTTCATGATGGTCTTCTGGGTTGCATACTTACCAATGGCAAGACTTCAGTACCTTTTGAAATATCAAATGGTACAAAGTAAGGATATGTCCTTGCTCCTCTCCTGTTCAGCATCTACTTTTCGATGATGCTGTTAGTTGTTTCCTAGGACTGCATGTTGGCCATACTAATTCAGTTCCAAACTAATGGTAGCATTTTCAACTTCCAAAGGCTTGGGGCTTGCACCAAAGTGTTCACTACAACTGTCCATGACCTCCTGTTTGCTGATGAGTCTGGATTGTTTGCTCATTCAATCAAGGATGCATACAAGCTTTCAGATGTTTTGCTATTTCTGCTCATCATTTTGGATTTACTGTGAGCCTCAAGAAGACAGAGGTTATGTCTCACTCAGTCTAGAAAGAGCCAGCACTCCAGTGATCACTACTGCTGATACTGTCCTTAAGGCTATTGATAAGTTTCACTACGTTGGAAGCATACTGTCCTCCAGCATAACCGCTGATAAGAATGTATCTGCTCAACTAGCAAAAGCCAGTGCCGCCTTCGGAAGATTGACCAAGCGCTTATTGAATGACTATAATGTTAAACGTCATTTGAAGGTAACAGTTTATCAGGCACTTGTCCTGAATATCCTGCTGCTTGTCTTGAAGTAATGGACCATATATCACCACAATGTTTTGAAACTCGATCAATTCCATATACGCTGCCTCAGAAAGATTGCCCATGTGAATTGGTAGAACAAAATTCCTGACACTGAGGAAACTACATTTGAAGTTCTTTCTTACTTGTGTTACAGCTTTCACAAATAATGATCAATGATATAATTTGTTCATTCCCTTAATATCCTTTGACTTCAGTCTTGTTTATGTTAAGTAACTATTCACTTAATTGCTCTATCAGTTATAGTTTTAATAACTTCCTCTTATTCAATAGGTGTTATTTGAATTTATGGATTAGCTTGGAGCAAGTTTCTTATACACAGTAACTGCAAGTAGGTTGGTAGGTAAAAATGAAAGCATATGGAGCTAGAAATGATAGCTAAGTCAAACTGAAAACAAGGCCCCTAGGTATAATTCTACTACTTGTAAAGTTATGTATACCTTTTCTGACAGACCACAGCCTGCAAACTGCAAAACTCTTATAGAAGGTAGCCATATTGGGAAGTGGGTTAATGCTTTCTTGTTTCCAGATTAGCCTCACCTGAACACAGCTCAGCAGCCAGGGTAGAAAATAGAGACCTAATTAGGAGGCAGCTTGCAGCTGGGGTTAATTAAGCACCTGCTGCCAATTAAGGCCTCCAGGGTTCCTATAAAAGGATTCCTCCCAGGCAGCAAGGGGGGAGGTTTTTTTTGTTTTTTTGTGGGGGGGGGGGGAAGGTGTGCAGAGCAGAGCAGAGCAAGGAAATGCTGAACCCCAAGGACTATTGGCCTGTGATGAGAATGATTTGGTAAGCGAGACCCTTGCCTCTAGGGAAATCCCAGGGCAACAAAGGGGCTTCATTAGTCTCTGAGGGTATGTCTACACTACCCTCCTAGTTCGAACTAGGAGGGTAATGTATGCATACCGCACTTGCTAATGAAGCCCGGGATTTGAATTTCCCGGGCTTCATTAGCATAAGCGGGGAGCCGCCATTTTTAAATCCCCGCTGCTTCGAACCCCGTGTAGCGCGGCTACACGGGGCTCGAACTAGGTAGTTCGGACTAGGGTGCCTATTCCGAACTACCGGTACTCCTCGTTTCACGAGGAGTAACGGTAGTTCGGAATAGGACCCTAGTCCGAACTACCTAGTTCGAGCCCCGTGTAGCCGCGCTACACGGGGTTCGAAGCAGCGGGGATTTAAAAATGGCGGCTCCCCGCTTATGCTAATGAAGCCCGGGAAATTCAAATCCCGGGCTTCATTAGCAAGTGCGGTATGCATACATTACCCTCCTAGTTCGAACTAGGAGGGTAGTGTAGACATACCCTGAGGCACCCAAGTAACCACCAAGAAGCGCAGAACTCCAGGGAGCTACCAAAGGACTTTGTCACACTTTGTACAGATTATGTAAATTACCAAACTATGATAGCTGTGTAAATTTTTCTTTGCACACAAGTAAATTGCAAGGTGCAAAGTAGTGGACAGTCAAGTCTCCTTTCACTACACAGTTGGTTTCATTCCCTAAACAGAGTCCATCCTTTGAATTGTGTATGTAAAAGAATACCATTTCAGAATGGCAGCAAGAACGGTTGCGCAAGAGGGCTTATTCCTGAGTGGGAGCATCATAGTTCTTGTGCAAGAAGCACTGATTTCATACATTAGAACATCAGTGTTCCTGCCCAAGAACTTGCGGCTAGTGTAGACAAGCAGCAAGTTTTGGCACAAAAGCTGTTGCTTTTGCGCAAGATCGCACCAATGTAGACACAGCCAAGGAGATTATAATCCAACCTAGGTCTATACTAGAGCAGGCAGGTCATCTTAAGGTATACCATCCAGCTACGTAAAATATGTAGCTGGATTCGTCTTACCTTAAGCAGAGCTGCCGTAGTGTCTACACTGTGGGAGGACAATGAGAGCACAGTCTCTGTCTGCTTCCCTTACTCCTCACAGAACGAGGAATATTGGATGCCGGTGGGGACTGCCCTCAGCATTCAAATTGGGAATCTACAGTAGACCCACTAAATTGAACGCTAGAAGATTAACCTCTGCCTCAAGTGGCTGACAAGAGATAACTGATGGATATAAATATGAGTGCCATGCACCCGTGGAAATCAGGCATCCTGTATTTCATGCTGTGGAAATGTTAATTTCTGCCTGTAGATCTGCCCCTTGAGGACAAATGTAAATTTAAAAACTAGGTGCACTTCTATCGCCTCATTTCTTTTCAGTGTATAGGGAAAATATATTTACACAAACTTTCAAGTTAAGTCCTTATATAACGAAAAGGATATTTAGGCGTATGAGTCAGTGAGACTTGTGTTTCTCATTCAGAGCAGTATTGATAATCCCACACTTCTGGATGTTGTGCACCCATGTGTAGGCAGTCTGATGCTCCCACTCAGGAATAAGCCCTCTTGCGCAGCTGTTCTTGCTGCCAGTCTGTTACATATAGGGTTTTCAAGGAAGTGTAAAGATTTGTCTGAACCACCTTTTTAATAGCACATTGTTGGTACTGCACCATGTGTGAGAATAGAGTTAAATTCTAAGGGTACATCTACACAACAGGACAAAGTTGAATTAAGATATTCAACTTCAGCTACATTAATGGTGTAGCTGAAGTCGAAGTAGCTTAATTCAGCTTTTGGCACTGTCTAAACTGCAGGAAGTTGAAGGAAGAACACTTTTCTTTCAGCCTTATTTACTCCTTGTAAAAGGTTATGAGGTACTGGCATTGACCGGAGTGCCCCTTTCACTTTGAATTAGCTGTTTTAACTAGACAGCTAATTCAAAGCTTGGAAATTGACAGTGGCAGCTTCAATCTTTCTCTAATGTAGATGTACTCCAAGGGATTTCTTCTGATAAAACTTCTCTAAAGCTACATTTACACTACAGCATGGCTCAACTCTCTGGCTGTGTCTACATTGGCACCCTTTTCCGGAAAAGGGATGCTAATGAGACAAGTCAGAATTACAAATGCCACGGGGGATTTAAATATCCCCCACGGCATTTGCATGAACATGGCTGCTGCTTTTTTCCGGCTCGGGGCTTTGCTGGAGAAAAGCGCCAGTCTAGACGGGATCTTTTGGAAAATAAAGCCTTTTCTGGAAGATCCCTTATTCCTGATTTTAAGAGGAAAGATCCCGTCTAGACTGGTGCTTTTCTCCAGCAAAGCCCCGAGCCAGAAAAAGTGGCAGCCATGTTCATGCAAATGCCGCGGGGGATATTTAAATCCCCCGCAGCATTTGCAATTCCGACTTGTCTCATTAGCATCCCTTTTCCGGAAAAGAGTGCCAATGTAGACACAGCCTCTGAGAACAATTCACCAGTGGTCAATCTAGTGAGTCAAGTGACCCACTAAATTAACCACAGAGCACTCACCCATTAACTGTTACTTTACCCCAGATGAGAAGAAAAAAGGAAGTCAATATGAGAGTTTCTTCCACTGTCTCTTTTACCCCCGCATGTGGTGTAGACCCTGTGGTAACTCAAGTTACGTTGACTCCAGCTATATTATTCACATGGCTAGCGTTATGTAGCTTAAGTTGACTTATCGCTGTAATGTAGGTGTAGCCTAAGTCAGGGGAGTTAAGGAGGAGAGATCTGGCCCCCAGCCTCCCTGTAAGTACCCAATTCACAGCACTCTTCTGGCTAAGAGTTGTACTAAGTGACATACAATGAAAGCTATTATATTATATACTCTTTCACCTTTCAGATCTAACAGTCAGCATATTTTGGTTATTGAAGTAATTGCAATAACACACAAAGGAACTCTTAAATTACTAATAAAATATCCAACTGTTTAGATGTCCATTAGTGTTAACAGCCAATCTTTAGCGCTTAGAGTTGTCCTTTTCAAATATTTAGTACAAACTAATGCAGTGCAAGAGTCTAGGATACAAAAGGCAAATACTTTTACATTATATTACATCTGTCAGTAGTAGTGGCATTACTGTATCAAGTTGATTCATTACCATGATACTTAAAGGCACTGAAGGGAAATGCTCTTGTGAAGTGCTGCACTTAGAATTACAGTAATATTAATCATTACAGTATCCTAATGTTTTACTATTTCACAGAAGTACAACAGCAAAAAACAAAGGGCTTGAATCTCACCTCACTTAACAGATTTTTTTTCAAGAGCGCAACAGTACCCAGTGAGAAGGATAGGTGCTACTGAGTGCTGAATTCTTCTAGGCTATGTCTACACAGCAGCATTATTTTGGAATAACTAACGTTATTCCGAAATAACATAGTCCACATCTACACTACAAGCAGTTATTTGACAGAGTGTCAAAATAATGTCGAGCTGGAGGACTTCTTATTCCAACTCCTGTAACCCTCATTTATGAGGAGTAAGGGAAGTCAAAGGAAGAACGTTCTTTCATGGATTTCCTGCTGTGTAGAGAGCACCAAAAGTCAAAATAAGCTATTTTGACGTAGCTCAAGTTGCATAGCTTAGTTTGGCTTTAGCTCTGCTGTGTAGATGTACCCTTAGAAATGTGACCCCATAGATGGGTGCTGAGCCTTGAATATCTGTCCCTGAATCATCAATAGTTCCATTCAAGAGTGACTGCTTTTTTATTAAATATCTATTCTTCTCAAGATGAAAGTGCTTGGGGTGAAAGTCTTTCCAGCCACATAACTCCAAATCAAGTAGTGTGTAATTAGAGTAACAAAAGGGTGTGAAAGTGAAATAAACTTTCACCTCCCCCACTACATCTCCACACTGCAGGGTTGAAGCCCAAACCTGATGGAAAGTCTATTCCTGATGGCCGTCGGCCCAATACATGGAGGCTACGTCTACTCTGGCACTCTTTTCCGGAAATGCTTAAAACGGAACAGTTTTCCGTTATAAGTATTTCCGGAAAAAGCGCGTCTACATTGGTCCCGGAGTTATTGTTATAACGATGCGCTTTTCTGGAAAAGCGCATCTACATTGGCGGCGCGCTTTTCCGGAAAAGCAGAAGCCTGGAACCATTTTGAAGAGGGCAAAGGCCACCAGACCTTTCCGGAGGTGGGGCCGGAGCACCGTTCAGACACGTGCTTAAAGGGGTCTCGCTGGACAGCCGTTGGTCTCCTGCTTAAAAAGGGCCCCCCCGGTGATAGATTAAAGAATTTGTTGTCCACAGTTTGTAACTCTGGTAAATTTAAGTGGCTAATTGGCATCTCAAATCATTTCTTACAGTTACTAGAGTAACACAATAACCAACACAAGAATCAACTGAAACATAGAACTTTTTATTTACAAGGGGGAGGGGGAGAGACCTTCAACTGGGATGGGAGGGGGCAGCTACTGGGATGGGTGGCCCCTGCGAGCGCTCCTTTGGGGGCGGACCTGCACATGCCGGGCAGGCCGCATTGGGGCAGGCTGCACGGGGAGGTGGGCAGGAGCAGGGGCAGGAGCTGAGAGAGAAGCTGGGGCAGGGGCAGGGGCAGGAGGGGGCATGGGCTGTGCTACGGGAGGGATGGCGGGGGCATGGGGTACGGCCATGCCAAAGTGCACGGCGTGCACAAAGTGTGCCGTGAGGATGTCCATGGAGTTGCCCATCCATCGGCACTCTGTCAGGAAGTCACCCCAGCCCTCCTGCCGCCACTGCAGGTCTCCCTGCACCCGCTCACCAATGGAGGCCTGGATTGCCTCCACGGTGATTACATGGCAGCGAAGAAGCTGGTCCCGCTTTCGCAGCCTTCGCCTCCGGGGTTGGCCAGCTGGGGGTGCCGCTGCTGCCGGTGTGGAGGGTCTGGTGCTTGGTCCCGCTGCAGGGAAGAGAAGAAAGGATGGGTCAGTCAGGCAGACCGGCCACTGTCCCCACACCTCATGCCCTCCATCCCTGAGCTCAGGTGACCCCACAGTTGTGTGGCTTGGGCCCACTCGGTTCCCCCCTCTGCCCCCATGTTGTATGTTTGCAAGGAGGACTGCCCCTGGAGTAGTGTCCTCTCTCCAGTATTGTAAGCACCGGTCTGTGTCCTGGCCCCGTGGAGGATGGGAGGGTGCTTGTGCTGCGTTCACCTGTGGAACTTCCTGCTGGTGGAGACTGTGAAAAGCTTTGGGCTAATCACTGGTGTTTGAAAGGGAGCGAGATGCATCCCCACACAGTGCCTGGGAGCACATCTGGTAAAGGCGGTCTGGGCTCTCAGATCCCCTCACGTGGGATATCTCCTGGACGGAACCAGAAGAGTGACTGGGTGGGGGGATGTCCCATCCTTGCAGCAAATCTCAGGGGCCCTTCTCCCTCCCGCTATCCCTCCCACAAGCCTGGTAGCCCAGGGACATGTGTGGCCACAGTGGGGACTCCCCTCGGGGAGCCAGCCAAGGCATCAGGAGCAGGTGAGGGGCTCGGTGGGGGCCACGGTCACAGGACCGTGACGCTACGGCATACCCAACAGCAGCTGGCTGTGCCTCACAGCTAGGCACGGGACAGTGTGCCGTTCTCCGTGCTGCACCCTTGGCGGAGGTGCGGGCTCTGGGCTGAGTCCCTGGGGTCCTGGCCAGTTCCAGCCAGCATCCACCCTTCCCCCTGGTCCCGCCGAATGTGTGTGAGCAGCACAGTCCCAGGCGTAAAATATTTCCTAACAAACTCACATAGTTTAGGATTAAAAGCCTGGGAGAGAAGGGAGACCACACCGGGCAATTCAGTGTATGAAATTTCCTTAGTTTGCTTCCCAGAAAGTAGAATGGATTAGGAAACTATATGGAACAGGGAGTGAGGCCTAGACATGCTGGCTGTGTCTAGACTGCATCCCTTTTCCGTTAAAGGGATGCAAATTAGACACATCACAATTGCAAATGAAGTGGGGATTTGAACCCCCCCTCCCCCCCCCTCCGCTTCATTTGCAAAAACATGGCTGCCACTTTTTTCCGGCTCGGAGCTTTGCCGGAAAAAAGCACCAGTCTAGACAGGGATCTTTCAGAAAATAAAGCCTTTTCCAAAAGATCCCTTATTCCTTATTTTACGGAAAAGGGATGCAGTCTAGACACAGCCCATGTGAAGCCTGAAACCAACTTCCATGTTAAAGAGACTCTCTTGACAGTACTCATTCAGCTGTACCTCTTACAGAGAACATGGTCTTACTGGGACTCTGATGCTCATGACTTACTTTGCCCTAACCCTTCTCAATTGGTGAGCAAAGAGGATTAATAAAAAACACGTTGGGCTCCTTCATACTCCACTAATAGTGATGGGAATCTTTCCACTGACTAAAGTGGGCTTTGGATGAGGTTCCATGGCAGATTAAAAGCTTGAGCAAAAATGACAAAATGAGACCACTTTGGGAAAAGGTAAGTGAAAACATCTCATCTGGAATTGATGAGAATAATCTGAAAGATACAAATAATGAATCTGCAGTGAAGCAAAGCAACAAAAAAGACAATGCAAATGTTGGCTGGATGTAATAAATAAAAACATAACATAAAATAGGCAAGTGATGATAGTCCTGCTTTATTTGCCACTGGTCTCGGCATGTCTGGAATATTAAGTTTATTTCTGAGTATCTCGTTATCAGACTGAAACTGACAAACTAGATGAGTTCAGAGAAGATTGAAATATGAAAAATAGTGAAATATGTATAGCTTGGCAAGAGACAACTAAATAGGAACATAGGCCTATAAATATTTGAAGGTTATAAACACTATTCAAAGAGAGAAATTATTTAATGTGGTATACAGTGCTATAACTAGGTGATGGAGTGAAACTAGGCAAAAAGAAAGTTTTGCATCATTGAAACTTCCTGTTGTCTAAATCTACTAGGCTGCAAAATACTCTGCAGAAGACAGACCCCGGTTCTAGACCTTTTAAACTTTGCTAGAGCAAATGCTTGCAAATGTGCACAGTCTTGCATTTGCAAGGAGATGGCTCAGGCTCACAGTACAACTTTTTAAATAAACATTTATGGTTCTGCCACTGTCATCTCTGTACAATGCACATTTCTGTACATTAAGAGGGTATCTGTACAAATACCATAGTTAAGATTTGCATTCAATACAAAAAACTCTACCCTTAAGTGAATGAAATTTTGTTTCCAAAGATGGCGGGATATCTTAGCTATTCTTCAGGGGAGATTCCAGAAGACTGGAAAAGGGCAAATATTGTGCCCATCTATAAAAAGGGGAATAAGAACAACCCAGGAAACTACAGACCAGTCAGTTTAACGTCTGTCCCAGGGAAGATAATGGAGCAGGTAATTAAGGAAATCATATGCAAACATTTGGAAGGTAATAAAGTGATAGGGAATAGCCAGCATGGGTTTTTGAAGAACAAGTCATGCCAAACTAATCTGATAGCTTTCTTTGATAGGATAACGAGCCTTGTGGATAAAGGAGAAGCAGTGGATGTCATATACCTAGACTTTAGTAAGGCATTTGATACGGTCTCGCATGATATTCTTATTGATAAACTAGGCAAATATAACTTAGATAGGGCCACGATAAGGTGGGTGCATAATTGGCTGGATAACCGTAGTCAGAAAGTTGTTGTTAACAGTGCTAAATCCTGCTGGAAAGGGATAACAAGTGGAGTTCTGCAAGGGTCTGTTTTGGGACCCGTACTGGTCAATATCTTCATCAATGACGTAGATATTGGGATAGAGACTACGCTTATTAAGTTTGCAGATGATACCAAACAGGGTGGGGTTGCAACTTCTTTGGAAGATAGGGACATAATTCAAAATGACCTAGCAAGTTAGAGAAATGGTCAGAGGTAAACAGGATGAAGTTTAATAAAGAGAAATGCAAAGTGCTCCACTTAGGAAGGAACAATCAGTTCCATACATACAAGATGGAAAGCGACTCTCTAGGAAGGAGGATGGCGGAAAGGGATCTAGGGGTCATAGTGGACCACAAGTTGAATATGAGTCAACAGTGTGATGCTGTTGCAAAAAAGCAAATATGATTCTAGGTTGTATCAACAGGTGTGTTGTAAGTAAAATTCGTGAAGTCATTCTGCCGCTCTATTCTGCACGGCTACGTCTACACTGGCCCCTTTTCCGGAAGGGGCATGTAAATTTCACCAGTCGTCGTAGGGAAATCCGCGGGGGATTTAAATATCCCCCGCGGCATTTAAATAAAAATGTCCGCCGCTTTTTTCCGGCTTTTAAAAAAGCCGGAAAAGAGCGTCTACACTTTGAAGTAGGAATAAGACCCTCCGGAAAAGGGCACTTTTTCCGGAGGATCGGGGCCAGTGTAGACGCTCTTTTCCGGCTTTTTTAAAAGCCGGAAAAAAGCGGCGGACATTTTTATTTAAATGCCACGGGAGATATTTAAATCCCCCGCGGATTTCCCTACGACGACTGGTGAAATTTACATGCCCCTTCCGGAAAAGGGGCCAGTGTAGACGTAGCCCACTAGTTAGGCCTCAGCTGGAGTACTGTGTCCAGTTCTGGGCACCACATTTCAAGAAAGATGTGGAGAAATTGGAAAGGGTACAGAGAAGAGTGACAAGAATGATTAAAGGTCTAGAGAACATGACCTATGAAGCCAGGCTTCATGAACTGGGCTTGTTTAGTTTGGAAAAAACAAGATTAAGGGGGGACATGATAGCGGTTTTCAAATATCTAAAAGGGTGTCACAAGGAGGAAGGAGAAAATTTGTTCCTCTTGGTTTCTGAGGACAGGACAAGGAGTAATGGGCTTAAAGTGCAGCAAGAGAGGTTTAGATTGGACATTAGGAAAAAATTCCTAACTGTCAGGGTGGTCAAATATTGGAATAAATTGCCAAGGGATGTGGTGGAATCTCCCTCTCTGGAGATATTTATGAACAGATTAGATGGACATCTGTCAGGGATGGTGTAGACGGAGCTTGGTCCTGCCTTGAGGGCGGGGGGCTGGACTCGATGACCTCTCGTCCCTTCCAGTCCTATGATTCTATGATTCTATGATTCATTCTTCATTGGTGCCACAGGAGCACTGAGAGTTGAGCACTGATATAAGAAAGAGTTGAGCCTTCTTAATTGTGTAAATTGTGGCCATTTTGTATAGGAATAAAAGCCAAAGGAGTCCAGAAAGACACAGCTTTCACTCTGTAGCCTGTTTGAACTGCTGCAGTTATTGAAACTATTATTTTTAATTTAGTATATCTGCATTTGTGATTACAAATGAGACCATTTAAACTGAATTGTGTATGGAAAGGGAGAATACATGTCTGAACAGAGAGGAGAATTTGTCCATGTAAGTTAGAGCAGTGTTTCTCAACCATTGGTATCAGTACCCTTAGGGGGGTACTTGAAAAAAGTCTGGGAGGTACATCAACACAACTGAAATTTGGAGAAAACTGAATTTTTGTTTTAAGTTTTACTGTGTTTTATTATTTTTGTACTTTTTACACCCAAAAATGTAATCGCCCACCTGGCTACGATTAAGTTGTTTAAACAAATGTATTGCAATGGTAGAAAAAAAAATGTGTGTGTCTGAAAATTGTAGGTACTGAGTGTACTTATAATTTTTTTTAAAGGGGGTACTTGTATATTTTTAAAGGGGTATTTTATAAAAAAAAAGTTTGAGAAACACTGAGTTAGAACATTTTATCCCCTCACTGACAGGTCCTGGGAATGGTATAAATATGCTTATATGACATCAGCAAGAATAGAAAACTATATTCAAACTATTATTTATGCTTTTGATATGACTGTATAAACAACTTGCTGTGCATGCTGTTTTTGAAATTTTAAAATCTGGAGACAGGTCCAATCGCTTTCTCAGATACAACTATCTCAGAGGGAATAAGGGAACTACATCAAATACTATGTAACAATGCTTTTTTTTTAGTGAGATTTCTTTGCCATACAGAGTTACTACTTTGGCATCTAATGCTGATGCTATAAACTAATGTACCTATATATATTTAATTATTTAATCGATGCCATTTTTTAGGAAATTCATGGGAAAGAATATATCTTACATAGGGGTTGTCATTGTATCGCTAAATTGTTATACCCACCAGTTTTTGTTTTGACTGGTAACTTAGATGTATTATTAATAATACACAACACACAGTTGGAAACATTTTGATCAAGTCTGTGATAAACTCATACCTATTTACTGGGGGTGTCAGAGGTCTTCATAAGCAAATACATATTCTTCCCAGGAGACTGCACCTAAGCATAGGCTTTGCTTAACAGCATAGTCAATTCCTTTGTTATCATAAATTTCCACATTTTGTAACTGTTCAGGGCCCAGTTAAAACTCCATGATCTCCTTATATAATAAAATTTTAAACAGATATTTGGAATTGAGTGAAATTATATTTTATAGCTTTTCAGCTTGCAAGGTGTGACGTAGTGCTGGTACCTTGCTGGTTGCTATGCTGGGCAGTGGGCTGTGGGTGACCTCCGCTGTCTGCTGTCTGTAGTACAGCCCAGCAGGGCAGGGGATGAGTCATTATGCAAGGGGGCTCCGAACCTGTCCGACCAGTTATCTCCCAGGGAGCGGAACAATGGGAAGGAGGCAGGGCTGGAAGAGAATGGTAGTTTTGGTCTGGGAAGCAGGGGAGAAGGAGGTAGGGAGGGGGGCTGGGATTGTAGGGCCGAGCCACGCCCCATCTCAAGGGCGGGCACTGAGGCCTCCTAGCCCCAGTTCCTGTAACCAGATTACATCTGTGCTGTGCTGTATCCTGGAGAAGCAATAAACTTCCTCTATTCTACTGGCTGTCGGAGTCTGTTCATGCCACTATGAAGGTGCAGGAGACGGGGAAACCCCAACGCGCCGTCACACAAGGAAGTTCAGATTTACACCCTTACAAGCAAAGGCTATATATGCTTACAGCAACTGAGGTTTTTAGAAATGGCTCAGTCCTTACTCCTATTTTGATTTAAGGTTTTCAAGATGATGAAGAGTACAGTGAAAACTCATCAGTTTTTCCTTTTCTGACACCAACTGAGTACAGAGAAAAGGGGAAACTTAATGAAACTAAAGAGCCATAAATAAAGAACAAACTCCCGTACAGGAAGTACTTGGTTCCTAAAATGAAGTCCCAGTGAAAAGACTTTCACAGTTCCCAGTGAAGTCAATGAATCAGGCCTGCTGAAGCCATCAGGGCCTCTCTGAGTAAGGTGCCACATGGCCCAGATACATGAAAGGAACTGGGTACTGCAATGCCTAACTTTTGTGGTAAGTCTGTACATATAACGCTGCAGCTGAAACAGTACAGCCGTACTACTGCAGCACATCTGGGGAAGATGCTGTATGCCAGAAGGAGAAAGTTCTCCTAGCAGCATAAAAACACACCTTTGTGAGTGGAATTAGCTATATAAGAGGCAGACACTCTCCCACTGACATACACTGTGTGCACAGGTGCTTACGTCAGTGCTAATGTCACTCGAAGGTGCAGTATTCAAAGCCCTGGGTGTTAAGTTTTTCAGATACAGTCTGGAGAGTAGACATAGCCCGAGGCACCTAAAAAAATCACAGAAACAACACTGCAATCCACAAAGCTTGAGATTCCTATACTCACTGTGCGATGAATGGGGAGAAAAGGCATCTTAAAAATAAAATCCACAAAAACTTGCTTGCTAGGCTGGGAATCAACAATTATAGAGGTGTCTGTTAATCCCTGACCAGTCATACTCTCTGGAGGCCAGATTTAGACCTCTATTTGCTATGCAAGAGCTTCAACTGGAGTGCATTCATGTCTTGCTCACTGATTAGAGCACTCACTGGGTTGAGACAGCAGGTGCAGGCTCTGGGGTGGGAATGAGGGATTTGGGTGTGGGAAGGGGTGAGAGGTACAAACTCTGGGACGAAACTTTGGTGCAGGAGGAGGTGGAGAAGGTGATACTGACTCAGGGAAGGGATTCCAGGCTAGAGAGTGTTGGGGTCAGGTGGAAGGTTGTAATGCTGGAGCAAGTCGCGGGCTTGAGGGTGTGTGGGTGCAGGAGTTTGGGTTGGGGTATATGGGGGCTCGCAGGGCAGGCACAGGTTTGTGGCATGTGGATGGTGCAGGAGTGTTGTGGCACATGACTGGAGATGTGAGGGTAAAGGACCCACAAGAGAAGAAGATGTGTGGTGGCGCTCAGGAACTCCCTCCTAAGAGGGACGTAGTCATCCATCTGCCATCCAGACCTGGAATCTTGAGAAGTGTGCTGCTCCGCAGGAGCTAGAATTCAGAATGTGATCGAAAGTCTTACAAAACTGATCAAACCTTCGGATCGCTACCCCTTTCTGCTTCTCCATGTAGCAACTAACAATACAGCCAAGAATGACCTTGAGCGAGTCACTGCAAATTATGTAGCACTGGGAAGAAGGATCAAGGAATTTGAAGTGCAGGTGGTGTTCTCGTCCATTCTCCCTGTTGAAGGAAAAGGTCCAGTAGGGATAGTTGAATCATAGAAGTAAATATGTGGTTGTGCAGGTGGTGTCCGGGAGAGGGCTTTGGTTTCTTCGACCATGGGACTCTGTTCTGGGCACAAGGATTGCTAGGAAGAGAAGGGATCCACCTAAACAAGAGAGAAAAAGAGCATTTTTGTGAGCAGGTTTACAAACCTAGTGAGAAGGGATTTAAACTAGGTTTGTTGGAGGATGGTGACCTAAACCCTGAGATAAGAGGAGAAATGGGATACCAGGAAGAAACACAAGGAGGAAAGAGCAACAAAGGAGGACCCTTAATTCAAACCGAAAAGGTGGGGCAATCAACTAGTTATCTAAGGTGTTTGTACACAAATGCAAGAAGCCTGGGAAACAAACAGGAAGAATTAGAATAATGGAGACTTGGTGGGATGACTCACATGACTGGTGATAGAGATGGAGCCGTGTTAGTCTGGTCTAGCTGAAACAAAAGACAGGACTATGCAGCACTTTAAAGACTAACAAGATGGTTTATTAGGTGATGAGCTTTCATGGGTCAGACCCACTTCCTCAGATCAATATGTGGAAGAAAATTGGCATGACCATATATACCAAAGTGATACGATAAAAAAAAACTGAACACGTATAAAATTGACTAATCAGATTTAAGAACAGAGGAGGGGTGAGGGAAGAAGGTTAGCCTCTGTGAGGTAATGACATTAGGGGTGATAATTGGGGAAGCTATCTTTGTAATGGGTGAGATAATTAGCATCTTTGTTAAGACCAATACGTAAAGTGTCAAATTTAAGCATGAATGACAGTTCTGAGGCTTCTCTTTGAAGTCTGGAGTTAAAATCTCTTTGAAGCAATATGCATGTTTTAAGGTAATTGAGAGAATGGTCAGTCTGGTTAAAATGGCAAACAACAGTTTCCTCTCTGTGAGAGAGCCTGATATCCGTTTTATGTGCATTGATTCTTTCGCGAAGTGTCTGAGAAGTTTGTCCAATATACATAGCAGACGGACACTTTAGGCACATGATGGCATAAATTATATTTCTGGATGAACAGGAATATGTATTCTTGATCTTCTAACTGGCATGGTTAGGTCCAATAATGGTGTCAGCAGAGTAAATATATGGACAAAGCTGGCACCGGGGTTTGTTGCAAGGGAAAGTTCCAACGTAGGTATTAGGGTGGTATGTCCTGTGGTTATTGGTAAGAATCATCCTGAGGTTAAGTGGTTGTCTATAGGGGTATGTCTACACTACAAAGTTAGTTCGAACTAAAAGACGTTAGTTCGAACTAACTTTCATAGGCGCTACACTAGCACTCTGTTAGTTCGAATTTAATTCGAACTAACGGAGCGCTTAGTTCGAACTAGGTAAACCTCATTCCACAAAGATTAAGCCTAGTTCGAACTAGCTAGTTCGAATTAAGGGGTGTGTAGCCCCTTAATTCGAACTAGTGGGAGGCTAACCCTCCCCAGGTTTCCCTGGTGGCCACTCTGGCCAACACCAGGGAAACTCGTCTGCCCCCCTCCCGGCCCCGGATCCCTTAAACACGGGCTGGCTACGGTGCCCGTGCCAGGTGCAAGCCTGCCAGCACCCAGCCAGCAGACCCTGCACCTGGCACGGATCGAGCCACCCACCCAATGCCCCCCAGCCCTCCCCCTCTTCCCGGGACCAGGCTGGCGGCTCCCAGGAGCTTGCCCAGGACCGCAAGAGGCGGGCACCCTCCTGGGCTAGTGCAGACATCATGGACCTCGTCCACAATCTCTGCACTAGGCACAGGAAAGTGGCCGGCTAGGGCAGGAGAGCTGCCAGCCTGGCCACCCAGGACCAGGTGTACAAGAGAATCAAGGGGGTCCACTGACACCCCTGAGCCCTGAGCTTACAATGGCCGTCCTGGGTCAGACCAAAGGTCCATCTGGCCCAGTAGCCTGTCTGCCAACAGCGGCCAACCCTAGGGACCCTGGAGGAGATGGACCGAAGACAGTGACCAAGCCATTTGTCTCGTGCCATCCCTGTCCAGCTTTCCACCAACCTTGGGCAGGGACCTGGCTACCCCCTGGCTAATACCACTCCACAGACCCAAACTCCATGACTTGATCTCACTTCCCTTTAAACTCTCTTCTAGTTGTAGCCTTCACAGCCTCCTGCAGCAAGGAGTTCCATAGATTGACTCTTTGCTTTGTGAAGAACAACTTTCTGTTACTACTTTGAAGCCTGCTACCCATTCCTTTCCTTTGGTGTCCTCTAGTCCTTCTTTATGGGAACTAATGAAGAACTTTTCTGTATGCGCTCTCTCCACCCAACTCCTGCTTTTAGAGACCTCTATCCTGTCCCCCCTCCATCTCCTCTTTTCTAAGCTGAAAAGTCCCAGTCTCTTTAGCCTCTCTACATATGGGACCTGTTCCCAACCCCTGGTCATTTTAGTTGTCCTCCCCTCTCCCAGCCTCTCTCTTCCCCTCTCCCACCTCCTTTTTCCAGTCTCCCCCAGTTTTGTTCAATAAAGACAGATTCCATTTTGGAAGACACATTATCTTTATTTTGTACATCAAGAAGAGGGGCTAGGGAAGGTAAGTGGAAGGAGGTGAGGGAGGAATGGGGCATGAGCCCCCGATGGGGAGGACTGGGCTGTCTCTGCAGGCTTCTGGGTGTGGAAGCTCTCCTGCAGCCCCCCAATTGCCCCCTCTCCCAGATGGCAGCCTGCAGCAAGTGCAGCCGGGATGATGGCCGAGTGGTGTGATGTGCCCAGTGTGGGTAGTCCGGGCACTCCAAGCCAGGACTGCTTTGCAAGCAAGGCACCCCTGAGAACTGTCTGTCCGGGGTGGGGGTCGGGTCCCTTTAAGCACAGCCCTCGGCTAGCCTGAGAAAGCATCTCCACGCTCTAAGTTCTCCTCTGATGCCCTGCCGGCACTGCTTCCGGCCATCCTTAAGCCCGGTTCAGGGTCCACTTAATGTGGTCATGCTAGTTCTAATCAAAACGCTAATTCAAACTAGTTTTTTAGTCTGGATCCGTTAGTTCGAATTAGCTTAGTTCGAATTAACGTTGTAGTGTAGACATACCCTAGGAGACTATGGGTCTGTCTCCTAGAGCCTCTCGGAGTTTAGTATCCTGTTCCAGTATAGTTTGTAGTTTATTGATAATGCATTGGACGGGCTTAAGTTGGGGGCTATAGGTGATGACAAGTGGTGTTCTATTGTTGATTTTTTTGGGTCTGTCTTGAAGTAGATGGTTTCTGGGTATTTGTTTGGCTCTTTCAACTTGTTTTTTTTATTTCTCCGGGAGGGTAATTTAGGTTTATAAATGATTGGTAGAGATCCTGAAGTTTCTGGTCTCTGTCAGTGGGATTAGAGCAGATGCGGTTGTATCTAAGGGCTTGGCTATAGACGATGGATCGTATGGTGTGTCCTGAATGGGAGCTGGAAGCATGTAGGTAACTGTATGAGTCAGTGGGTTTTCTGTAGCGTGGTGTCTAATTTTCCATTAGTGATTTGTACTGTGGTGTCCAGGAAATGGATTTCTCGTGTAGAATGGTCCAGGCTGAGATTGATGGTGGGGTGTAGGTAATTAAAGTCTCTGTGGAATGCATCCAGTGTTTCTTGGCCATGGGTCCAGATCATAAAGATATCATCAATGTAGCATAAGTAGAGAAGGGGTAAAAGGGGATGGGATCTGAGGAAATGTTGTTCTAAGTCAGCCATAAAGATGTTAGCATACTGAGGGGCCATGTGGGTACCCATGGCTGTGCCACTGATCTGGAGGTATAAGTTGTCCCCAGATTGGAAGTAATGATCAGGAGGCAAGCGGAGTATCATGAGGAGTACAGCTAGTTCGGATTAGAAGCCTAATCCGAACTAGCTACTCCGTGCCGCATGTAGCTGCGCGGCACGGGGTTCGAACTAGCCGGGATTTAAAAATGGCAGCGCCCGGCTTATGCAAATGAAGCCCGGGAAATTCAAATCCCGGGCTTCATTTGCAAGTGCGGTATGCCTACATTACCCTCCTACTTCGAATTAGGAGGGTAGTGTAGATATACCCTAAGATACTGATTTGATCTTGCCTCCCAGCTCTGCCTTACCCCCTCCTTTTTCTCTGCTATTATAACCCACGCTTCCTCCCATTTCTGACCCATCTTCCGGGCCTCCATGTTCTTCACTTACCTGTGAGCTTTGGTCACCTGCCCCATCAAACCTAGTTTAAAGCCTCCTCACTAGGTTAGCCAATCTATATCCAAATACAGTCTTCCCTTTCCTCGAAAGCTGAATCCAGTCCCTGCTTAGCAGTCCTTCCTAGAACAGCATGCTGTGGTCAAGGAAGCCAAATACCTCCTTGTGACACCATCTTCACAGCCAGGGATTCTTCTCCAGGACGCACCTGTCTCTGTCTGCGACTTTACCTTTGACAGGAAGAACTGAAGAGAACACCACCTGCACTCCAAACTCCTTCACTCATAATGTCTCTTGATCTGCTCATAGACTCATAGACTTTAAGGTCAGAAGGGACCATTATGATCATCTATGCTCAGTGTCACACCTTGCAGTATCATTGGTGTCCACATGGATGAGTAGATGGGGTAGTAGTCAGAGGGCCAGATAATCCTCGACACTGCCTCCATAACATCTCCATAACAGGACCCTAGTAGGCAGCATACTTCCTGAGATGCTATGCCAGGGTGACAGATAGGCACCTCGGCCCCCCTCAGAAGAGAGTCTCTGACCACCACAGCCCTACATTTCCTCCTTGCAGTGGTGGCAGCAGACCTCCCAGCCTTGGGGGTACGAGGCTTCTCCTGCTGTAGGGAGTTATTCCTTATCTCCCGTATCAAGAAGAGCATAACCTTTTCCCAGTACCATGGTGGGAGATTTAGGAGCAGAGATGGAGCACTGCCTGCTGCCAGAAGTGACCAGCTGCCAGTGACCCCCCCTGAGCCATCTCCTCCTCCACAAGTGGTGTGTCAGCAGTCTTGTGTAGTGGGACAGCTACTTCAACTATCTCCATGAGATAGAGTGCTGGTGGGGGTCTGGTCAGGGGGCGGGAGCAGGATCCTGGTTGGGTCTTGCCAGCGGAGAGGGGGCAGGACCCACTCAGCCGGTACCAAGGGGTCTCCAGGGGGAGGATCTCTGGGGCAGGATCTGCAGGCAGCACTGGAAGAAGGACACTTACAGCTCCTTTAAGAAATCCAGACACTCCAGATCCTTCACTGCCATTCTTTCCTTGTCTCCCCTTCCTTCTTTCCTCCCTCCCCACCCCTCTCCGTTCCTGGAGCATGGGGAAGGAAGGGAAGACAAAAAAGCACACACGCTGTTGTGGGCAGGGGAAGAACACATGCTTTCTTGTCTTCCCTTCCTTCCCCATGCTGCCTTCCTTCCTTCCTGCAGCTGGGGGTGCGGGAAGGGCAATAGTCCTGAAGCTCTGTGCCAGATCTGACTCCAGATCTGGTGCAGAGCTGAGGGACTTCCCCTCTATGCTGCAGGAAGCCAGAGCTAGCTCTATTTTTGCAGGAGGCTGTAGCACCAGCACGAGCTCCACATTGGAGATGAGAGGGAGCTAGAAACACTGCTTTGCAATCAACTATCAGTGTCCTCCTGACTGACTAGTCAATCGCAATTGACTGGTTGATGACCATGAGATTAAAGTATGCTTTGGAGAGCTAGTAGAGCAGGCATGTCCAACGTCAAGCCTGCGGGCCAATTGTGGCCCGTGTTCTGGTTTAATACGGCCGCACAGGTAATTTGGCAATATCTATCTTTTATGGCCCCCAATGAATCCATATGTATTGAGATGAATACATTTTAAAATCTCAGTTAATGTCAGTTGGTCTAAATCAGTTATAAATATATTTGGACACAACTTGTATACTTGGTATTATGTTCCTGTTCATATTTTTTTAACTTAAAAGTTGACAGACAACCTTTATTACCAATAATATGTAATGTACTTTACAATGTTCCTGACATATATTTCAGCTTCCTGGATTTTTTTTTCATCTGGCCTTCAGATATGAAAGGCAGAGTGATTTAACACCTGTTTAGATTTGTCATCCATGTGACAAAATGAAAAGTATGCCGTTTGCAATAAACTTTGCATAAAATAGTTAATTTGCATTTAATTTTAATGGTTCAAAGAATGTCAGGCAAAATGGACGGCCCTCACGCATGTTCACTTCATCAAATCTGGCCCTCTTTGAAAAAAGTTTGGACACCCCTGTAGTAGAGACATGTTCAGATTCTTTCTCCCCCTCTAGCACACTAGGGAATTCAAGGTGGGTCTCTCACAGAATCATTTTCAGTGGTCTAATGAACTTATCTATGTAACTGTCCATAGGGGAGCAGTTTCAGACCAGAGAGAGCAAAAATGGTTTGATGGTTGGGACACCAAGATTGATTCTCCCTAAAACCAACGGATTGTTCTTTTTAAAAAAATGGTGAGAGGACTCTCCTGAAACAATGGGTGATTCTTGTTTAAACCCTTCCCCAAAAGGACAAAAACCTCAGGGTATGTCTACACTACAGCACTATTTCAAATTAACTTAATGCGAAATAGTTAATTCCCATTAAGCTAATTTGAAATAATGCATCTAGACTCAAAAACTAAATCGAAATAGCTTTTTTCTGAATTGAAATAGCATGTCCACATTGAGTGGACCCTAAATCGAAGGTAAGGCTGGCTGGAACCAGTGCCGGCAGGGCATCAGGGTTGGACTTAGTGTGTGGGGCTGCTGCCTCAGGCTATTCGTGGTCTGCTTAAAGGGACCCGACCCCCCCATTCCAGACAGCCAGTTCTCAGGTTTCTCTGCTTGCTGGTCTATGTCACTGAGGGATGGCAAAGCATTTGTGTCTTGGAGTGCTCTGCTTGCCTTCACACAAGACACCCTAGCACTCTGCAACATGGAGACAGAGCTGCCCCTGGGCACTCTGGTGCATCTTGTGGACGCGTTGCCATCAGCCTGGCTGCACTTTCTGCAGGCTGCCATCTAGGAGGTCCATCAGGGGGCTGTCAGTATCCAGGGGGCCCTGTGGGAGAGCTTCTGCCCTGAGGAGCACTAACAGTCTCTGTGGTCTGCCCACGGGGAGCTTGTGCTTCATTCCTCCCTCACATCCTTCCACTTACCCCTCCCTAACCCCCCTTCCTGATGCCAAATAAAATACATATATATTCAAAAATAGAAACTGTCTTTATTTAACACAACTAGGGTGGGGCGGGGAGACGAACCTCTGGGAAGACTGGGTAAAGGATGTGGGAGAGGGCAGGAGAGAGGGTGGGAGAGGGGAGGAGGAAAACTGGGAAGAGGGTGCTGGATGGGGGAAGCAAGGGGAAGAAGGGGGAGGGGAAGCTCAGGGCTGGGGGTCTCGCCCGGCCACATGTCTCCCAGCACGGTGGAGGCGGGTGCCTTGGTGTCCCCGGGAGGATGGGGAGGAGGGTGTGGAGGTTGAGGTGGGGGGTGTGGAGACTGAGGAAGAGGTTTAGGAGGGAGAGGCGGGAGGGGGAGAAAGAGTGGGAGGAGGAGCGAGAGCTGGAGGAGCAGCAGGCGCGAGAGTGGCATGGGGTAGCATGCTTTGCACCCGGGTCTGCAGATGAGCACAGATGGCACGACCCTGGGCAAGCAGCTCCCGTTCTTCCTGCGCTTGCTGGTCCATGATGTGGGTCTGTTCTCGGCGGGCTGCCAGGTGCCGGTCATGGTACCCCTGCAGTGTTGCGGTGGTTCTGCGGAGCCCTCGGGGGCGGGAGCATGTCCCAGGCAGGGTGGTTCACCCTGCACGTGCACGTGATGCAGCTGTGGAGAAAGAAGAGAAGTGATCAGTTCTCCCTGAGGAGACAGTGGGTGAAGCCCAGCCCACCCCCTCTGCGAGATGAGGATGACCGTGCCCTGCACCGTCAGAGCCATTGTGCTTGCCCAGAGGCTATGGTCGGAATGTCCAGCTATCTCTGGGAGTGGGAGGTGCCCCGAGACCGCACCCATGCCCCTGTGCCGTGTATATTGCGGCTGAGGTGGGGGGAGATGTCCCCTGCCTCTGTGTAGAGGGGGTGTGTGAAGGGAGGGCATCCTGCTGTGTCCCGCCCTGGGGTCAGGAGCGTATCAGGTCTCTTCACACACGCGTGTGCCTATCAGGCCACGGCCCCTGTGTGGCATGCAGCTGGAGCCACCTGCCCAAGGATGGCACAGCCCATGCCTGCATGTGCACAGGTGGCTGTGTGATCCGTTGGAGGCATGGCCCACGTGCACGGTCCCTGGTCTCCTTCCCTGCCTCCCACCCGGGGAGGGGACAGTGATGGCACTTACCTGGTACGGCCTCCCCGCTCAACCCTGCTGACTCCGGTACCGGGACAGCTGGTGGTGGCCTCTCTGGTGCGCCCAGGTCAGGGCCCTTAGCTGGGCTGGCGCAGACTGTCCCGCCTCCCTGGGCTGGCACAGACTGCCGCCCCCCAGGATTCGGTCGAGGGCGGGGAAGTAGGGGCAGGTGTCAGCCCCTGCTGCGGCACCGCCCCTGGTGGCCCTGGCGTATGCCTGCTTCAGCTTCTTGACTTTGAGGCGCACCTGCTCCTGGGTGCACCTGTGGCCCTTGCGGGCCATGGTGGCTGCTATGCAGCCATAGACAGCCACATTCCTCCACCTAGTGCAGAGATTATGGACATTGGGGGCCTCCCCCCAAACCTCAAGGAGGTCCATGATCTCCGCACTAGTCCATGAGGGCGTGCGCCATCTATGACCCCTGGTTGGCCCGTGGGTGCTGAGGGACTGAGCAGGGGATGGCTGGCTGCCATTGTTTGCCATTGTGAGGCCACTGACTGAGGGTCTGCGGCTGCTGGTGGGCCTGGCTCTGGCACATGCCCAGTGGCCAGACTCTACCCCTTTAAGGGCCCTGGGTCTGGGGGAGAGGAGAAAAGTTTTCCTGCTTGTGCCCACGGTGGCCACCAGGGAAACTGGGAAGGGCTGGAGGCCCCCTATTTCAAATTAAGTGTCTACCCAGCACTTAATTCGAAATAGCTATTTCAAATTTGGCGTTATTCCTTGTAGAATGAGGTTTACCAAATTCAAAATAAGTGTTCTGCTAGTTCGAATTTTATTCGAATAGCAGTTTGCATGTATAGACGCTATTGAAGTTATTTTTGTCAGGGATGGTTCTTGGTCCTGCTGAGAAGGCAGGGGACTGGACTCAATGACCTTTCAAGGTCCCTTCCAGTTCTAGGAGATAGGCAATCTCCATTATAAAAAAAATAATAATAATAACAAGATTGTGGAGTACGCAGCACACGGCCAATACCTCCGGGACATTCCACTCACCCATCTCCAGATGGGTGAGCAAACAATGGAACCGGGCTTTCAGATGCCCGAAGGCACACTCCACTTGGTTGCGGGCCCAGTTGAGGCAGTCGTTGAACCGTGCCTGGATGTGGTCTGGCCGCCCCGTGTAGGGCTGCATTAGCAAGGGCAGCAGGGGGTAGGCCATGTCCCCCACAACACATGTGGGCATGGGCACATCCCCGACAGTAAATTCCCGCTGGGGGAAGTAAGTGCCAGCCTCCAGCCTGCCATACAGGCCAGAGTTGCGTAGGATGCGAGCATCATGTGCCCTGCTGGACCAGCCTGCATAAATGTCCAGGAAGCGGCCACGGTGGTCCATGAGGGCCTGGAGTACAATTGAGAAATACCCCTTTCTGTTTATAAAATGGGCCGCTTGATGCTCTGGGGCACAGATGGGGATGTGGGTTGCATCCAGGGCTCCCCCACAGTTGGGGAACCCAAGGGTAGCGAAGCCGGCCACCATAGCCTCCACATTGCGCAGGCGGATGACTCCCTGGAGCAGGATGTCATTGATGGCACGGACAACCTGCAGAAGGGTGCAGAGAAACACAGAGGAATACATCACATAAGGCAGGGTGAATGCGTGCTCCCTTGGGCCCCCCCCCCCAAATGGTCTCTGTCCTTACACACACACACACAAGCACCAGGGCCCCCTCGCCCCATGGGCCCCCCACCCCACCAGCAGGCCTGTGCAAAGGAGGGACGGCCCAAACCCCTGAGTGACCCAGCCTGGAGTCTTGCCTGCCCCTGGGCATGGAGTGCAGCACCCTCCTCCTCCCCCCTGCATGACGACAGCACTGACGGTCGATCTGCCCACCCCGAACTGGTGTGCCACTGATCGGTAGCTGTCCGGGGTGGCCAGCTTCCATAATGCAATGGCAACCCTCTTCTCGACTGGGATGGGTGCCCACAGCCGGGTGGTGGTTCTCTGGAGCGCAGGGGCGAACCAGGCACACAGCTCCAGGAACATCTGCTTTCGCATGTGAAAGTTCCGGAGCCATTGCTGGTCGTCCCATTGCCCCAGGACCAGCCTGTCCCATCAGTCGGTACTGGTGTCCAGTCTCCACAAGGGCCTCTGCACGGTGAGGTGGGGATGGCACAGGGACTCCATGGCTTCCCTGGTGAGGAAGTGCATAGTGACCTGCACCTCAAGGTCCTGGATGAGGAGTGCAGCTGCAGGCACTCCAAAATGGCTGGAAGGGGCCAGAGCAGGCACAAGGCCACCCCTGGCTCCATGGCACAAGAAACAAACTGAGATAAAAAATCAGTCAAAAGCACTAAAAGGCACAAGGCAGTGGTGTCAAAAAGTCAGAGGGCAACCACAACTAGAACTGCTACGGCTGTCAGTCCCTGAAAGAGGTCCTATAGCACGCAGCAGGAGAGAAACAGCTGTCCGGGGAGATCCCTTTAAGCACGTGTCTCAAAGGAGCTCCAGCCCCCGCCCCCAGAAAGGGCTGGTGCCATTTTGCCCTCTTCAGAATGGTTCCAGGCTTCTGCTTTTGCGCAAAAGTGTCCCGCCAATATAGAAGCGCTTTTGCACAAAAGCGCATCGTTCTTACGATGAGTCCCAGACCAATCTAGACGCTCTCTTGTGCAAATACTTTTAACGCAAAAACTCTTGCGTTAAAAGTATTTGCACAAAATCATGCCAGTGTAGAAGTAGCCAGAGTGTCCTGAAACTCAGATGCAGTTCTACCCTCACACACACCTTTGCTGGGGCTATGCGGCCTAGCAGCTGAAGTCAGTATAAACAACCCCCTTGCTTCAGATCCTCTGTAGATTAGGTGTCTCGCTGGCTGGTTTCCAGGTCTGGTCCCTCTGGTGATTCCCCTACAGGAGCTCTAGCAGAGCCTCTTTCCTCGTTGGAGGCCAGCCCAAACTGAGCTTCTCTCCAGGGTTTCATATGTGAGCTACAGTCTGAGCATGTCCAGCAGGGCTGCGGGGGTGGGGCTTCTTCAGTGTGGTGCTGGTACAGTCTGTTAGATCAAAATTATTAGCTGAGCTTTGCGAACAGGGGCAGCTAACAGAAAGTTTTGTGAGGGAGTTCTCCAGGTGAAGGAGGAGTGATTACAGGACCCTTGAGGTAAATGGCTGTCTGTGTGTTTGTGGGGTTACTTGCTGGTTGCCTAAAAGAAACTGTGCTGAGCTTGTGTTTGATAGTTTCTTTGTTTAAAGGACGGTGTGCTGTGGCCGGCAGTTGGAAGCTGTGAGCTTCTTAATGAGGATTTGAAATCTAAAACCCTCTGTTCATGGTCAGTCCTTAGCCAGGGGGTGGGGCTATCAGGAAGGCCAGGACTTTATAAAGCCCATGAGTAAGCGACCAGGGGCAGCTAACAGGGAGTTTTGTGAGGGAGTTTAGATGGGGGGTTAGAAGGGGGCTAGGTACACTTGCCATTCTTTCAAACTTTTACACTACACTATAACTAAAACTACCAGATTTACATAAAAACCCTATCAATAAACTGATTAGCTGTAGGAGAGAATGCAGGCAGAAACTCAGCAGTAGAGTGGGGGCTATCCTGTTTGTTGCACCCAGTGTAGAATGTATGATTACCTGCCCTATGGATGGATGGTATATGTGTGCATTTGCTGCAAGGAGCTCCTGGTCCTCAGAGACTGCATACAGGCTTTGGAGGTCAGGGTAACTGAATTGGAGGAGCTAAGGGAGGACAAGAGGTACATGTATGATTCCTTCCAGAACACTGTAGAACTATCCCACCTCCAGTTAGACAGCACCTATGCTGTTAGGGAGGCTGAAAGGTTCAGGGAAGGAGAACATTCAATTGGAGCAGAGGGAAATGACCCCATAGTTGGGACCCTCCTTCCAGAGGATGTTATGGTATCCTCTCACACTTAGCATACATCTCTGGGGGAGAGAACTCCAGTCATTAGGAAAAGGCAGGTGTTAGTAATTGGGGATTTGATCATTAGAAACATAGATAGCTGGATATGTGATAATCGGGAGAACCATATGGTGATTTGCCTGCCTTGTGCAAAGGTTGCGAATCTCTAGAGACATCTATATAGACTAATGTATAGTGCTGGGGAGGTGCTCGTGATTGTGGTACATGCAGGTACCAATGACATAGGGAAGGGCAGGAGAGAGGTTTTGGAGGCCAAATTTAGGCTTCTAGGAAAGAGATTGAAATCCAGGACTGCTATGTTAGTGTTCTCTGAAATACTTCCAGTTCCATGTGCAGGGCCAGGTAGATAAGAAGAGCTTCAGAGTCTCAATGCGTGGATGAAATGATGGTATAGAAAGGAGGGGTTTAGATTTATTAGGAACTGGGGAAACTTTTGGGTTAGGGGGAGTCTGTATAGGAAGGATGAGCTCCACCTAAACTAAAATGGAACCAGACTACTGGCACTTAACATTAAAAAGGTTGTAGAGCAGTTTTTAAACTAAGGGCCGGGGGAAGCCGTTGGGTGAGGAGGAGCACATGGCTCGGAGAGCAATATCTCTTAGAGGAAGGTCTATTAATAGAGATGCTCTATGTTCTGGTTTGGAGCAGAGGATGGAAGCATGGTTCGGATCAGATGAGACACAATCAAATGAAAAAGAGTCTAACACATCAGGAAATGGCAGACAGTTAAATAGTGATGTGTGTTTAAAGTGCTTATACACAAGTGCTAGAAGTCTAAATAATAAAATGGGTGAACTAGAATGCCTAGTTTCAAAGGAAAATATTAATATAATAGGCATCACATAAACTTGATGGAAAGAGGACAATCAATGGGACACAGTCATAAGAGGGTACAAAACATATCAAAAGGATGGAATAGGTCATGCTGATGAAGTAATAGCACTATATGTGAAAGAAAATGTAGAATCAAATGAAGTACAAATCTTATATGACCCTAAATGTTCCATAGAATCTCTATAGTTAGTAATTCCATGCTCCAATAATAAGAAGATAGCATTTGGGATATATAACCGACCACCTGATTCCCGTATCCGAGACATTGCGGAGGCATTGTCAAGGATTATCTGACCCTCTGACTACTACCCCATGCTACTCATCCATGTGGGCACTAATGATACTGCGAGGTGTGACACTGAGCGCAACAAGTGTTACTACAGAGCTCTAGGAGTACGGGTGAGGGAGTTTGGCACGCAGGTGGTATTCTCTGAGATCCTTCCTGTCAAAGGTGGGGGCCCAGGCAGAGACAGGTGCATCCTGGAGGTGGATTCCTGGCTGTGAAGATGGTATTGCCAGGAGGGCTGTGGCTTCCTTAACCACCGGATGCTATTCCAGGAAGGACTACTAAGCAGGGATAGTATTCACCTTTTGAGAAAGGGGAAGACTGTATATGGTTACAGACTGGCTAACCTAGTGAGGAGGGCTTTAAATTAGGTTTGACTGGAACAGGTGACCAAAGCCCACGGGTAAGTGAAGAACACGGAGACTTGGGAGATAGGTCAGAAATGGGAGGGAGTGTGGGCTATAATAGCAGAGAGAAAGGAGGGACAAGGCAGAACTGGGAGGCAAGCTCAAATCAGTATCTTAGATGTCTGCATACAAATGCAAGAAGTATAGGTAATAAGCAGAAAGAACTGGAAGTGCTAATAAATAAGTACAACTATGACATGGTTGGCATCACAGAGACTTGGTGGGATAATACACATGATTGGAATATTGGTGTAGAAGGGTACAACTTACTCAGGAAGGACAGGCTGGGAGAAAAGGGAGGGTTATAAGGCCAACAGCCTTATATACTAAAAATGTACACACGTGCACTGACGTGGAGATGGACATAGGAGACAGATGTGTAAAAGGGGTAAAAAACAAGGGTGTTGTCATGCTAGGGGTGTACTACAGGCCATCTACCCAGGCAGAAGAGGTGGATGAGGCTTTTTTTAAACAACTAACAAAATCATCCAAAGCGCAGGATTTGGTGGTAATGGGGGACTTCAACTATACAGATATATGTTGGGAAAATAACACAACGGGGCACACACTATCCAAAAAGTTCTTGTGCTGCATTGAAGTCAACTTTTTATTTCAGCAGGTTGGGGGAAGTTTTTCTAGATTTGATTTTAACAAATAGGGAGGAACTGGTTGAGAATTTGAAAGTGGAAGGCAGCTTGGGTGAAAGTGATCATGAAATCATAGAGTTAATGATTCTAAGGTATGATAGAAGAGAGAACAGCAAATTAGAGACAATGGATTTCAGGAATGTAGATTTTGGTAAGCTCAGACAGCTGATAAGTAAGGTACCATGGGAAGCAAGACTGAGGGGGAAAACAACTGAAGAGAGTTTTATTTTCAAAAGATTCCCATCTAAACTGCCGAGTTTTTTTCGAAAAAGGCCCATTTCAGAAAAAAACTGCAGCCCCCATTATGCAAATGAAGTGCAGGATATCTAAATCCTGGCTTCATTTGCAATATCGACATGCCTAATTTACATCCCTTTACAGAAAAAGGGATGTAGACTAGACACAGCCTTAGAGTTGAATGGGACATCAACTGCTATGTACAGTAGTTGAGAAATAATACTTAAAAACAAATTGTCCCAAGAGAAGCATCTTGGTCTTGTAAAGATATCTGTAGTTGTCTCAAAATGTTTAGCATGGCATCTCATTAAATATAAAATATAGACATAAGGATACATACTTTATTTGAAACACTTAAAAACAAAATTAGCAATTTGGTTCTGGAAAGAAGCCAGGGGCAGCACCATCTGAAATTGGTACACTTTTAAAGCTAGATTACAACATGTAACACATTTTGATATAAAATAAATCCTTTTTCAGCAGCAAGTCCAATCTTACTGTTAAATCATTATGTTTATATATCAATAGCAACATATTAAATCTTCATGAGGTCAGAAATTAAGTGGAGAATATGGAACCTCATTCTACCAGTGTTACGCCATATTAATTCAATGTAGAGCAGTGTGAATAACAGACTCTTGGGTTTGCTACAAATGTTGAATGGCTAGAAACTATTTTGCATGAAACTGAAAAGATGCTTCAATAATTTTAGAGAATCAAAAAGTCAAGTGCGTTGTTATGATGGACTATCCAAACTCTATAATGGGCAACCAGGGCTTCAGGAGCTGCTTTGGGCTCAACTAGCCCACTTTAGCCCCCACCACACCTGCAAGCAATGCACAAACTCGTCGAGGAGTTAATAGGGAGAAGAACAGCTCACTTGTGGGCAGGTCAAGGAATAAAGAGAGGACTTTTGTATTGCATTTTCTGAAGAAGAGCAGGATTTCTCCCATCAATAATTGCCTGAAGGTCCATCCCAGGAGAAGGGAGGACATTGTTGTGACAGGTCCTGAGAAGGACACATTTTTCCCTCTCATAAATTAACCGTGTGTGTGTTGAGTCCCTGTGCTTTTTGTTTTGTTTGTTTATGGACTGGGCCTTAAGGGGAGGGTCTTGGAACTGACCTGGCTGGAGGGTCAAGGCATGAGAGGAGGCACCTATTAACCCTAAAAGGGAGAAAGCTGTCCTGCCATGTCATGGCTGGCTGTGAAGAGGTACCAAGCGGTGAGATGACCACCTTCATGATCTTCTGTTACAGATTGCATGTTTTGGACATTAGCCATGTAATGGGAATTTTAGGAGATTCTCAGGATCAGAACTGTTTTTCTCCCTGGGTCCTGGGGAGGGCTTGGGCTCCCCTACCCTTTGGGGCTACATCTAGACTGCAGGCTTCTTTCAGAAGAAGCTTTTTTCAGAAGAGATCTTGCAGAAAATCTTCTTCTGAAAGAGAGTGATCACACACAAAAGCGCATTGAAAAAGCCACCTGCTTTTTCAAAAGAGAGCATCCAGACTAATTGCACACCATCTTGCATAAAAGGCCATCCGGAACCACTTCAGCAAGGGCTTTAGGTCACCAGTTGCTTCCGAGTGCTGGTGCCGGAGTCTTGCAGAGACATGCACTTAAAGGGACTCCCCTTGACAGATGTTTCTCTGCTTCTGCTGTCTGCTTGCCTACCTCTTCAAGGGACAGTAAAGCTCTTTCAGTGTCCTCTGTGCGCCTGCCTCCCCTTCCCTGTTTGTGTGACAAACTGAGAGCACTTACCTGAAGATGTCTCCCCAGCATCAGACGAGGCCTGAGAGATGTCCTGGCTGGCAGGCATCGGCTCCAGGGAAAGGGTGATGGTGTTCATCACCTCTTGCTGGCCCTGGTTGTCCTCCTCCTCCTCCGTGGCCTCTGGCTGGGCAACAACGGGGGTCTCGAGGCTGGAGTCCATGACGATGGGCGTGGAAGACATTTCCCCATCCCCCAGGATCTGGTGGAGCTCCTGGCAATAGGGACAGGCATGGGGTCCTGCCCCTGAGCGCAAGCTCCGTTCTCTGGCCCTGACATATCCCTGGCAGAGCTCTTTCACCTTACTCTGGACCTGTTCCAAGGACTGGGGTGGGTGTCCGCTATCCGCCAGGGACTCAGCCACATGTTCAAAGATCTCGATGTTGCGGCACTTGGAGAGGAGATCCTGAAATGTCTCCTCCTCGCCCCACAACACCAGGAGGGATAGGATCTTTGCTCCAGATCTTGGGTCTTGGGATGCCTGGTGCTTTCCCTCTGCAAGGGCCAGGAGGGTTGCAGGGGGCTTGTGGCTCCACCATGGTGGAAAGGCCTGTGGAAGGGAGAGCCTTGTGGTCAGGGTGCTACTCTCAGGCCAGCTTCCTGCCATGAGGCTTGTCCAGGGTGCCTGCAGCTTTAAGAGTAACTATAGAGTTGTGATTGGTATGGGCGGAGTGCCCACCAGGGCACCTCTGTTATTTCCTGGAGGCCTCTTCTTCCAAAAGAAAACCCTCCTCCCCATCCACACATGCCTTTTTCCGAAAGAGTTCCTTTGGAAAGAGGTTTCTTACTCATAGAACGAGGATTACCAATGCCAGAAAAACCCCTCTTTTGAAAGAACATGATTGCAGTGTGGATGTAACTCAGGTTTTGTTGGAAAAATGGCCATTTTTCTGACAAAACCTATAGAGTAGACATACCCTGGATGTTGAAGGTTCTAAGCCCATTCGCACACTAGGCTATACTTCCCATGTGTTTAGACAGTCACAGCTGGGTTGAAAGAAACAACTGACTGAAGAAAATTAATTTTTGTTTTTTACCATTTTACCATTTTTTCAGTAAAACTAAAAAATTAAATCAATTATTTTGAACCAAAATATCAATATGTTTTGAAAACACCAAGATAATTTAATTTTTAACCAAAAAAAAAAGGCAAAACCAATGCGGTTTAACTGGACATTTCAGTGTAGCCAAACCTTAATTTGTTGCGGCAAGAAAAAGTTTTGGTTGATATGTAACCCAGTGCTCAGATTACTGATTTAAGTAGAAATGCTCCTGGTACACACTGGTGTATGAAGGTAAAGTTTCCATGCTGGTGTCAGGAAAAACCCTGATGAATTGTTGTGAAATTGTCAGAACAATGATCTCACCCTTTATTGAGGAGATCTTTCTTCTGATTCTCAAAGCTTTGCATAGTTTGGATTTTTTCTGGAGTCACTCTTCATATCCAAAGAACAAGAATAGCCATACAAACTTTTTCCATCAAGGAACTCTTTCCTTTTTGAATGAAGTCCTAACTAAAGTGAGCTGTGACTTTGACACCTCTAGAACAAGCTAATGCCTAAGGGTTGACTATGAAGACCACACCAAAGGCGTAGTTGGTTCAGTAGGCAAGTGGAATACCTCATCAAGGCAAACTAATTAGTGAGCACAATACTTACGGTTTGCATGCTCTATTTTAGCCCCCAGTCCCATTATGTCTCTATATCAAGGTCCTGAGTCTAAGGGTATGTCTAGACTGCATCCCTCTGTTGGCAGAGGGATGCAGATTAGGCAGGTCGACATTGCAAATGAGGCAGGGATTTAAATATCCTATGCTTAATTTGCATAAAAATGGCCACCACATTTTGCCGACTCAGAACTTTGTCGGCAAAAAGCTGCAGTCTAGAGGGGGATCTGTTGAGAAAGAAAGCCTTTTTCAACAGATCCCTTATGCCTCTTGTAAGGAGGTTTATAGGATCTGTCAAAAAAGGCTTTCTTTCTCAACAGATCCCCCTCTAGACTGCCATTCTTTGCCGACTAAGTGCTGGGTTGGCAAACATGGTGGCCATTTTTATGCAAATTAGGCACGGGATATTTAAATCCCTGCCTCATTTGCAATGTCGACCTGCCTAATCTGCATCCCTCTGCCAACAGAGGGATGCAGTCTAGACATACCCTAATACTTACTGCTTCCAGAGGGCATGTGTCTAGTTAGCTCAAAGGCTCTCTCTTTTTTTAAGCCCCCATCAGCAATGCTGCAATCCACTACTTGAACATCCAGAGGCCAGAGACAGGGTATTCAGGAAAGGACTTTGCTTGTGGGATTCCAATTACAGATCAATATAAGCCAACTTTTGAGGATAATACAAGTCTCATTGGCTTTTGCCTGTTGTCTGTCATTAATGGTAGCCCCAAGATGACAGACTGGCATCTTTTCTGGAGAAATACAAATACATTATTCCATTTAAGATAGCTAAATAAAAAGAGGTGCATAGTTCTGAGATACAGTACTCTTTGATGAGGGCTATGGAAACACATATATTGCTGGATGTGGGGAGAAAACAGTGATTTTTTGTTTGTTTTGAGTACCTCTGCAATCAGGTTGCTACAACATTTTTCTGTGCACAAACCCACTGGCAAAGTTTCTTCCCCTGTTTTTAAAAGCATTCCTGTGTAATTTTCTCTGTCTGCTTTTGACTATAAAAATGTTATCTTTTTATCTCTCTGGCAGGAAAATAAACACTGAATGTTGATATCGTTTGCTAGGAAAATGTGTCATATGGATCAAGGAAAAATATCTGCCCTTACCTCAGGAGTATGCATGAACCTGGCAGATTCTCTGCACTCATCTAGGATGACAGTGATTTTAAGGATAGCTGCTTTCAAGGGAGCAACTTTTGGATTAGTCAAGGGTGGGATATGGTAATGTGTCTTTTTGAAAGACTATTTTTTCTACGCAAATTGAAATACTACCAACTTACTCTGACATTTGCTTCATTCAGTCTGTTCCACAAGTATGGTGTGCAAGATCTCTCATTAAAATGTAATAAAGTAGAAAACATGGCAATAGAGCACAGTGAATATAGATGCTAAATATAATTGCAGATTCCAATCACCAGAACCATTAATTCTGTTCGACTCATAGTCTTCCACAATCTCATGTGATCTTGAGTAAAGAAGTTCAACAAATACTTTTTACTATTTTGGTTAATAACACGATCACTGTGTGTTAAGTTTGCCGTAAATGTGCTAAAATGATTAGTTTGCGAGGTTTTAGATACTTCTTCTACTCCCATTAAAGTCAATATCAAAACTCCCACTCAGTTTGGAGTCAGTAAACTATAAGGGTATGTTGAAAAGAAATGGATTAAGTACAATATGGGTAGTTTGAGTTATATGGTTGCCATATTGATTGAATCTCCATCTTGAATTGGCAAAAGGACAACCTGACTTCCATCTTTGTGCCCTTTCTTCAGGCTTTTGGAGCCAAAACAGAGGAAAGAATGGGAACATGGAGTGCCACGTGACAGTAAATCTGCCCAGCAACTGGAAAATACATAAGGTAATGCCTGTTGCTCTGACGGGCCTCTGTGTCTCTGGATGCTATGTAATCAGGTCATCTCAGTGGGGCACAGAGACCTCCCACAGTGAGCCAGCCTTTCTGAGAGCTAGAGCCAGTGTAGATAACATCTAGAAGGGACCCTTTACCTTACATCCATGCACAAAAAACAGATAGGGAGTGTCCACATGCCACACGCAGGACAGAAGATCGAGAAAAGTCTATTTACCTGTTCTAGAGGTTCCTGGAATTCAGGTCCTGATGTTCCTATGTCCTCCCCAGTGTCTACAGGACATGGTATAGTTCTTCCCTACAGTCTTGTTTTCCTATTGTAAGGGTCTGGGCTGTGGGGTTCACCCCTTATGGTAACATCTGTTCTAACATCTGAGCCATTATTGTTATGTTGCAGGGAGTCCTAGTTTGTTTATTTGTGTTATCTAATAAATATCTTGTTGTTTTATCTAACCTGCCTGTGTCTCAATTACACTAAACACTGATGATAGATGCAGAGGGGGGTAGGATAGATGCAGAGGGGGGTAGGATACTGCAGACAACCCATCTTCTGACCAGTAAAATCATAGATCTAACTGTTTCAGGCTAATGTTTGGCAACCACAGCAGGACTCCCTATCTGTGTTATCTATTTTTTAAAATTTTATTTTAGTTTTGTTCTTGACACACAGACAGTAGGCTGAGTAGGAAGGTTGTCACTACTGAGAGCACTAGAGTGGAAACAATGGGGTGGGCTGGGAAGGCCGCAGGTTGGTGGACCTCTGTGAAGCCTCACTGTCAGGTAAGCCAACAGCTAATGTGCTGTAGATACCTGCAACATCTGGCTGTTTACCTAGTGTGAGGTAGGGTGGCTACCGACAACCAGGATCTCCCACGGGAGAGGGTGTCCGGGAATTTGAGTGAAGTCTCAGTTTGGCCTGTGTGCAGAAGGGGTGAAGCTTCGGCCTGGTCTGTGTGCAGGAGGGGTACTGTTTTCTGTAGAGTTAAAGTTGTACACTAGGAGGATACGGCCTCCTTCCAGAGGGCCCAAACAGTCTGGGTGCTGTCTTTTTCTAGAAACAGCTTCCCTGCACTTTCTGGCTACTGGGTCAGAAAACAAGTGGTTGGACTGTGGCAAGAAAGCCCTACTCAGGCCGTGTACTGCAGCATAGGCCCAGCTCATTAGATGGTGCTAGCCCAGATCTGTGGTGGAATAGTGGCATATCATTGGAGTAGGGCAGGTAGAGTTCCTAGCCCTGCACCAGAGGGCTAACCTTACCCTCCTAGAGCTATGCCACTATCCATTTGGCTATACTCAGTCACCACTGAGTGCCGAGGAACCTGAAACCAAATGGGTTGTGGCTGAGAGACTATAAGTCTCCCATCCATATCTGGGTGGAACCACTCCGTCCAAAATGAATGCTCAGATGTATGGAGAGTCTGGTTGGCTACCAGCAACAATTAGAACATCTCTTCCCTCTTGTGTATGTTTCTTTGGGAAGGGCAAGAATCCCTGGGCAGGGAGGCTGCACAGAGGCAGGAAGGCTTACACCACCCTGGTTGAAAAATAGGAAGGTTTTGTATTGTACAAGCCCAGACCCAATAAAAAAAGAGAAAAAGAGGGCATTTATCATGGCCTGTTCATAGCTTGCAGGGAGCTGCATGACTTTAGTGATGCTTAGGTGGCCGAGAATGCCTGGCTTGAACAGCAAATCAATGCCAAGGATTTGGAGTTGGAGAAATTGGACACCAGAGTGGAGGTCTTGGGAGTCACAGAATGCTATTTATGTGGCTCAGATTGGGAGCCTGGACATACAAGTCCTTGTCCTCAGTGACCTGGTTACCAAAAGCGAAAAGGAACTCTATCAGGCAAACCTAAAGCAGGAGGAGACCCAAGCAGCTATTTAAGAGCTCCTAAAAGAGCTGCACTCCAGTCAGTCACAACCAATGGAGCACACTAGTTGTCAGGCTAGACTCCAGACAGTGCAGAGGAAGCTGCAGCAGACCAAGGGACTATTGAGAGCTGTCAGCAGGAATCCATTGAGGAGGAGCTCTAGTAAGAGCTGTGGCACCTGCAGCAGCTCAGAAGGTTCGCTAGTAGAAAGGGTTAGAGAGTTGCTTAGACAACTAAACAGGAGCTTAAGGGAGGTTCAAGAAAAGATTCCCTCTGCCCCACTTGTAATGTCTGAGCAGGAGTGGAAGGCAATATTCATGGCACCGGTGATAAGCTATGGTCCAGGGTCAAAAAAACCCACAGAGACTTGCCATGAAGTCAGGACCTACACTCCTGAACAGGCCCAAGCAGTTGGAAAAATCCATGGGCCCCTTAAATCAGGATATGGCCATAGATGGGCGCAAAAAGTGGGAGTTCATTAATATTCCACGCTTAGCCTAATTTGCATATTTCTTGCACAAAAACAGGTGCAGTATAGACATAGCCTCATTAACATGACGTGATACTGGCATCATACTGAGTAGCTGCAGAAAAAGCACCAGAAAGACATTGAAATGCCAGCCTAGGAGGAAGATGTAACCTTGATCACTGCAAAACACCAAGGTGCATTTGCTAAGAACAAGCTGCAATGTGGAAAAATATTAGCGGAGGTGACGGTCAAAGGATCTGATCCCAAGCTGCAATGACAGTACAGGTACTCTGTGACTGCTAAAGAGTGAATCTGTAGCACAGTTGAAGGCTTGGTTCAACAGGGAGTGCTCATACCGAGAGCCCTTGCAATTCCTCCATCTGTCCAGTGATAAAACTGGATGGAAAAACTTGGTGACTAACAGTGGATTAAAGGGAGCTCAACCAAGTAATACCAAGGTTAGCCTCTGTACTGGCAAAATTTAATGAAGTGATGTCTGCTATTTCATCTGAAGTCAGATGGTTCTCTATATTAGACCTAAGTAATGTATTTTTCTCTAAACTACAGCAGCCATTTGCATGGTATAAATTCGCATTTACTTTCAGAGACCACCAACTGACCTTCACTTGAGTTCCACAGGGCACGCACAATGCACCATCAATATGCCATCATTATGTATCCAGCATATGGAATACTCTGAACAGCACAAAATCAGTCCTCAGCTATGTGTACAATGTACTCATAGCAACCAACACCAGGCAAGAAAATTTGGACATGGTAGATGAGGTCCTGAAAGTGATCCAGGAAACTGGCTTTTTAGTTAACCCTGCAAAGGTACAGTTGGTTTGCCCAGGAGTCACCTATCTAGGAATGAGCATCAGGAAAGAAGGCAAATGGCCAGATGCTCAGAGTCAGCTTGATTTGCAAACTACGCAGCCCTCAAGAGATCTCAGGATTAAGATCCTTTTTAGAATTCACAGGCTTCTCCCAAGAGTTTATTGAGGGGTACGCAGAAATGGCCAAGACCCTGTATGAACTGTTAAAAAAGAATCAGGAGTTGCATTGGGGTCTGGAGCACCCAGACTCTTGCAAAAGCGCCTGCTCTTGTCTATCTACAACCGAACCACCCTTTGCCTTTAAGGCTGACTACAAGACCCTTATACCTCAAAAAAGATGCCCATTGACTGACCTCATATCACTCTACAACCACAGGGGTATCCATTCAGTCAGAGCCTGAATAACCCAGCTGGAGTCAGAGCAGATATACAGGTTGTTCCCTGGTGTTTCATAAGGGCATCAGTGCAGTGTTGATGCAGGATCAGAAGATTGGCTTGCATCCAGTTGCTTATGGATCCATGATCCTTAGCAAAGTTGTCAGCCGACGGTCAGGGCAGTGAGTGGTGTGTGTGTGTATACTATACACCCGAGACTTCAACTGCTGAGACCGGGGTCCCTTGCAGTGGGCAACCTGGAAGAGGTCGATGGGCACCCCAGTAAGTGTACAGGAAGAGCTTATTACACTTCAGATTTTAGCTGCTAGAATCTGTGATTCCTTCGCAGCCGGCAGCCTCGGGGAGGCTGAGAAGTGCCCCAATGGATTTTGCCACCTGGGTGTGACACAAATCCAAACGCCCAAGCTCTTCCTATACTGTCCCTAATGACTGGCTGAAGTTCTTTTTAAATTGTGCCTGGTTCTGTTACAGCAACTGAAGGAGTCAGGTTAAAGCTTAAACATTTACAGGTTTATTGAGGAAGCTTATAAATCATATGGTTGCAATGGCTATTGTTCTATTTCTTAACTGCTGACAAATATATATGTATATATATATATATATATATAGAAAAAAATGGTTACAAAGAAGATAAAGATAGGAAATAGAAAATAATGGTACCAAATGACAGCTTAATCTTTAAAGATCTCTATTCTATGCATGCACTATAACAAAAGGACACATACAGGTACAATTTTTACCCCCTTCTGCGTCACTCAGTCCCAGCGTGTCAGGCCAGGATCGGTTCCTCAATTCCTCGGAAAGACGAAAATACGAGGTGGGCGTCCCCGTGGAACCTCGGGAGGTCAAACACCTAACCTGACCAGCAGGTAGAGGGCAGATTGACACTCAAAAGAGAGTGTGCTGCTGTACCACTTTATAGATCCGTTGGATCACGTATTTTCTCTTTCTTATCTGTAATGCCAAATGGTGCTGGTCTGTCTTTTGTGAGACCAGTTCTTACAAGGGAGTTGTGAACTTAATTTACACTTGTAAGAGAGAGTTGAGAGGATTAAATTGGAAGTACTGGACATTCTTTTTCTCAGTGGGAAATTCCTCTCCCAGGGACTGTGTGTGTTCGAATCAACATGGGTGCCAGCCGGGCACTTCTTGCAGCCTCAAGCTCAGTTTATTTCCTTAATCGTTACTCAGAGTCAGAGAAATTCGCATCTCCTGGTCTCGCATCAAAGCAGATCAAAGCTTAATGGCTATGCTGATTTTCTTACTGTTGTTTCTCTGCCCTGTATACAGACATCTCAGAGGGCAAGCAAGATTGTTTGAGATGGGGGGGGGCTGTCTGGCTACAAAGGTGGAAAAGCAATTTAATGTGTGTGAGTGAGAGATCTTGGCTTTAGTCTAGGCAATAGGCCACTGGAAATATCTTACTAGTGTGTTCCCAGTGATACTCAAAATGGCTCACACTCTATTAAAATACACCCTTTCAGGGCATATAAACAAAGGATGGGTATCAGGCCCTAGACTGGCCATTGGACTCTGAGCCTAATGAATTGCGACCTAGAACTTGAGAAAACACCTAAGTTAGCCATCATCCCATATGCACTGTTGACAGAGGGTGAGGAACATGCATGCCCTCTTTCCAATCTGAAAACCAGTGTGCCTAATCCTTGTTCTCTAGACTAGCTACAAGGAGGTGGTGAAAAAGGGCCTCAAGATCTTGGTTATGGCTGGGAGCTGTTTCCACCAAGAAAGGAGTCCTTATACTTCAGCCTGAATCACATCAGGTACTAAGAGGTATGATTCAGCCTTTCTCAGCTCTAGCAGCTGAAGCAGTAGCAGTATTGCTGGTGTTGCATGACGAAACACCAGGGAACAACCTGTATATCTGCTCTGACTCCAGCTGGGTTATTCAGGCTCTGACTGAATGGATGCCCCTGTGGTTGTAGAGTGATATGAGGTCAGTCAATGGGCATCTTTTTTTGAGGAATAAGGGTCTTGCGCAAAAGGTGGTTTTTTTTGTGCAAAACGGATCCGTCTACACTGCTAGTTTTTGCGCTAAAACCTCTTGCGCAAAAAGCATCGGAAGAGATTATGGAAATGAAGCACAAGAAGTTGCATTGCTTCTTGAGTGCTTCATTTGCATTACCTCTTCCACAAAAAAAGAGGCAGTGTAGACATAGCCTAAGTGTGTATTTGAGTTTGGATGCTGATGAAATCCAGGGTCTTTCTGTTAAGACTTCCAAAAAAGTGCCAACAATCCTGGTAATTTCTACTTATGAATTGGAATGAGAAACCACTAGGCTACATCTACATTGGCAAGATTTTGCGCAAAACCAAACGCTTTTGCGCAAAATCTTGCCACCTGTCTACACTGGACGTGAGTACTTGCACAAGAACACTGACATTCTACTGTATAAAATCAGTGCTTCTTGCGCACCTACTCTGTCGCTCCTGCTCAGGGATAAGCCCTCTTGCGCAACTGTTCTTGCGCAAGAGGCCAGTGTAGACAGGCAACATCAATTTCTAGGGCAAGAAAGCCCGATGTTTAAAATGGCCATCGGAGCGTTCTTGCGCAAGAGCATGTCTACACTGGCATGGATGCTCTTGCGCAAAAGCACATCTTTTGTGCAAAGACACATGCCAATGTAGACGCTCTCTTACTCAAATACTTTAACGCAAAAACTCTTGCATTAAAGAGTATTTGCACAAAATCTTGCCAATATAGATGTAGCCCTAGAGTATTCACATGAGCAAGCACAAAATTTCACTTTCCCACTAGCTCTCCCCCAACAGATGGCATTGTACTGCAGTAGCAGTTATTTAGCATTTTAAGTAGAAAAAACACCTGCAGAAAAAGAAAAATCTTATTACCCAGACTTCAAAGCTTCTCTACTTCAGTTTCAGACTGTAATGTCATAACTTGGGGTGGGTATTCAGCAACAGGGATCTAACTTCAGACCTTGGGATCCAAAAGTGGGAACCTCTGCTTAAAGTAAAAGACCTACTTCTGTTTAGTTCAAAGCCATGCATAGACTCTCAAAACTCTACTTTCAAAACTCTAGGGCTTTGTCTACACTGCACCCCTTTTCCGGAAAAGGGATGCAGATTAGACACTTCAGAATTGCAAATCTGCGGGGGATTTAAATATCCCCCGCGGCATTTGAATTTACATGGCTGCCGCTTTTTTCTGGCTCCGGGTTTTTGCCAGAGAAAAGCGCCAGTCTAGACGCGATTTTCTGGAAAATAAGTGATGTGTCTCATTAGCATCCCTTTTCTGGAAAGGGATGCCAATGTAGACACAGCCTAGGTGGTCTAGTCAGTTTAGTGAGTGGAACAAAATAGCAACAGTGGAAGAGCGGGTTATGTAACCATTATTGAATATGGGAGGAATTTATGATGAAAGATTTTTGAGACAGAATGTTCCTGTTTTCACATCTTGAAAACATAAATAATGAAGCAAGAAATAAATTTTTGACTGAAATGTTACTTTAATTAAATTTCTATTCAACTGTTTTGATTGCTCACATAAGCCACCAGGTCTAGGTTCTGTTTCTCTGACTAGGTACAGTCTATCCCATAGGGCAGCAGCCAGGGGTGTACTCCTTTTCTCATAAGAAATGGCTGTATTTTATATGAGCACCCTTGTTTTTTCTCTCTCTCCTCTCTCAATGGTGTAGTCAGAGGAAACTATTGAAGGAGAGCAGCTTATACTTGTCCAGAGGTCGGGAAGGGATTGTTGTTGTTTTTCATCCATCTGTTTAGTTTTAGGGCAGCTTTAGCATTTTTTGTCAGGCCTGTGACACTAATCCTCCATCCTTTCACCCTGTTAAATGTGTACAGTCATATGTACATATTTGCTTCCTCCATTGTACACCGAACTGAGTCTTGTGTACCACATTCTCCTAGCACCCTGCATTAATATATATAGAGAGAACAAAACACAATTTTATACACTATTATTTTGAAATAAGCTTTCTCAGACTACTCCATTAAAGACTGCTGTAAATGTATTCAGAAGCAAACTTTTCTTTTTTTAAATACACAATCACCTATCATGCACTTGTACTTGAGACTCAGACAGTTCATGTTATATTAACAACATCACAAGTCCTGAGGGTGCCTGGAGTCATTGAAAATCTCAAGTAGGTCTTGATACGTTGAGAAAAAAAACCTAGGTTCTGTAAAAAAAAACAGCCAACTTTAGGATGCTGCATAGTCAAGAAATACATATTCCAGCACAGGTGGATGGGTATGTCTGTCGTGATGACTTTGTGTCATATGAGCAAGGTTTTGTGGCAGGTTTGCCAGGCTGAGCTCTTCAAAGCCAGAATGATTATTTGTGAGGTTTAAGGTTTGAATGCTCCATTGCTCTACACACTTAAACCACAATCATTGTGACAGGGAATTTTATGGTTTACTTTAAAAAGTATGGGTCAGATTCTCAGAGAGTATAAATTGGCATAGCTCCATTAAATGCATTCTCCTAAAACCCCAGCAGGTTTCCTTTAGACATAGATCACTGTTCCGATATGCTCACTGAGGTGGTACGGTGATCAGAGGGATCTGGTTAGATATTTAGCTATAATAGAGGAGTCATATTGTCTTTATTACATAATCTGCCTCCTTTGCATCTGCTGTGAAATTGCTTCAGTAAATGGGAAGCCAATGCGGGTGCATAAAGGAAGTGGAGTAAAACATGGTAGGTAATAGAGAAATCTTGAAACAGATGATGAACCATAGCAGACTCATATTTGATAACACATGCATAAAAGAGCATTGAGAACTTGCAACATTTATCGGGCAGAGCCATGAGAGAGGGGACAGGTCTTATTGGTTCCCTAAAGGTAATCTTATACTTCAGCAAAACATCTGCAGCTAGCCCACATTAGCTGACTCAGGTTCAGGCTGCAGAGCTCTAATATTACAGTATAGATGTTCCTATTTGGAACCTCTCCCCTCCTGCCCTCAAAGAGACCCAGACTTTGGCCTCCAACACAAGCCTGAATAGCCACAGTGCAATTTTATAGCCCCACAAGACCAAGCCAGTTGAAAGGGCCAGCCATGAGTGTTTTATTCAAGTGCAGATGTACCTTAAGAGGCTCAGCTCAATTTCACTTACTAGTCGTTACATAAGGTGCAAGAGCATGAGCAGTAAAGATGACAGTACCATTGATAGAGCTCCCTAGGATCTGGGGGCCTGACAGTGTAGACACTGTCAGAACTAGCCTTAAACACTCTGTAAATAAAAGAGTAAAGGATGAGACTGTAACGTTTTTGGTTCATGTTGGCAAATTGAAGTTTGTGTGACCATCTTGATCAATGCCCTGTGCACAGTGTTATACTGGCAAGAGTTATTTTCCATGTAATCACCTCAACATTGAAGATTTCTGGCCACTGAAAAGCATTACAAATGACTTTTTTTTTCAGAGCTGACATTTAGCTCACTTAGCCATGTATCTTTCTGGGCCTACATTTTTAAGAGTTACAAATGATTTCACGTAAGACTTTTGAAAGGCCTCCAAGTTGAATCTCCCTTTTTACTGTTCTGCAAAGCAGTGGCAGCTTTAAAAAGTGTGTGTCAGACAACCACTTCTTTCAACCTAGTATGTTGTTATATGCTTAAATTAGTAAGGAAAATGATAAGTACAGTATGCTCAGGATATCTTTTTAAAATATTTACAGCCTTGTTGTTTCAAAACCAGCTTCCTTTAAAGAATTCTAACCTTGGTTGCTGCGTCAATATATTTTTATTTCTCTAAGAGGGAAAAGTACTTGAATAATATTCTTAATGTCTGAAAAGAAATCATTCATGCTCCAACAAACTAACTAAGTCCCTCCCCACAATTATCTCTGAGCATGGAAAACAGATAAATTGGACAAGATCCTCAGCTTCTAGAAATTGACAGAACTGAAGGAGTATGCTAATTTATGTGAAGTACATTAAAAAATTTGAACTTCAAAGACAGTGTTTTAATAAAATAATAAGTAACGTTAGAGATTTTTAAATGGCACTGCTCTCTATGTGGTTGTGGCTGTACATTGGAATGTTATGGGTAAAGTTCTCATTCTAGCAGCAAAACTACAATTTGTAGCCAATTAAATATTTGAGAAGGCTACTAGTTTTCTTGTCTAAATGTGTGCATACTGTAATTTACTATTCATTTAGTAATGGAGAGTATGCATGCCATTTAATTAGATGTTCTCAAAAGTACTGCTACTTTCTGAGGACTGATTTGGGTCAACAATGTAACTGCTGTCACTTTGGTGGCCCACTGATCCATGTCATTGGACAATGATGGCTATCATAGCACGGTATTAAGGACAATAGATTCTTTGAGGCCAGTTGCTTTGCCTTCCCCCCCAATCTTCTGCTGCAACAATGTCAACTGACCCATCCAAATTGGCTGGGAGACACCTATTATTAGAAAGTGGTAAGAGAACTACGTTTGTCATCTGTCAGAGTTTTTGGTAGACTTCTGAGGAGGTCTGTTAAATGAGATCCCCATGCGCCTTCCATTATGAAGTAGGATTCAAGTTCACATATGGCCTATTTCAGTCACCACATTAGAATTATTTTCAGTCTGCTTTGAATATAAAATCTTTATGATGGACTGTTCATCCCTGAAACTCCAGGTGACACAGATGGTGCCCAAATAAACATATAGGTTGCCAGAGGGTTCAGAAGCAGGGAAGAAAGGTTGTGGAAGAAGCCCAGGAAAAATGTGATGGGCATTGAAAGTGTCTGTATACCTAGGATACTGATGAGCTGGAAACCAGAATAGTAGATGGGTCCCCTACCAGCCTGGGTCCCCTACCAGCCACAGGTAGAGTGACACTGAAGTGGACTGGAAGACTGCCTGGCATGGCATGTTAACTCTCTGTCCAGGATGCTTTTGATACCCTGCAAGGGAAAGACTATAAAATAACCTAGCTGGAGGGCTGACTCATGAAGACAGAGCCCCCTGAATCCTGGAGAGCAAGGGAAGCTATGTGACTGATAGGACAGGCTGCTAGACTTTGGATAAGATATAATCCTCATCACCAGCATTGAAGGGGTGCCACAGTGGTGAGTGAACCCCATTACAGTCCCTAGGGTGAAGAAGTAAACACACTTTAATTTTACCTCTTTCTTCATAGATCCAATTCATTTCCAAATTACCCAGACTGATTTTGGTGCTGCAACTTGATCTTACACTCCCTGGTTTCTCAGCAGCAAAAATGTTACAATTTTTATGTTTTATCATACAGATTTTATCACTTTAATATGAAAATGGGTCATTCTCCACTAAACCACTGCCAAAGCATGACATTTTTACTATCCCCATTACTTCTGCAGTATACTTAAATTTGATTGATGAGAACATTTTATGGTATGTTTGTCCTTAGGAGGCTCTGAGCAATGAGATAAAGAATATTAATGTGATTCGCTTCAGAAAAAGAGAATGTGTTGCATGTTGATTGGCTGCAGCTGTAACTTAACAACAGTAACAACAAAATCAAGTTTCAACTATAGGAGAAAAACATCCAGCACTTTATATTCTGAGGCACCCCTACTATGGTTAAAAGAAATAGGATGATATGTGGGGAATGCAGAGGTGTTTGCCTCTGAAATAGTGCTAGAAATCTAAGAAGGTAGTGCTGGATAATGCACGAAACAAGGAAACTTTTTTTTTGGATCAGCCTTCATCCAAAGATGGCCAGGGACGTTACCATAACTGAAGAACATGCAGAGTGTGTTCTGTAAGTCTGCATTTTCCAAAGTAAGTGAGATGCTGAAAATTATTAATCCGAATGCTCTACCTGAGGCAATTTAAGGGGACATGATTTCCTGAAAGTGTTGAATGCTGGCCTTATAAAAATCAAATTTCTTTAAAGGTCTTTCAAGCTGGGTTTGCAAAACTTGAGTTTTTGTGGGTTACAAGGAAGATAGGGCTAGAAAAGCTGGTGGATACTGAGGAGGAGGTTGGTGGTAGCTGAGGTTTGGGGCCCAACCATGCTGGGTGTCACCCACCACCAACTTCCCGAGGGATAGAGTTGGTACCCTTGGATCATAGGAAAATTAAGGGGTTTCCTGAATGTATGGGTGTTGGGGGCTCCTCCAGTGGCATAATGGATAAGGTATCTGCCTCTGGGGCCAGAGGTTGAAGGTTAAAATACAGACCATTAGGAGATTTATCTAGCATTGCTTGGGTCCTTAACTCAATTTTTTAAAATAAAATGAAAATGTACATGTTTCATTTAAATCATTGTGCTGGGGTGGGGCTGAGGATGAGGAGTTCAGTAAGCAGGCTTCTCTGGGCAGAGAGGACTACCTAAGCTCTCTCTATCACAGCAGCTTGGGGCCAGGTGAAAAGTGTCTGAACCTGGCCACTGCAAGTCCAGTAGGCACAGCTGGTGGAAGGGGTGAATGTCCTCCAGTTGAGGCAGGTCCAGGTTCATCTGTCACCTGTGCTCCCCAGCCAGAGTGAGGAATACAGCAAACTATGCACTTTCCCTTCACTCCCTGACAAAGGGAAACAGCCAGCAATGTTCCTGTATGAATCGGGGATGAGGGAGCTTCAGCTCCCCTGCACTCCCTAATGGGTACCTGGGGGGAAGTCTTAGGTCTGGTGGGAGGGTGGGGAGCACCTTCAGCCAGCTCCTTTTACTGCCTGGTGATTCAGCCTCTTTTCTATATAATTTTATGAGATGCAATCCCATTCCAGGCACATCATATTTTTCTGCCACAACCAAGCCCTGACCTTGCTTTTTAAGTTATGAGAACAGGAAGCTGTATACCAAAGGTGGGGGTCCTAACTCTTACCATGTAGGAGGAGTTCTTGAACAGACAGGGGGTATGTCTACACTACCCTCCTAGTTCGAACTAGCGGGGTAATGTAGGCATACCGCACTTGCAAATGAAGCCCGGGATTTGAATTTCCCGGGCTTCATTTGCATAAGCGGGGAGCCGCCATTTTTAAAACCCCGCTGGTTCGAACCCCATGCAGCGCGGCTACACGGGGCTCGAACTAGGTAGTTCGGACTAGGTGTACCGGTAGTTCGGAATAGGAAGCCTAGTCCGAACTACCTAGTTCGAGCCCTGTGTAGTCGCGCTGCACGGGGTTGGAACCAGCGGGGTTTTAAAAATGGCGGCTCCCCGCTTATGCAAATGAAGCTCAGGAAATTCAAATCCCGGGCTTCATTTGCAAGTGCGGTATACCTACATTACCCTCCTAGTTCGAACTAGCGGGGTAGTGTAGGCATACCGCACTTGCAAATGAAGCCCGGGATTTGAATTTCCCGGGCTTCATTTGCATAAGCGGGGAGCCGCCATTTTTAAAACCCCGCTGGTTCGAACCCCATGCAGCGCGGCTACACGGGGCTCGAACTAGGTAGTTCGGACTAGGTGTACCGGTAGTTCGGAATAGGAAGCCTAGTCCGAACTACCTAGTTCGAGCCCTGTGTAGTCGCGCTGCACGGGGTTCGAACCAGCGGGGTTTTAAAAATGGCGGCTCCCCGCTTATGCAAATGAAGCTCGGGAAATTCAAATCCCGGGCTTCATTTGCAAGTGCGGTATACCTACATTACCCTCCTAGTTCGAACTAGCGGGGTAGTGTAGACATACCCAGACAGACAGACATGTAGGCTGTGTCTACATTAGCATCCCTTTTCCGGAAAAGGGATGCTAATGAGACAAGTTGGAATTGCAAATGCCGCGGGGGAGTTAAATATCCCCCACGGCATTTGCATGAATATGGCTGCCGCTTTTTTCCGGCTTGGAGCTTTGCCGGAGAAAAGCGCCAGTCTAGACAGGATCTTTCGGAAAATAAAGCCTTTTCCGGAAGATCCCTTATTCCTCTTAAAATCAGGAATAAGGGATCTTCCAGAAAAGGCTTTATTTTCTGAAAGATCTCATCTAGACTGGCGCTTTTCTCCGTCAAAGCCCCGAGCTGGAAAAAAGCGGCAGCCATGTTCATGCAAATGCCGCGGGGGATATTTAAATCCCCCGCGGCATTTGCAATTCCAACTTGCCTCGTTAGCATCCCTTTTCCGGAAAGGGGATGCCAATGTAGACACAGCCACAGACTCTCTCAGGGTATGTCTGTACTACAGCGTTAATTCAAGTTAACTATTTCGAATTAAGTTAATTCCAATTAAGCTAATTCGAATTAACCCATCTACACAGAAAATGCATTTTGAAATAGCATTTTGCTATTTCAAAATAGCGCGTCCACACGGAGTGGACTCTGAATCGGAGTTAAGGCTGGCTGGAACCAATGCCGGCAGGGCACCAGGTCACAACCTCCTGAGTGGGGCTGCTGCCTGCGGCTATCTGAGGTCTGTGCTTAAAACGACCCTATTCCCTATCCCAGACAGCCAGTTCTCAGGTGTCTCTGCTTGCTTGTGTACCTCGATGAGGGACAGCAAAGCATTTGTGTCTCAGAGTGCTTTGGTTGCCCTCACTCAGGACACCCTACCACTCTGCAACATGGAGACAGAGCTGCTCCTGGGCACTCTGGTGTGTCTTGTGGACGCGTTGCCATCAGCCTAGCTGAACTTTCTGTAGACTGCCATCTGGGAGGTCCATCGGGGGGCTGTCAGTATCCAGGGGCCCTGCAGGAAAGCTTCTGCCCCAAGGAGCACTAACAGTCTCCGTGGTCTGTCCCACTGGGGGCTTGTGCCTCATTCCTCCCTCACATCCTTCCATTTACCCCTTCCTATCACCCCTTCCTAATGTCAAATAAAATACATATATTTTCAAAAATATAAACACTCTTTATTTAACACAACTGAGGAAGGGGTGATGAATCTCCGGGGCGACGGGGGAAAGGAGGCAGGAGAGGGTAGGAGAGAGGGTGGGAGAAGCGAGGGGAAAAACTGGGAGGAGGAAGCTAGAAGGGAGAAGCAAGGGGAAGAAGGGAGAGGGGAAGCTCAGGGGTCAAGGGTGGGGGTCTTGCCTCATAATCTCTCTCGATACTGCTCATAATCTTCTATCATTTTTCTCCTCAACATTGTACAAACGAGCTTATACTCCAGGCCGGATTTGCCCTTGGCTGCCATGTCTCTCCATTTAGCAAGAAGATCAAGCATTTGCTGGGTAAAATGGTTTCTGGGCTCCTTAGGCTTCTTCATGGTGACAGAAATTTTACATTTGTTGAACTTTGCTAAAAAGCAATAGGAGTTAGAATCGATATCTTCGATTTCATCCATTTCCCATGACACAGAGTTGACAGCATACTTGAATAGATCTGAGCAGAACAGTTGTACCCGCATGCAGTGCCTAACTCTAACCTTTATCCTTTCTTCCCATATGTTTATTTTGACTCTCACTCTAACCAGTTGATGATCTGACTGTAGACAGACGACTGATTCCAAAATGACTGTTATATCTATAACCAGTCATCTCTTGTCCATCAGGACATAATTGATTTCATTTATTATTACATCATTTGGTGCTCACCAAGTCCATCGCTTTCCAACCCTCTTCTTGAAGATGATATTCATGATACATAGATATGAGGCTTCTGTGTAGTCAGCCAGCCTTTGATCTCAGTCATTTCAAGCTATATTGTCCGATGTTGTTTTCTTGATCTTCCCCCATACTCATCTTAGCACTGAAGTTGCCAGGCACCACCGTGTATGTTGTTTTAGTCTGAAGAATCCTATAAAGTTCTTCACAGAATCTTTCCATTTCTTCATCTTCCTTAGTGGACATAGTGTAGGCTACAATTATTTTCATGATGACCCATTTGCCTATGCTCATTGTGAGCACTCTGAAATGAGATGATAAAATTATCCATTAAATGACGTTTTCTGCCATGTTTGAGCACACAATAAATCCAATTCCCAGACTTTTCTTTCTGCTGCTCCTAGAAGAATTTGTGATCCATCCTTCCATTGTGCCACAATTTCCTTTTTTTCTTCTGGTTTCAGTTATGGCAAGAATATCAATGTGAATATGATGAAATTCTTCCAGCAATATATTAACCTGCTCATTGCTTGAGAGGGCTCGCACATTAAGTGTGCCAACATATAAATGAATATAAATGGATGGCCTGAACACTGTAAGACTCTTGGTCTCCTCTGCCCGCATTCATACTCCACTACCACCACCATCATTGTGGAAGTGAGGAGGAATTGCACAGGACTGAAGGTCATGCTGTATTATCACAGTGTTTGTCGTTGCTGTGACCAAATCGTCACCTGGTGGCCAACCTTCTGGTGATGAACCTCTCCGTACTTTGCTAGGCTGGTCCTTGGATGGTGGACACAGAGTCTGCCACCACGGCCATACTCAAAACCTTTCCAGCTTGGTAGAACCTGCCAGACCTTGTGCTCTGCTGGCATAGCCTTCGAGAGCCTAGAGTCACCTTCATGCCACGATGAGGCAACGGAATAGGATTTTGTGGAGGGCCATTTACAACACATGTACATAATGAGACACTGACTTGTCTGGCATAACACATTTTAAATGAGCGTAAATGCAGAGATGTGTTAAATAAAGTGAACAGGCTTATTTCTCACAGACTTTCCCATCCAGACCTTCCCTGCTGCTTTCTTCTTTAGATGTTCCAATTTTTTCTGCAGCAATAAAAACAGGAGCAGAGACAAAAAAAAGGTTGAGTGTATAGGAAATCTAAATAAATCAAGGCCTCCAGTATGTAGCAAATATTAATTTGCTGTGGCATAGCTGTATTTAATTAATGACTATTATGAGCCTTTCTAAATTTTAGCATATTAAATGGAGTAGGTCAGGACTCATTTTTTGTTACATCAAGCATGTCATTATCTCAGTGTAGGCTGAGATCTGAATATACTGCAATTTTTTAATGAAATGCTATTACACTAATCAGCGCAATCTTCACGCTAACATAGAAAGAAAGTGCCCCTTTTGATCAAGCCATATTGCATTGTTCCATGTCTGTTAAATGTAGGAAAACCATGTAATAGCAGTTCCTAGGCAATACTCAAATTCTCCAGAATGGCTTTGATTCAGAAATAAGCTCTCTGATGGTGCTGTGTCCCTATTAAAGGGGGTCTCCAAGAGGGTGGGATCACAAAGTTATACAAAGAGGCTACATCTAGACTGGCATGATTTTCCGCAAATGCTTTTAACGGAAAAGTTTTCCGTTAAAAGCATTTGCGGAAAAGAGCGTCTAGATTGGCATGGATGCTTTTCCGCAAAAGCACTTTTGCGCAAAAGCATCCATGGCCAATCTAGACGCGCTATTGCGCAAAAAATCCCCGATCACCATTTTCGCGATCGGGGCTTTTTTGCACAAAACAAATCTGAGCTGTCTACACTGGCCCTTTTGCGCAAAATGACTTTTGCCCAAATGGGAGCAGCATAGTATTTCCACAAGAAGCACTGATTTCTTACATGAGATCGTCAATGTTCTTGTGGAAATTCAAGCGGCCAGTGTAGACAGCTGGCAAGTTTTTCCGCAAAAGCAGTAGCTTTTGAGGAAAAACTTGCCAGTCTAGACACAGCCAGAGGGTTTTGTGAACATGGTTACCAATGTTCTCATTTGCTATGACTATTCATGGGAGTAAAATTTTGTTCTGAAGGTAGATCATGGGGGAGGAGTTGAATAAATATATCTAATTGACTGAATATCTATTAGAAATGTTCACCAAGAGGTCAGCTTATAAAGCTCTGAAAGGAGCATTTTATTGTTGTTCATCAATCAATATTACTGCTACTGTTACCGAGGAGGTGGTGGAATCTCCATCCCTAGAGGTTTTTAAGTCTCGGCTTGACAAAGCCCTGGATGGGTTGATTTAGTTGGGATTGTTCCTGCCTTGGGCAGGGGGTTGGATATGATGACCTCCTGAGGTCTCTTCCAGCTCTATGATTCTATGATAAACAGATGTTAGTAGGGTCATAAGGATTTGCTAATGCAAATAAGGGAAGTGCTTGGAGTTTTACTGGCCTTTCCAAATAGGAAGTTCGACCTGACCACCTACATCTAGAGCTGTGTCAATAAAGAATTTTCAGCTCCCTACAGTAGTTATTATAGGATGGAAAAAAGGCCTGGTAAGTCAAATTGAACGAGTTTCTTTAAATTATGACACAAATATTGAATTTTTTTTGATTGACCGGAATAGTTTGTTTCAATTTCAACCACTGTAAAATATTTGTTTAACTCAATTTGCTTCAATTTTATTTTGAACTGAAAAATTGAAATTGTAGTCTGGAAATATCAAAGCAATGTTTTTTATTTTTTTATTTAGTTTTTGGTCTGAAAATACTGCACTTGAAGCGAATTTGAAACATATTTTGATATTAGTAAATCTGCATCTGTTACCCAGCTCTGCCCAGGATCAGCAACAAGGGCATCATTTTGGGAAAGCGGTGGAGTGGGGGGCAGCAGCTGTGCATACTGGTACTCAGCTTGCTTTTTTTCCTTTTCCCTTGACTATCAGGGAGCGAGGGGAAAGTACACAGCTTTTATGCATGCCTCTCACTTCTGGATAGTGAAGAAAGGGGGCAGAGGAGTAATTCACAGAATCCAAGTACTTTCCCCTCGTTCCCTGATAGTCAGGGAATGGGAAGAAAAGCAAGCCACGTCCCCGGTACGCATGGCTCCTCCATGGCCCCTGCCCCACTCTCCCAAAACAGTGACCTTGATCAACAATTGTGTATATGTAATTGTTCTATTTATACCAGAATAACTTTTCTAAATTCCACCCTTCTCCATAAATGTATAAAGTGATTTCTTGCAATAAATGTGTAAACACTTCTGGCCCAAAGCCTTGTGAGCATTTCTATGAGCATTAGTGCGAATGAAGCTCACTTGCTCAAATGTTTGTGGAAAGCAAATATAACTACTGACTTCTTGGCGCATCTACAGCTTGTATTAAGTATTGACCTTGCATCACTGGTGTTTGAAACAGACTCATAATTTTTATAGATGTGGCCTGGATGCAGAGGGAAGGGAAGGGGTGTCTAAGGATGCACATACATAATAAATGCTAATCCTACCACACTGAGCCTTTGAGCCTGGGTCAGTAGGCTCTAGCTTGTGAGTGAAAAATAACAGTGTAGATGTTCAGGTTCAGACTAGTACTCAGGCTCTGGGACCAACCACCCTGTGGTTTCAGAGCCCAGCCCAGATATCTGCATTATGTACCATCCTGCCCAAGCTAGTCATGGCCATGCCATGGGATTTTTATTGCAGTAGGGACATATCCTAAATTGCATTGACCAGTGAGTTAAACCAGTGTTTCTCAACTTTTTTTTATAAATTACCCCTTTTTAAAAAATTATAAGTACCCCCAGTACCTACAGTTTTCAGACACACACATTTTTTTTCTACTATTGCAACACATTTGTTTAAACAACTTAATTGTAGCCGGGCAGGTGATGAAGTTTTTGGGTGTAAAAAGTACAAAAATAAAAAAGGACTGTAAAACAAAAATTCAGTTTTTTACAAATTTCAGTTGTGTTGATATAACCTCCAGACTTCTCTTGAGTACCCCTAAGGGTACCTGTACCACTGGTTGAGAAACACTGAGTTAAACAAACAGGCACAGAGGAAGCAAGTTCACTGACATGGCCCCCAATTGAGAAGCAACACTCCCCACATTTCACTCACAGACCAGAGCTTAGTAGATTTTGTGTGCTTAGCCCCACGGTAAAACAGTGGGGGAGGGTTGGAGCTCCAGTGTAGGCTCCCCAATGTTGGGGAAAAGCCCTGAGCCTTGGGGAATGGATCCAGGCAAACCAGGGGCTGCATCTGACCTCTGGGCCTTACGATCCCTACCCCCGATGTGGGTCATTAACCAAATCCTGTTCAAATCAATATGAATCTTTTTCCACCTTTTTTTTAGAGGAGGCCTATGGAGAGCTTTCAAATATGTAGAGAGAAGCAAATAAATATATAAACATACCCAGTGAGCTTGACATTTCTAACTGGATTCTCAGCCCCTAGGATGAGTTAGTGAGGATACAGCCAGACAGTCTGAAAAAAATGCTCATTGCAGGAACAAATCATGGTCAAGACAAACTGCACCTGCTGCAAAAACAAAACAAATGCACACAAACAGACTTAGTTTAGGGGTTACTCATGTCCTGACATCCAGGATTGCTGATTTGAGTGCAGGGACGAGCACAGGTGGAAAACGTATTCAAACTTATTCTGGTATTGCAAAATTGGTTCTGAAATTACACATATGCTGTGAGATAGCACTATAAGTGCTGTAACCAGGCAGAGTCTTTCCTCCCTTCCTTCATCCCAAGCTCCCAAAATCATGCCACATGCACAGTCTCTCTCTGGCTATTTCACTGTCCCAAACGTAAGCAAAACAAACAAAAACATTCTGCAGTTTCCTCTCTGCCTTTCAGACTCTCATACCTCCTTCCCAGGGACCTCTGACAATCCTGCTTCCACGCTCTAAGGCACCAGGCCCCAATGCCCTCTTTTAAATACTACCTGGGCCAGCTGTTGGTGCATTGGCCCTTCTTTCTCTTAAAGGGCCAGAGTCACTCTTTACCAAACATACTTTCAATCTCTGTGACTGTTTGCTTTACAATTTGTTGTAATGCTTTCCAGGGCTGGCTTTAGGCCAATTCACCCCATTCCCCCGAATCGGGCCCTGCGTCTAAAAGGGACCCAAGCCAGAGGGCCCCGCGCCCTAAACCCGGAAATGTGCTGGTGTGTCGGATGCGCCACAGGAAGGGGAGTCGGCCCCTGGGTTTGGCTGGAAGGCAGGACTCTGCCCTGTAGCTGGGGATTTAAAGGGGCTGTGAGTTGTTTCTTTGTGTGTGTTGGGGTGTGGGGGTTTTTTTTTTTTTTTGGCTCAGCCAAAATTTGTGTGTGGTTTTGTTTTGTTTTGTTGTCAACAAAAAAATCCCGGCTGCTGGGGCCCCGTCGAAATGGTTTGAATTGGGCCCCGCACTTCCTAACGCCGGCACTAATGTTTTCAAAATAATGCAATGCTTCTCTCTCTGGAAGGCTGCAGTGTATGCGATTTTGCAGTTGTCTTGAGGTTGCACTGTAGGAATTTAGTTCAAAAGGGTGGCTTTGTGCGTATATTCCAGATGGAGAATTGAGCAAGTAAGAACTTTTTCATTCTAGTTATGTGAAGATGATGTAGAATCAGTCCAGTCAGAAGAAGAAAGAAAAGGGAGACATAGGGGAAATACTTAGCAGATAATGGAGCCTCTGATATCACCTTAACCATCCACTTCATGGGTGATATTTGAAATATTTATTGATGAGTTTAAGTAGCAAAGCAAACATGGTTGTAATGAGGCTTAGAAACCTTTCTCTTTTTTCTAGTCAAGGGTTAAAATGTTTTTTTAGCTAAGGCTCTCACTATGATTCATAAGAATCTAGACTTGCCTCAGCCAGACATTATATGTGACAGTGGGCTAGATTCTGTTATCCTTACTCTATGATCAATCCTATTCAATTTAATGGGCCAGTTTGTGAAGCCAGATAGTATTCAGTGTACTACAGAATTTGCTCTTTTTTATATGTGTGCCTTACTGCCCCCTGGGCCAAATGGGAACAACAGTATGATTGTGTTTACAAGGCACTCTGATATTAAAGTAATGGGCTCCATAGGAAAGTTTGTAGGGGGATGGAGCCTTGGCTTGCCCTCAGAATAATACAAGCCTACCAAACCCTTCAATGGGGCATGTGACACCTTGAATTACAAGTGTGCTCTGGCTGTAAGTATCAACAGACAAGAGGCTGGAGACAGTACATGTCAGCTGTCATCTCCTTCTATCAGGGCTGCCCTAACTGGTTGCCTGAAGGAGTCAACATCTTTGTTTTCAAATACAAAGTCTGAAGTTTCAAATGCTCTATGTCCTTATTGGCCTCTACTATGCATAATCTCTTCTTAAATGCTAACGAGCTTCTTTGCGTGTATTTTATTGCCACAATATCTGTTGCTGCACCTCTATAAGCTAATATGCTTTAAACTGATGAAAGGAAACAACAAAGCTGAATACAAGGTCATTATATTCAATCCTTTTTCTCACTTGGCTTCTTTATAATCTTGATGGTATCTACTCATGCATGACTCATTATGCAACTCAGTCACCAAAATGCTCTTTTGTGTCCCACAGCAGCCAGAATACTTCTTAATCCTTTAGCAATAGAAATGTGTTTGTGTATCACACAGGAACATTTAATAGTTGGAACAGTCTCTGGGTTTTTTTCCTCTGCCACTGGAAGTGCACTACTCATACATGCAAATGGCTCACCTTGCCCTATCAGCAATTCAATCCTCTCTTTAACGTGCAGGTAAGAAATATAAGGCTGGCAAGGAGAGAAGGGGGAAATAGAATAGGCACAAAATATAAATTAGAACTGAACTGGTATTTGCAAATGTTTGAATGAATTAGAAATTTCCAGGGGTTAAAACGTGGGATAGCTGGATTCGAGTCCTATCTCCACCATGGCCCTCCTATGTGACATTAGTGCTCTGTACCTCAGTTCTTCATGTGTAAAATGGGGATAGTCTGTACCCCACAAGGCTGTTGGGAATATAAATGCATTAAAAGATGGTGAAGTGCTCAGATTCCATGGGAATAGAGTCCATATGAATACCATATTTAGAAATTACATGTTGATTTGCCATTTTCACACACCTGTGTTACTAGCTTTTCACAAATATTTTCCTATTGTAAAAAAGAAAGAAGATTATGAGTGCTAACATTATTCTTTTCCTGTTAATTCTTCCAAAATCAATATTTCTGCATTGCCGATCAACCTCGCCTTTCACAAGCACAAGTGTCAGGTTGAGATCATAAAAAAGATGTTTAATAATAAGACAACATGAAGGAGATTAAGATCTGGCCAGAGCTGTGGTGAGCAAAGAAACAGTTTATGAGGCTCTGACCATATATTTCTCAACTACTGTCACAAACATATACACTGCAGGTACTAATTTGTTGTGCTGACTGGTTGACTAGAGATAAGCGAGAGAAAATTGATAGAGCCTTGCAAATCTGAATATATCTGTGGACCATGTTTGCAGATCAGATGCAGATACAACTTTGTATCTACTCAGAGCTCTAGAAATTAGAGATCATTAACTTATTACTGAACATAGACTGCACATGTTGCTAAAAAAAATACTATGAGGTGGGGTGTATCCACAAACACCAGACTACAGTTCTTGCATTAACCGCTGAAATGAACAATATTATATGGCTATATCATTTTCATCCAGGACCTCAGAACTCCTTTGGCCAGAGCTCTGTCACAAAAATGATTGTAATCCAAAGAAGTCTTTGTCTGTACCCTTTCCAGTTGGAAAGCACAATTATTTTGTACCCATGTGATCAGAGGGATCTAACTTTGTATTGTTGACATCTTCTTGTATTGCAATCACATGATTCTTCTCGTCATGGTGATTTAGGCAAGAGCTACTATCGAGGGGTCCAGAAATGTCTTAATATTGCAAAGGAGAAGGAATAGTTTGTAGACTTAACAGGTGTTTTTTTCTTAACTTACAGAATAACTTCTCCTTGAAAGAGCCAAAGGCCTAATGATTTGAACACTACTATCCTCTCTCCGGACATCTCTCTGTTCCATCTCTGGGGAAACTAGTGTTGTCCCCACTCCCCAACTAGCTGCCTGGATGGGAAGAGGTAGGGGATGGGACTCTGGCCAGCCACCTTGCACTCCCCAGGCAAATGCCCTATTCACTAGGCCACTCCAGAAACCATCTGACCTCCTTAACATCAAGACATCCCTTATCCTGCCTTACTAATACCAGAGCCTGTTCCATCATCCAGTCAGAGAACAGAAGTAATACTAGGTGACTAAGGATCACATAGTCCTCATTTCTATGTCTACATATGATGTAAATAGTTTATGATAAACAACGCACAGAATGAAATTTATTTGAATGTATTATTAATGGAATTGATTAAAATAACACTGATATGGATTATGTTGTGAATTTCAAAGGAACTGAAGGGAGTGAGGTTCCCATATCTCAGTGAAAATTAGTAACAACTGGACACCTACCTCCTTCTTTTGGTTCCATTGATATTACCAGCATCCAATTCAAAAACAGTTCATGCACAGAAATAAGGTAGAATCCAACTAGTTCACAACAAATGGTTTGTCTAGCTTTAGTAGAAATGCTATGATAATGTTCCTTTATCTACAGCCCAATGCCGAAGGAACTCTGAAAACTTCTGCCATGTTCTTTTTAATAATTGTAATCTCATTTTAATTGACATCATTGTGTACTCATTACCAAGTGTTTCTAGTATACCTAGTTCTGTTCTCTAATGAATCATACCATTTACGCAGTTAGGTATTACAACAAGATTTCTGTTCTCATGTGAAAATGCATTCTTCCAAAACTGTAAAATCTTTAGTTGAATTTCAAGTGATATGTTGCCAACAGTTCTTTCTGTAAAATTAAAGTATTCACAGCTAAATTGTCAAAGTGTCACTTACAACACCTGCATGTAGAGAGAAAGAAATGACTTTCCAAATGCATCCCCAGACAACTGTGCAGAGAAGTAGAGAAGTATAGATCTAGTTTCTCTCGCCTCCCTCACCTTGGCCCAAAAGTGCCGCAAACTCATTACTCCAGCACAAATCAAAGATAGTGGCTTCAAAAGTTCAGCAGATGTGAAAATCATACCTGTACTCCTGTATGGACTCCACTTGGCAGAACTGTACAAAGGTACAGCTATGCAGATCAATGGAGGATTCATATATGGTGCCACTTGCACAGTCAGTTGGCGTCATGGCAATTGTGGTGGCATAAATACATTTCTAGGATCCAGAGCTAAATTCTGCACTGAAATGCACTTCAGAAGTAATCTCATCTGTGTCACTGAAGTTGAAATGTAGAAACAAGGAGCAAATGGAAGCAAAAAATTGCCAGTGAAAGCTTTGACGAAGAACGCAGAGTGAAAAGTCACTTAATTGAGATGAAAGGGGTATATGTGTCCTGTGGTCAAACATTTCTATTCCAAAGACAAATGTATGGCAAGGCATTGGTAATTAGGAAATTATAAGGTGTTACCTACCAGCTCTGTGTTGTGGGGGAACCAGAACATGGCCACCTGTCAGCCGTGTGCTCTTGGGGAGCCAGGGAGTGATACTTAGGGAAAACAATCCCTTTCCCCCAAGCCTCTACTTGAATCAAAGACAAAACAAGGAAAAGGCAGAGGAAGACATAAATTCCTCCAGACAAGGCTGATAGAATTAAAGAAACACTCTAGCCTCATCTGCATTGAAGATAGAACAGAGAGACACCTCCATTAGCATACAGAATAGGCTGTGTCTAGACTGCCAAGTTTTTCCGCAAAAGCAGCTACTTTTGCGGAAAAATTTGCCAGCTGTCTACACTGGCCACTTGAATTTCCGCAAGAACACTGACGATCTCATGTAAGAAATCAGTGCTTCTTGCAGAAATACTATTCTGCTCCCGTTCGGGCAAAAGTTCTTTTGCGCAAAAGCTTTTGTGCAAAAGGGCTAGTGTAGACAGCTCAGATTTGTTTTGCGCAAAAAAAGCCCCGATCGTGAAAATGGTGATCGGGGCTTTTTTGCTCAAAAGTGCGTCTAGATTTGCATGGACACTTTTCTGCAAAAAGTGCTTTTGCGGAAAAGTGTCCGCGCCAATCTAGATGCTCTTTTCCGCAAATGCTTTTAACGGAAAACTTTTCCGTTAAAAGCATTTGCAGAAAATCATGCCAGTCTAGAAGTAGCCAATAGAGAACAGGTCTTCCAAAGCTGGAACCATACTTAACTATGGGATACCAAAAGCAGAGAAGCACTGCCTGATGGGAAATCTCTGCTCCCAATGCTAATGAACCCAGGCATGCTCACACCCAAATTAGTCATTATCAGACCAATTCTAGTAATAGATCCTACTGATATCCAAAATAGTGAAACTGCCTACTTGCATTGTGAGCTTCTTCAAGGAACATCAGCCATAGCCATGTGTGATCAGTCTATTGTCTTGCCTTTGTTTACCCATAAACAAATCCAGTGTTCTCTTTGAACTATTGTCCTGTCCCTACAAAAACTCCTACCCTTGCCCAACAAAAACTGTTCTGATACCTGGATTTAAACTGCAACAGTTCCATTGAGGTTTCATCATCTCCTACCTGATCATGCTGGGGGCTCTGCTCTGCATTTCTGCTGCCCTCTGGATGCCTGGATGCCATCACCATCTGGGAACTCTGATCAGTGTGGTGAAGTTTCTCTCTCTCTCTCTCTGCCCGCCCTCCTCCCCCCCACCCCCACTACCTCTCTCTAAGCATAGCTTCCTGACCCTGCTCTATGTAAACTGTTATGTGGTTTGCTAGCTCTAATATTTGTAGTCAGTTTCAATTTAGATTTAACATTGTAACTGTTTTGTGTTTGGCTCCCCATATATATAAATATGCACTACCCATAAATAAATAATTTTCATTGTTAAGCTGGTTGCTTCTCTTTTTCTTTCTCTCTTGCTCACTCTTCCTCAAGTGTGTTATTTTGGCTTCCCCATTCACTCTGCAACAACACTTCTTGTACCCAAGCTAAAGATCGTTGTATAGTCCAAAAATCCTGTGGGGTTTGCTCATTGTGTGGCTTACCAGTGAATGATTGTGGTGTGAAAGTGGGTATAGGGAGGTGCTGAACCTGGGGGCATATGAGGATGGCAGCTTAAAGTGCTGTTAAATCCAGCCCACTGAGTCCAAAGGCACATGAGGGTGCAGTGTGGCATTGCTTTTAAACTCAGCCTGCTGAGTCCAGGGACATATAAGGGGTCAGCTTGTAAGTGCTGATTAACCAGTCCTCTCAGATGTGCTCTGTTAGTGGGTGTGAGTGTCTATGTGTTCTAAGGTGAGAAGAACCCCATCCTGAGGAACAGTTCCTGAAGGAGAGCTCCATTGGGAGGGGGAATTGGCCTGAGGGAGAATCAGCTCCATATGTAGCTCCACAAGTAGCACAAGCAGCACACGGAGGGTATGTCTACACTACCACCCTAGTTCGAACTAGGGTGGTTAATGTAGGCAACCAAAGTTGCAAATGAAGCCCGGGATTTGAATTTCCCAGGCTTCATTTGCATATTGCCGGGCGCCGCCATTTTTAAATGTCCGCTAGTTCGGACTCCGTGCCGGCTACACGCGGCATGGACTAGATAGTTCGGATTAGGCTTCCTATTCTGAACTACCAGTACCCCTCGTTCCAGGTTCCCAGGAGCCTGCCTGGGGCCGCAAGAGGCGGGCACCCACCTGGTCTAGTGCGGAGATTGTGGACCTCATCAAAGTTTGGGGGGAAGCCTCCAACGTCCACGATCTCCGCACTAGCCACAGGAATGCGGCCGTCTACAGCTGCATGGCTGACTGCCTGGCCACCAGAGGACACATGCGGACCCAGAAGCTGGTCCGCTACAAGGTCAAGGACCTGCGGCAGGCCTACTCCAGGGCCTCCCAGCCAGGGGCCGACCCAGAGGCCTGCCCCCACTTTGAGGCCCTGGACTGCATCCTGGGGGCTCACGCCATCCATGCTCCCCAGGTGGTGATTGACCCCGGGGCAGAGAGACCCGTCCTGGACACGGAGAAGGAGGACGCCGAGAGCCAGGAGCCTGCAGGGAGGCTGTCCAGAAACCAGGACCTCCGAGGCACCCCACAGAGCACATCGGCTGTGTTGTCCAAGGCTGGGGATGGCTCCACATGTGAGTGTCATCATGCTCCCCTTATGTGTATGGCGGGCGTGGGCGGAAAGGGAGCCCAGGAACTGTGCGCCCGGGCCTTGCTCAGCATGGAGCAGCAGCTGGGTGTCATGCAGGGGCCCTGGACCGTTCCCCACACGCCAACCTCACCTTGCAGATGGGAGCTGGGTTTCACCCACCGTGTCCCCAGGGAGAACTGACCACTGCTCTTGTTTCACCACAGCCGCAGCACGTGGGACTGCAGGGCGCACCACCCCTCCTGCAACAGCCACCTGCACCCGGGCCAGCAGGTGCACCAGGAACCTGGAGGACTACCACTGGTGGCACCTGTGGCTACTGGAGCACCAGATCCACATCCAGGAGCACTGGGTCTGGGAGGATCTGCGGCTGCAGCAACAGAACTTGGAGGTGCTGCAGGAGCAGAGCCATGCCCTCAGAGGTCACCTGCAGACACTGGTGGACACGTTCCTGCCTCCTCCTGCTCCAGCCCCTGCAGCCGCCCCAGCTCTCACTCCTCCTTCCACCCCTGCTCCCCCTCCCGCTTACTCTACACCCCCCATCCCTCCTGCCCCACCCTCCACACCCACTCCCAACCGCCACTTCCGCACCTGCAGTGCTGTGAGACGGGAGAGCCAGCAAGACCCCCAACCCTGAGCTTTCCCTTCCCTTCCTCCCCTTTCACCCCCTTCCAACTCCCTCCTCCCAGGTTTCCCCCTCTCCTCTCCCACCCCAGTTATGTAAATTAAAAAGAGATTTTTGTTGGCAAAACAGGTGACTTTATTTGACTTTAGGAAGAGGGGTGGATGCGCTAGTTCGAATTAGCAAAACGCTAATTCGACTTAGTTTTTAAGTCTAGATGCGCTAATTCGAATTAGCTTAGTTCGAATTAACTAATTCGAATTAAGTTGTTCAAATTAGTGCTGTAGTGTAGACATACCCTTTGTGCTCCTCAGGATGGAAGCTCTCCCGCAGGGCCTCCTGTATACTGACAGCCCCCCAATAGACTTCCTGGATGGCAGCCTGCAGAAAGTGCAGCCAAGCTTGCAGCAACGTGTCCAAGAAAAGCACCAGAGTGGCCAGGAGCAGCTCTGGCTCCATGTTGCAGAGTGCTGGGGTGTCCTGAGTGTGAAATAAAGACATTTTTTGTGGCCACACAGGTGTTTTTATTGTAGATCAGGAAGGGGGGTTACGGAGGGGAAAGGGAAATGAGGTGGGGGAGGAATGTAAGGCCCCCAGGCTCTAGTGGGGTACGCCAGTGGGACTTCAGTCCTTGTCCGCCAGGAAGCTCTCCTGCAGGGCTTCTCCCCTCCCCCTACTGACCTGATGCCCTGCTGGAACCGGTTTCAGATGCCCTTAAATGTGATCCAGCATCCAATCAGTGTGGACGCACTATTTCGAAATAGCAAAATGCTATTTCAAATTAGTTTTTGGGTCTAGATGCGTTATTTCCAATTAGCTTATTTTGAATTAACTAAGTTACTTCATTCGAAATAAGTTACTTTCATAGAATCATAGAACCATAGAGCTGGAAGAGACCTCAGAAGGTCATCAAGTTCAGCCCCCAGCTCTAGGCAGGACCAATCCCAACTAAATCAACCCGGCCAGGGCTTTGTCAAGCCAAGACTTAAACACCTCTAGGGATGGAGACTCCACTACTTCCCTAGGGAACCCATTTCAGTGCTTCACCACCCTCCTAGTGAAATAGTTTTTCCTAATATCCAACCTGGACCTCTCCTACCACAACTTGAGACCATTGCTCCTTGTTCTACCATCTGTCACTACTGAGAACAGCCTCTCTCCATCCTCTTTGGATCCTCCCTTCAGGAAGTTGAAGGCTGCTATCAAATCTTCCCTCACTCTTCGCTTCTGCAGACTAAACAGACCCAACTCCCTCAGCCTCTCCTCATAAGGCATATGCTCCAGTCCCCTAATCATTTTGATTGCTCTCCGCTGGACCCTCTCCAATGCGTCCACATCCTTTTTGCAGTCGGAGGCCCAGAACTGGACACAATACTCCAGATGTGGCCTCTCCAGAGCCGAATAAAGGGGAATAATGACATCGCTGGATCTGCTGGCAATGCTCCTCTTAATGCAACCTAATATGCCATTAGCCTTCTTGGCTACAAGGGCACACTGTTGACTCATATCCTACTTCTCATCCACTGTAACCCCCAGGTCCTTTTCTGCAGAACTAATAATTAACTGGTTGGTCCCCAGCTTGCAACAATGCTTGGGATTCTTCCGTCCCAAGTGCAGGACTCTACACTTGTCCTTGTTGAACCTCATCAGATTTCTTGTGGCCCAATCCTCCAATTTGTCTGAGTCACTCTGGACCCTATCTCTGCCCTCTCTCCCTAGCTTAGTGTCTTCCCTCATGCGTATTTACCTCTTCACCTAGCTTAGTGTCATCCACAAACTTGCTGGGTGCAATCCATCCCCTCATCCAGGTCATTAATAAAGATATTGAACAAAACCGGTCCTAGAACTGAACCTTGGGGCACTCTGCTAAAAAGCGACTGCCATCCTGAGATCGAGCCATTGATCACTACCTACTGGGCCCGGCCTTCTAGCCATCTTTCTATCCATCTTATCATCCATTTATCCAATCCACATACCATTAACTTGCTGGCAAGAATATTGTGGGAGACTGTATCAAAAGCCTTGCTAAAGTCAAGGTATATCACATCCACTGACTTTCCCACATCCACCGAGCCAGTTACCTCATCATAGAAGCGAATCAGATTGGTCAGGCACGACTTGTGCTTTGTGACTCCATGCTGACTATTTCTAATCACTTTCCCCTCTTCCAAGTGCCTCAAAATGGATTCCTTAAGGATCCCTTCCATGATTTTTCCAGGAACCGAGGTAAGACTGACCGGCCTATAGTTCCCTGGATCGTCCTTCTTCCCTTTTTTGAAGATGGGCACTACATTTGCCTTTTTCCAGTCATCGGGGATTTCTCCCGATCTCCACGACTTTTCAAAGATAATAGCCAAAGGCTCCTCAATGACATTTGCCAACTCCCTCAGTAACCTTGGATGCATTAAGTCCGGACCCATGGATTTGTGTACGTTTAGCTTTTCTAAATAGTTCCTAACCTGTTCTTTACCCACCAAGGGCTGTCCATCTTTATCCCATCTTGCGTCACTTAACGCATTAGTCCAGGAGCCCACCTTGTCCGTGAATACACAGGCAAAGAAAGCATTGAGTATTTCAGCTTTTCCCACATCATCTGTCACTAGGTTACCTCCTTCATCCAGTAGGGGCCGCACACCCTCTCTGATCACCTTCTTCTTGTTAACATGCCTGTAGAAACCTTTCTTTCTACATAACCTTTCTTGTTATCCTTCACATCCTTAGCCAGACGCAATTCCATGTGCCAGGACTCCTTTTCCCTTCATGTTAGCATCCCAGGGGATTCTGCCCATCAGGTCTCTCAGGGTATGTCTACACTACAAAGTTAGTTCAAACTAACGGAGGTTAGTTCGAACTAACTTTAATAGGCTCTACACTAGCGCTCCGCTAGTTCGACTTTAATTTGAACTAGCGGAGCGCTTAGTTCGAACTAGGTAAACCTCATTTTACGAGGATTAAGCCTAGTTCGAACTAGCTAGTTTGAATTAAGGGGTGTGTAGACCCTTAATTCGAACTAGTGGGAGGCTAAGGCTTCCCAGGTTTCCCTGGTGGCCACTCTGGCCAACACCAGGGAAACTCTATGCCCCCCTCCCGGCCCCGGACCCCTTAAAGGGGCACGTGCCAGGTGCAAGCCTGCCAGCACCCAGCCAGCAGACCCTGCACCTGGCACGGATCGAGCCACCCACCCAATGCCCCCCAGCCCTCCCCCTCTTCCCAGGATCAGGCTGGCGGCTCCCGGGAGCTTGCCAGGGACCGCAAGAGGCGGGCACCCGCCTGGGCTAGTGCGGACATTGTGGACCTTGTCCATGATCTCCGCACTAGGCACAGGAAAGTGGCCGGCTTGGGCAGGAGAGCTGCCAGCCTGGCCACCCAGGAGCAGGTGTGCATGAAAATCAAGGGGGTCCACTGAGACCCCCGACCCTGAGCCCTGAGCTTACAATGGCCGTCCTGGGTCAGACCAAAGGTCCATATAGCCCAGCAGCCTGTCTGCCGACAGTGGCCAACCCTAGGGACCCTGGAGGGGATGGACCGGAGACAGTGACCAAGCCATTTGTCTCGTGCCATCCCTCTCCAGCCTTCCACAAACTTTGGGCAGGGACCCCACTCTTACCCCCTGGCTAATACCACTCCATGGACCCAACCTCCATGACTTGATCTCACTTCCCTTTAATCTCTGTTCTAGTTGTAGCCTTCACAGACTCCTGCAGCAAGGAGTTCCACAGGTTGACTCTTTGCTTTGTGAAGAACAACTTTCTGTTACTACTTTGAAGCCTGCTACCCATTCCTTTCCTTTGGTGTCCTCTAGTCCTACTTTATGGGAACTAATGAAGAACTTTTCTGTATGCACCCTCTCCACCCAACTCCTGCTTTTAGAGACCTCTATCCTGTCCCCCCTCCGTCTCCTCTTTTCTAAGCTGAGAAGTCCCAGTCTCTTTAGCCTCTCTTCATATGGGACCTGTTCCCAACCCCTGATCATTTTAGTTGCCCTCCCCTCTCCCAGCCTCTCTCTTCCCCTCTCCCACCTCCTTTTCCCAGTCTCCCCCAGTTTTGTTCAATAAAGACAGATTCCATTTTTGAACACAATTGTCCTTTATTTTGTACATCAAGAAAAGGGGCTAGAGAAGGGTAAGTGGAAGAAGGTGAGGGAGGAATGGGGCACGAGCCCCCGATGGGGAGGACTGGGCTGGCTCTGTGGGCTTCTGGGGGTGGAAGCTCTCCTGCAGCCCCCCAATTGCCCCCTCTCCCTAGATGGCAGCCTGCGGCAAGTGCAGCCGGGCTGATGGCCGAGTGGTGTGATGTGCCCAGTGTGGGCACTCCGGGCACTCCAAGCCAGGACTGGTTTTCAAGCGGGGCACCCCTGAGAACTATCTGTCCGGGGTGGGGGTCGGGACCCTTTAAGCACAGCCTTCGGCTAGCCTGAGACAGCATCTCCACGCTCTAAGTCCTCCTCTGATGCCCTGCCGGCACTGCTTCCAGCCAGCCTTAAGCCTGGTTCAGGGTCCACTTAATGTGGACATGCTAGTTCGAATTAGCAAAACGCTAATTCGAACTAGTTTTTAGTTCTAGACGCGTTAGTTCGAATTAACTTAGTCTCTGTTATCCTAATTAAATCATATTTCTTGGACTGGACCAGGACCTCCAGTTCTTGTTGTTTGTTTCCCAGGCTCCTTGCATTAGTGTACAAACACTTCAGATAACCAGTTGATCGCCCTATCTTCTCTATTCGAAGCAGGGGTCCTCCTTTCTTGCTCGTTCCTCTCTGCATTTCTTCCTGGTATCCGACTTTCCCACTCCCCTCAGGGTTTTGGTCACCATCCCCTGACAAACCTAGTTTAAAGCCCTCCTCACTAGGTTTGCAAGCCTGCCTACGAAGATGCTCCTTCCTCTCTTGGTTAGGTGGATCCCATCTCTCCCTAACAATCCTTGTGCCCGGAACAAAGTCCCATGGTCGAAGAAACCAAAGCCCTCTCTGCGACACCACCTGCACAACCACGCATTGACTTCCTCAATTCGACGATCCCTGCCCAGTCCTTTCCCTTCAACAGGGAGGATGGACGAGAACACCACTTGCGCTCCGAGTTCTTGGATCCTTCATCCCAGTGCTACATAATCCACAGTAACCCGCTCAAGGTCATTCTTGGCTGTATCTTTAGTTCCCACATGGAGAAGCAGGAAGGGGTGGCAATCCGAAGGTTTGATCAGTTTGGTAAGCCTCTCAGTCACATCCTAAATGCGAGCTCCCGGTAAGCAGCACACCTCTCGAGATTCCAGGTCCAGACGGCAGATGGATGGCTCAGTCCCTCTTAGGAGGGAGTCCCTGACCACCACCACCCGTCGTTTTCTTTTGGGGGTGGTGGCCGTGGAACCCCCATCCCTAGGACTATGCATCCCATGCCTTCCAGTAGATGGTGTTCCCTTCCAAAGCATTCAGCACTGCAGAGCCTGTGGAGAGAGCCTGAAAGCGATTACTTATCTCTATAGCATTGGGGGATTCCCATGCTGGCCTTTTTCCCTTTCTAGAAGTTACATGCTGCCAGTTCTCTTCCTGGTCCTGTACTGCCCTCTCTGGCTCTTCCACCTGCTGTGCTTGAAGGATTAAACTCTGCCTTCTATCGAGGAAGTCTTCATCTTCTCTGATCAAACGTAGGGTCAACACTTGGGCCTCCAGTCCTCTAATTTTTTCTTCCCAAATGGCAACCGGCTTGCACTTAGTGCAATAGCACTGTAATGTAGACATACCTCAGTGTGGACACGCTATTTCGAAATTCATTTTGTGTGTAGATGCGTTATTTCGAAGTAACACTGTAGTGTAGACATACCCTTAGTGAAGAACCTGCTCCTTCACAGCTGAAATTAATGGTTTTGGCCATTGATTTAAAAAATAAGAGGATCTTGGTGACATTGAAAGTAAATACCAAAAGGATGTTGTTCTAATATCAAACTGCCACTTTCTGTTACCCAGAATGATGTTGAACTTTAATCATCCTCCATGAAACTTGAGTGAGACTTCTTGTGGCAGCATTTAGTCCAATGGCAAAAGAAAAATGTTGGTCAAATCCATTTTAATGTGTGTATATTGTTCTCACTAGATTCAGAATAATTTTTTCACCTAAAGGTAGATTCTCTGAACATCCAAAATGCCTACTGAACTCAAGAGAGGTTTGGTTAGACTAGGATAAAAGGTGGTTTTAAAAAATGTATTAGGAAATGCAATCTAACAGCAGTTTCAAAGAAAATCTTTTCTCCTAGTCCATGTGTGTGGAATAAGTTGCTGGGCAGTAAAAACTGCAATTAGGTGCCCAACATTTAATTGTTTTTGTAAGGACATGGTGTCAATTGGACTATGCAGATCTTTTTAGTTAGACATGTATGTAAGGTAAGTTCTGTGCTTAGCTGAGATTTGAGTTTGTGAATTGGGCAAGTACTCTTACCTAAGAAATGAGCTAGTGTAACACTCAAAGGAGGAACAAGATGTATGAGCAACTCTCCCTTATGACAACTATGAGGACCACCTGCCCTAGGCTTGAGTGTGTATGATGAACTCTTCTGCTAGGTGGCTAATAGCAGCAGTACAGGCTGGGTCCCTCTTACCAACATTTAAACCCACTTGAGCCACAACTAGAAACCAGGGAAAACTAACTGCACAGACCTCTGAGTGTCCTGAAGAGGCAGAATTTCCCCTAATTTACTTCCATCTGCCTGTGAAACCTCAGCTAATGCTTACTGTACACCTTTGCACCGTGAATGGCACCAGACACATATTGGTTTATCTCCCTTCATCAATTGAAAAACATTTCGTAAAAATACAAGTTCCCCACTCTTCCTATTTCTGTTCAGGATTTATATGAATTGTTGGATTTAGGTTCTTTTTTGTTCATCCATGTGTGCAGTCTCTCCATTATTTATACACTTGGGGCAAGCTCAGATATCCAAGTGATAGTCAGGTGATTTTAAGAAGTTTCCTGATTTCAGGCAAAATTACTGACAAGCAAATGTTGTTAATGATTTATACAAACATGCAGTAGAACTTCAGTGTTATAAACAGCTTGGGGATGGAGGTTGTTCATAATTCTGAAATGTTCATATTCTCATTAAAATACTATTGTGGTGCTTTCAAAGGTTTACAACTGAACACTGACTTAATACAGCTTGAAATTTTACTGTATGTGAAAGAAATGAGGAGGATAGTTAAACAGAAATTAAAAGGTACAATGACAAAAGTAAAATTTCTGCAAGCTGAGATTTTCAAAGACACGTTAATAGAGACCCAACTTTTAACATATGCCCCACCTTAAAAAAACACAGTAGGAGAAACAAAAAGGTACCACCGTACTGTAACAATCAAGTAAAAGTTGCAGTGACAAATAAAAACATATTTTCAAAAGTGGAAGTCAAATCCTAGTGAGGAAAATAGAATGGAACTTAAACTTTGTCAAATTAAGTGTAAAAATAAAATAAGAAACGCCAAAAATGAGTTTGAAGAATAACTATCCAAAAACTCAATGTGCAGCGGCAGTCAAAAAAGCAAATACAATGTTACAAATCATTATACAAGGGATGGAGAATAAGACAGAGAACATCTTATTGCCTCTGTATAAAACCATGGTATGCCCACATCTTGAATACTGCCTACAGATGTGGTTGTCTCGTCTCAAAAAGATATATTGGCATTAGAAAAGGTTCAGAAAAGGGAAACAAAAATTATTAGGGGTTCGGAATGGGTCCCACATGAAGAAAGATTAAAAAGACTTGCACTTTTCAGTTTAGGAAAGAGGAAACTAAGGGGGGATATGATAGAGGTCTATAAAATGATGACTAGTGTGGAAAAAGTGAATAAGGAAAAGTTATACTTATTCCCACAAAATAAGAACTAGGGGGCACCCAAAGAAATGAATAGGCAGCAGGTTTAAAAGAAACAAAAAGGAAGTTTTTCTTCACTCAGTGCACACAGTCCACCTGTGGAACTCCTTGCCAGAGGATGTGGTAAAGGCTAGGATTTTAACAGGGTTCATGGTGGTTAGGCCCATCAATGGCTATTAGCCAGGATGAGTAGGAATGGTGTTCCTAGCCTGTGTTTGTCTGTAAATAGATGATAGGAGAGGGATCATATGAGCATTACCAGTTGTATTACCTCCTTCTGGGACATCTGGTATTGGCCATTGTTGGCAATCAGGATATTGGGATAGATATACCCCAGTGTGACCCAGTATGGCTGTTCTTGTGGGACTAAAGGGAGGAAGTACTGACATTTATCTCTTGCTTTCTGTTGTGACTATAAATACAACGCTACATTTATTTGTTTTATCTGTACCTACTGCTGTTGTGGTCTTGAGGGGAGGGCAGGCACACATATACTCCTGCAGCATAATGGACCATGATCCTGCTGTTTCACTGCACTTTGCATCTTTATATTCAATCTGACACAGTGACAACGCAAGCAGCCATGATCACTTGCTGCCCATCATGCATTTATTTGTGATGACATTTTATTGTAACTTATAGAAAGAGGAATTTTAAAGTAATTGCGCTGAGGCTGAATCTAAAATAATTTGCACTGGTAAAAGTTAGATTTAAAAGCTCCTTCTAGTTAGTGCTTTTTTGCATTTAAAAAATGGCCAAAATGTTCATTGTATCTTAATTATGAGAGAGTTGAATGAACTTCAAATGATTTGTAGTTCAGGTTCCTTTCAGAGAACCAAGTACCCATTCAGCTGCCTACCAAAAACTTATTCCATCTCACCAGGAATCTGATCCAACTCCCACTGAAGTCAAAATGAGTCTTTCCATGGACTTCAATGGATATTAGGACTGGCTTCTAATCCCTAGAATCTGGTAAATTAAGCAGCAAATTTCAGTAGAACAGAATCTCTTGTGACATTTATATAATGAAAAACTATGTTTCTCTAATGTTTTAGAAGTTCAAAACCTGTTCAGTTTGTAAAAATTCTTGTTTTATACAGACCAGCTTGTTCCTTCTTGAATGCCGGAAGGATGGCTCCATGGTTTAAGTCTTTGTTTTGAAATATGGAAGCATCCTGGTATTTAATATCCAGTAGTTAGGGCAGTGTTTCTCAAAGTGGTCTACAAAACTCTACCAACCACCGCCTTTTCCTGGAAGCTGTGGAACTGCTGTAAGCACATAAAGGCATGTGATCAAGTACTGCTCAAAATCTTTATGATGCATTATCTCATTGTGATGGCCCTGAGTCTTACAAGTGCCAGAGTGAGAGAAGGGAAAGTTGGGTGAGGTGGGAATGTGGGTGGAGATTTTGTCCAAAATCGTCTTCAAATGAGGAATTAAAGGATGTTGTTTTATTGCAAAACCAAAGCTGCTGCTTAATAGCTCTCTGAAAGCGGTATCAAGCTTCAAAGGAGCAGTACAGGACCAGTCAAAGGATAGCATCAGAGGTGGGAAAAGTGGAAGTCTGTTTTTATTTTAATCTGTTAATATTTTTAAAAATGTGATTGCAATTAATAATTTTGTGACTACATTTTAGAATTTAAAACTTGTCTGCATTGCTTTCCAACTTCTCATGGAAAAATCCACAGTAGGGCAGTAATCTGTTTAGGAATGCTATTTGCTTCAGTGAATAGAATTCCTTAGATGATATCTCATTGGAAAAGACAGGTTTGGGGGCTTGCATAGAGGAGTCAGGCTCACATCCCACAACTATCCTGATCTGGTGAGAAAGGATCTTGAGTTTCCCAAGCAGATGTCTCATCTCTCTCTGGAGGTTTCCTTCTTTTCCCACCTGCAACCTATCTAGGAAAAGTACCTCCGTCACAACATACTCTGCAACTGATTAGCTGCTTGCATCTGTTCTCTCCTTTCCTGTCGGAAGGAAACTGAAAGATGTAGAATAGGAGCTTTAACTTTGACAAGAAAAATATGCAAGTATGGAGTCCATGTTCAAAACCCTTGAAGGTTCAAAAACATAACCTTGTCACAGAGAGGCATCAGACAGGGAAGATTGGGGGTAGGTGTGTCATAAGTAACACCTCCTATTCCATGGCTTTCTTTACTTATAGGCATGTATTTCTCCTCTGTCCCTCTATGCTCTTGGCAATCAAACCATCATGTACAATTTGAGTTGTTCACCCTAGATGACTAAAACATCATGCGTCTAAACATAATTTCCTTAGTAGTGTCTCAGCCATGCTATAATTCATGCGTGGTAATGTAAATTTTGGTATCTTCGACTGAGCCTTAGAGAAATGGTTTAAATTACATTACTCCCGAGGTAGACAAGCAGTCAGTGTGGTGTGAAGATGATTTGGCCTGCTGTCCTTAGAAGCTAGCTGTGAAAACCATTAGTAGAGTGAAGAAACACATGAAGAAAAGAGGATGAAGTCCCTACTGAATATGCATTAGTGATAATAGCCGTCAGCATAACACATTGTAAAAGTGTTGTCCCAGTCTTGGTGCCTTGGGAAAAGGTAGGGTGATGATGACTACTGCCAATGGTGTAGATGATGATGAGGAAGATAATGACTACTTCAAGTTATTCTGCAAGAGACGGTGAGTGTATAGATATTCAGGTCTGTGTTCTCTTGCCTCCTTTGCTGTGCTTGAGTGCTTGCAACTTTGCTAACTGTATTAATAAAGCTATTATAAATCTGAATGTTTTCCCCCAAGCATGAGTGCTGCAACTGTGCACAATAGCGTACTTAACTGAAAAATAGTTCTATAATTCCGGGTCTAATCTTGGGATAAGAACCTACCAAACCTCAGTTTCTTCAGTGGGAATTCTTGAGTGATCCGCACAATGAATAAATCAAGCATCAACGTATGCAAGAATATCACTGCAAGTAAAAGTATTGGACCAAGGAATCAGCAGCTATATAATCAGAGTAGCTCTTCTGAAGCCAGAGCAATGCTAATTTACATAAGTTGAGAATCCACCCCATTATTATTACAAGGGAAAAGATGGTATGTAGGATTAGTAAATATAGGGAATAGTAAATATATATTAGTAAACATTTTTATCAAGAAGACTTATCAATATCACTTGATGATCGGATAAGTTCAGAAGCTAAAATATGAAAAGAACAAGTTAAAAATTACTTAGATGAGTTAGATGTCCATCTATAAAAAGGGAAATAAGGACAACCCAGGAAACTACAGACCAGTCATCTTAACTTCTGTGCCAGGAAATAGAATGGAGCAAATAATGAAGGACTCCATCTCACATAATAAGGTGTTAAGTAACAGTCAGCATGGATTTCTCAAGAACAAATCATGTCAAGCCAACCTGATAACCTTCTTTGATAGGATAACAAGCCTTGTGGATAAGGAGGAAGTGGTAGACATGATATACTTATGTAATCTTGGGTGGGCTAGACTTCACTGCCCTTCTCCAGTGTCTAAATCCCGCTCCCATAGACGTACTGGAGACCCAGAGATCAGTCTGTAAGGAATTTCAGCAAGGATTGCCCCGTGTCAGCCTCCCTACATTCAAGTTCTGAAAGAAACTAAAGAAATGAATTTTAATAAATGTATTTTATTAAATAAATCTTATGAATAAACAAATAATCTAATTCTTACAAAGAACACAGCTACTTTATAACCCACAGATAATGTCCATAGTTACAGAAAACATAAGTAAAGAGAAAACTAAAAGTAAAATTTGAACAGTAAGAAAAAACTGAGAGGTCCCCAAAGTTTAGATTTAGTTCACCAAAGTCTCAGTTTGTGCCTCTGATCATCAAATCATCTGCACCATATGCTGAGTCATCTCTCAACTTGCTTGTAGGAAATCCTCAGTTGGAGTCCAGGCAGACTTCCTCTGCTGTGGATCACTGCTAGGCAGCCAGCTAACTAATTAACTAGTCAGTTAACTTGCAAGTGAACAAGCTTAAATCCTGTTACAAGAAAATACAAAAACTGAGAATTACAAAATAGAAATGACTCTTTTGCCATTACATTTACAGAGGAGCTGAAGAATCACATTGATTGAGAAAGTGATCTAGAACAGTTTGGCTACAATCAAAACAGCATTTAAAACATAAAATTAATACAGAAGAAGGTATTTTCCCTTCCAGGTTCTCCTTGCTATAAGCAACATGCCCATGATCCTTGGTAGAGGGTTAACATTATAACTATCTGCTGCAAAGTGCTGCAGAGTGAGGGACAACAGTCCGCTCTCTGCTCCTGGTTCAGCTACTCTCAGCTCCTTACAAAAGCATCTACCCTGCCTGCTTGCTCATGAACTCTTACTCCAAAATACCACACCCAACTCCAGAAGCTTCTGAGTGTAGAGTTCTAAATCTGCCCAGCAACAGTAACACTCAAATAAAAAAAACCCAAACAAACAAAAAAAAAACAGTAACACTCAACTCACTCCTACCTCCCACAAAGGGGTCTCTTAGGGTGTGTCTAGACTACCTAGTTTTGTCGACAAAAGTGGACTTTTGTCGACAAAACTATACCAGCGTCTACACTACTGCTGAGTTCTGTCGACATAACGTTGACAGAACTCAGCAGTTTTGTCGACGCTGGTAAACCTCATTTTACGAGGCATAACGTCTTTGTCGACAGAGTTCTGTCAACAAAAGGGTAGTCTGGATGCAGGGGTTTCTTTTGTCGACAGAAGGAGACCTCCAGGGAAGCCCCCTGCTGGAGAGTCCTTCTTTAGGAAAAACCTCTTCTTGGTCCTGTCTGTAGCCATGTTTTAAAGGCACAGACATCCCTGGCAGGCATTGTGGCAGGAAGCTGGCCACAGAGAGATCCTGTCAGCCCAGAGCTCTCCCAGCGTCACCTGCACATGGCCATGTGTGCAGCTCCAGCGCCACGAGGCCCCCAAGGACCTTCGAGGGAGCCAGCCCTGGTGACCACAGGCGACAAAAAGAGAGCCCCAGCCTGGTCAGGGACAGAGGTCCTGACCCTGCTTGAACTGTGGGGGGAGGAAGAAGCGGAACAGGCCCTGCACACCCGGCGCAGGAACGCCAGCATCTATGGCCACATGGCTCAGGTGCTGGCCGATAAAGGGCACCACCCACGGACACTATAGCAAGTCCATGCAAAAGTTAAGGAACTTCGCCAGGGATATATGAAGGCGCGAGAGCAGAGCTCGGCGTCAGGTGCAGCCCCAGTGCACTGCACCTACTATCAAGAACTGGACCGCATCCTGGGAGGCCAGGAACCAATGTCTGCATCAGTGCTTGTGCAGACAGGCTTGCACACACAGGTGCAGCATAGCCAGCAGGAGGTCCCCATGGAAGATGTTGAGGAGGAGGAGGAGGAGGAGGCACAGGAACAGATGGAGGACACACTGACCCTGAGTCTGCAGCCTGTCCCAGATTCAGGGGAAGCCTCGCAGGCACCGTCCGACGCTGAAGAAGGAACATCAGGTGAGTGCAGACACAGAACAGGGGAGGTGGGAGCAGAGAGGATGCAGAGCAGTGTTCACATCTTGGTCCTCCCTCCTGGACAGCTTGCATCTCTCTGTGCATGTACAAGCAGGTGGGCAGGTGGTGGGTATGTGGGTGGGGGGCATGGGAGACCCAAGGTGCAGCAGGCCCCTGTCCTACTGTGGCTGCACACTGATCTGGCCTGGACAGCCACAGTGGAGGGCGGGAGGATCCAGGGGGTGGAGGTGGACATTGTCCTAGCCACAACGGGTCCCCTGTGCAGCCGAGGCGGCTGGCAAGGCCAGACGTGGCCTACCAGTAACAACATTCCCATCCCTTGTTGTATGGACTTGTGTGTGAATTGCTAACACTGATCGGTTCTCCCTCTTCTTCTCCACAGCCGGACCTGCTGCTGCTGTCCGCCGCTCAACCCCTGTGCCACCACCCACCCGGTCCCACAGCACCCGCAGGCATTGGAGGACCTACAATGACCTCCTAAAGCGGCATGTGGAGGCCATGGAAAAAATGGAAAGGACCATGGCCAGCATGCACGAGACCATGGCAGAAAGAGCGAGGGAGGAGGCTCAGTGGCATACTTGCCTGCTGCAGGACTTCCTCCCAGAGTGGCGGAGTATGTGTGCCACCGTCCGGGAATCCCTGGCTGTGCCAGGTCCTCTCCCCCGGGGACTCCTCCTGCCCATCCAGCTCCAGCCCCCTCTGACCCCCCGTTCTCCCCCCCAGCCCCCTCTGACCCCCCTTCTTCTCCCTCCGCCCCTGCCACCCCTTCCTCTCCCTCAGCCCCTGCCACCCCTTCAGCCATGCCCCTCCCCCCCACTGCTAGGGAAGAGTCATTATCAGCCCCCACTCGAGCCCGAGGACGACTGGGTCCACGGACCAGGGGTGGCAAAGCCTTGCGCCCCAGGCAAGGCCGCCATTACCCTTAAGGTGTCTGCCCTCCCTCCCTCGCTCCCTCCCTCCCTCACTCCATGTTGGAAATCCATCCTCCCTCTCTCCCTCCCTCCCTCCCTCACTCTGTGTTGGAAATCCATCCTCCCTCCCTCCCTCACTCCATGTTGGAAATCCATCCTCCCTCCCTCCCTCTCTCCCTCCCTCCCTCACTCCATGTTGGAAATCCATCCTCCCTCCCTCCAGGTTGAAATCCCCCCTACTACCTCAGTAATAAACACATGTTATTAGTTAAAAAAGGAACTTTATTTTTCACTGTTGTTGAACAATTCTATTTTGTATTACAGATATAATTTCTAACGTTACTCGTTTATAAACATATTTTTGAAGTTTAACATGGTGTGTGCCCCTTAACTTTTCAGAGGCTGATGCACGGATGGATTGTGGGAAGGAAGGTTTTGTGATGGGGGGGAAGGCCCACAGACCCCATTGGGGATACCTTGAGGAGTCATAGGGCTCCAGCTGAGAAGTGCTCACGCAGAGCCTCCCGGATGCGAACCCCCACCTGATGGGCTTGGCGAACGGCAGCTGTCCGAGGCTGCGCAAACCGCCAGCCCTCCACTTCAGCCATTGGCCCCCAACCTGGGAGGAAGGCCTCCCCTTTGCTCTCCACCAGGTTGTGGAGGATGCAACATGCTGCCACCACCTCTGGGATATTGTGTTCCCCCATGTCAAGGCGAGTTAGCAGACACCTAAACCTTCCCTTCAACCGGCCAAATGCGCATTCTACCTGTAAATGGGCGCGTGTCAGGTGTGCATTAAACACTTCCTTGCTCGGGGTCAGATGCCCTGTGTATGGCTTCATCAGCCAGGGCATGAGGGGGTACGCCGCATCGGCCACAATGCAGACCCGCATCTCTACGTCCCCAATAGCAGAGGTTCGCTGGGGGAAGAAGGTTCCTGTCTGCAGCCTTTCGTACAGGTGTGAATTGCGGAAGATCCGAGCATCATGTGCCCGGCCCGACCACCCCACACACAGGTCCGTAAATAGTCCATAGTGGTCAACCAGGGCCTGCAGCACAATGGAAAAGTACCCTTTCCTGTTGATAAACCGGGCGGCTCGATGGGGTGGTGAACGGATGGGAATGTGTGTTCAATCGAGCGCTCCTCCGCAGTTTGGGAATCCCAGCCCTGCAAAACCAGCCATGATCATGTCTAGGTCTCCGAGGCGGACAATCCGATTCAACAGCTCTGAGTTGATGGCCCTCACCACCTGCAAAAATAGACACATACAAACAAACACAGAGTATGAAGTAAGAGGGGTTGCCTAAGTCCTTTGCCGACCCCCCCCCCCCCCCCAGTGATTGCTCCTAGTAGTATGATGGGGTAAGGCACAGGAGCCCTCCACCACCTCCCCTCCATTGCCCCCCACCCACCCTTTTTTGGTTACAGTCCCCTTACGGACTGCCCTCCCCCCATCCCCAAGGGACTTACCTCCATCAACACAGCACCAACAGTTGATCTCCCCACACCAAACTGGTGTCCCACTGACCGGTAGCTATCAGGAGTGGCCAGCTTCCAGAGGGCAATAGCTACCCTCTTCTCCAGCGGGATGGCAGGGCGCAGGTGGGTGTCCTCTCGTTGCAGCGTGGGGGCAAGCCAGTTGCAAAGCTCCAGGAAGGTGGACTTCCACATCCTAAAGTTTTGGAGCCAAGCCTGATCATCCCACTGCTCCATTACGAGCCGGTCCCACCAGTCCGTACTTGTTTCCCTCCTCCAACATCGCCTGTCCGGGAAAAAGTTCGGAGGCAGGAACAGTGCTGCTGTATCCTGAAGGAGGGGCTCCAGTCTGGGCTCAGGTTCCAGACCAGGCATTAACAGCATGATCATCTCATGCAGTTGCAGCAGCATTTGAAGCACCGTGGAGTGGGGCCAGTGCCTGGCCAGGGGAAGCTCTCGCTCCATGGTAAATGAAGGTTAGGAAAAACCTTCCAACAAAAAACCCACACTGCTGTGCTGTGCCAGGAAGCAGGGCACTCCACACAGGCACTGCAGAACCTTTGCTATCCCTCTAGTCAGCTGCAGCAGCAGAGCAAGGGCTAGTCAGGGGGTGCCCCTTTTAGCATGCGTCTCTGCAAAGTGCAGGCAGCAGCACCAGGAAGTACATGCTGCCCCTGTGACCTGGCAAAGGAGTTCCGGGTACTTTCTTCTGTCGACAGAGCGTCCTGCAGTCTGGACGCTCTCTGTCGACAAAGCAAAAAGTTTTGTCTATAGCTTTGTCTATAGCTTCCGTAGTCTGGACGCGCTTTGTCGACAGAAGTTTTGTCGACAGATACTGTCGACAAAACTTCCGTCAACAAAACGCGGTAGTCTAGACGTACCCTCAAAGAGATAGCTCTCTATTAGGTGCCTGGGTTACACTTAGACTTTAGTAAGGCATTTGATACAGTCTCTCATGACTTTCTTATCAATAAACTAGGGAAATACAGTGTAGATGATGCTGCTATAAAGTGGGTGCATAACTGGTTAAATAACCATTCTGAGAGTAGTTCTCGATGGTTCACAATCATGCCGGTAGGACATAACAAGTGGGGTTCCACAGGAATCAGTATTGGAACAAGTTCTCTTCAATATCTTCATCAGCAGTTTAGATGATGGCATAGAGAATGTGCTTATAAAGTTTGCAGAGAATACCAAGCTGGGAGGAGTATTATCTGGACAAATTGGAGAAATGGTCTGAGGTAAATAGGCTGAAGTTCAATAAGGACAAATGCAAAGTGCTCCACTTTGGGAGGAACAATCAGTTTCATACGTACAAAATGGGAAGGGACTGTCTTGGAAGGAGTACTGCAGAAAGGGATCCTAGGGTCATAGAGGACAATAAGCTAAATAGGAGTTAACAGTGTGACACTGTCACAAAAAAAGCCAAAATCATTCTGGGATGCATTAACAGGCATATTGGGAGCAAGACACAAGAAGTCATTCTTCCGCTCTACTCTGCACTGATTAAGCCTCAACTGAAGTATTGTGACTAGTTCTGGGCACCACATTTCAGGAAAGATGTGGAGAAATTGGAGAAGGTCCAAAGAAGAACAACAAAAATGATTAAAGGTCTAAAAAACATGTCCTATGAGGGAAGACTGAAAGATTTGGGCTTGTTTAGGTTGGAAAAGAGAAGACTAGAGAGACACGATAGCAGCTTTTAAGTACCTAAAAGGCAGTTACAAGGAGGAGGGAGAAAAAAATATTCTCAATCTCTGATGATAGGACAAGAAGCAACGGTCTTAAATTGCAGCAAGGGAGGTTTAGGTTGGACATTAGGAAAAACTTCCTAGCTGTCAGGGTGGTTAAGCACTGGAATAAATTACCTAGGGAGTTTGTGGAATCCCCATAACTGGAGATATTTAAGAGCAGGTTAGATAGACATCTGTCAGGGATGATGTAGATGGTGCTTGGTCCTGCCATGAAGGCAAGATACTGGACTTGATTACCTCTTGATGTCCCTTCCAGTTCTCATACTCTATTATCCAATGTGTTGATGAATCTGGTTACCACTGAGCCTTTGTGAATGGTGTTACTTTAACTACAGCTTTCCTTAGAATGATTATGGCTCGGCTCTTTGGCAGTCAAAACATCTTGCAAATGACTTCCTAGCCTCAAGAACCCTTCCAGAATCATGTTATCATCCCTGGATGCCTTATTTGTTTCCCATCTATCTACTGAAGCATTTACAATAATGGTTTTATTAAATTTACTGCAGCATGTATTCAGTTAGATGAAAACTTCTTAAATATTGCAGTAAATGTGATTTGGGAAAATGTAAGATTGTAGCTACAGTTGTTCAGGGTATTCTCAGAGGTTGATGACACTGTACAATATCATCACATCCAAGAAATAATCTAAATAGGGAGAAAAAAAGCCTCTTTTGTAGTTTTTTATATGAAAAGTCCTTGTAAATAGAACAGATTTTATTCAATAAACTGAATGGAAATTAGAAGCACTGGGTATCTTCCTTTTTGTCTTATGTGGCAATGTTTTATGAAAAGCATGCTATAGCTAAGATGGTACACAAAATGCAAGAGAGTTGTTAAATTAGTTCATTAACTTTCTAATGCAGAATTTGCAATGAAAACTGAACATATTTTTTTTAAATAGAGCAATATTTATAGATCCCATTTGGTATGTGTAAATAGCTAACCCATTTTACCATCTCTCTTCCATTTTCAGCAAGTACTCTAAGAAAGCTCAGATCAGTGGTTTTATGTTAGCATTATGCATTTTGGGTCAAACCAATCTGATTCATCTCAACATGAAACATTTGCTTTCTGATAGGGCATCATTAGGTGAATGTGCTCACATAAAACTGGCAAAACATTTTGGAAACAAAAAGTATCTATTGTTCCAATTACATTGCATTAGATTTTCAGAATCATAATTTAGTGGCCAAGAGAAAATGACAGTAATAGCTTCCTTGCATCAGTGTTTACATTAGATTAGCATTTCATTCCCGGGTAGGTGAGGCTGTCAGAACTTCATAGTAACATTTTTAGGAAATGGTTCAGAAAAGCAATGGAGAGAGGTTTTTGTTTGTTTTTTTAATAAATTTTGGAAAATAGATAAGGATCCACTTAAACTAAACATTGCGAAGTTTGGATCTAGATGCTAAAGCAACCCAAATAATTTGGATACTACCCTTTGGTGCTGAGTCATATTCCACACTTGAAGACTATTTTGTTTATGCAGTGGTATCTCTTGAAAATAAGGATGCATCTACACAACACCATAAACTCAAAATAAAATACGCATTTTGCACTGCAAATTGTGCATCTTATTTCAATTGTATTTTGAAAGGTTTTTTTCAAAATTTGGTGCATCTACACAGCTCAGTGTGTCTACACATGTGGAACGAGGGTTCCAGGGATGCCAAAATACTGCACATGTTATTTCAAAAAATATGTCAAAATAGCACGCACATTTAAAAGACACTGTCTAGCTGTACTCTACCCATATTCACAAGAACTATTCCAATCCAGGACATTGGTCATTGTCGTACCTCGGTGTTTTCGTACCTCGGTACCTTCGGTGATCTGGACTGTCAGGCTACGTCTACACTGGCATGATTTTCCGGAAATGCTTTTAACGGAAAAGTTTTCCGTTAAAAGCATTTTCGGAAAAGTGCATCTAGATTGGCAGGACGCTTTTCCGCAAAAGCATCCGTGGCCAATCTAGATGCGCTTTTCCACAAAAAAGCCCCGATCGCCATTTTCGTGATCCGGGCTTTTTTGCAGAAAATAAATCTCTGCTGTCTACACTGGCTCTTTTGTGAAAAAGTTTTTCGGAAAAAGACTTTTGCCCGAATGGGAGCAGCATAGTATTTCCGCAAAAGCACTGACAATCTTACATGAGATCGTCAGTCCTTTTGCAGAATTTCAAGCGGCCAGTGTAGACAGCTGGCAAGTTTTTCCGCAAAAGCAGATGATTTTGTGGAAAAACTTGCCATTCTAGACACAGCGTCAGTGTCAGCGTCGTCTGGTCAGGGTTGTCCTGGCGCGCTCCTGACAGGACCTCTACTCCGTTGATAAACTTTCGGCTGCGTGCGTAACAATCGGTACTCCCTTTATCTAGAGTGTTAGACCCCGTGCACTTGTGTCAACACAAGAGATCTCTGAGAGGCCCCGGAAACGACAGATGCAGGCAAGGTTTTAAATCAATCGAGCAGGTTTATTGTCAAATGCGAAGCTCTACCAGTTGGTAACAGAGATCAGTACAATGTTACACCACTGGGCACTATGGCCCTTGTTGACAAGGTACCAACACCGGGCAGGCCTATTGCCATTTATCAGATATTAACAGCAGTTAGTCAAAGGTAAGCTACTGTGCATTCTGTAAATTTAGGCAATGACACCTGCCGTTCAGGCGCCTAGTGCACCCCCGCCCCCCCCAAGGTCGGCCAGCGAGTATCATTTGCAGTGTCCTTTTATAGACAGGTATAAACAATGTACATCACTTCTTTACATACCAGGTTGCCACCCTCTGTTGCCTAGTTATCACCCCTCACCTTACGGAAGGGGGACTTACTTACTATCCTTCATGGTGTCAATTCCGACCTGGTCCTGAACCTAGGTCGGTATGTGCATTAGTTTTTAGGGAGTTTTTGTACCAAGACATTTCTTATTAAGATGTTCCATTACTCCCCTTTGGCTTACAGTCTGTACCCAGTGCCTCCCTGTGTCCTTCCATTCTCGACCTAACTTACACAATCACACAGTTATCAATAGGGCTTCTTTCTTGGCTCCTGCGTTACTGAACCAAAGTCTTGCTCACTAGATTGCAGGCCTGTTGCTGTTTTCATGTTACAGGCCTTAGGCTTGCTGACTCCATGTTACTGACCCTCAACTTACTACAGTCATCAGTTGTCTGATACTTAAGTCAAATTAACATAAAAAGGCCATAAAATGAATGCTAGTTCATTTCAGCCTCAGGTCTGAATCCTAGATTTACTAGTAAACTTGATGCCTAATAGACAATCTTTAATTACTATTATACTTCATAACATGGCTTTAATTTGAAAAAAAAAGTTGTTCTCCTAACTTTTGTCCCCAGGAGATACCACTTTATTCCACTAATTAAACTACAAAGGTGGAGATTTGGGTGAACTGGTTACACATTTCTCACTACCACGTTTTTAACCCCAAAATTCCAATGGGTCTTATATGGTTGGCTTTAATTACTCATCTCAAATATGGGGGGGGGGGGGCGGGAGTTTCCAAAAACTTGAATTGTTGACACATCCCATTTTGATATTTTCAAAATAACAATTCTGGTTTTCAAATTGGAAATAACTTTACATTATAAAGATCAAAGCTAATTAGTATATTTAAAAATAGTCAAAATGAAACATTTTGATTGACCTTAAGGAAAAATGTTGCTTCATGGTAACTTTTTGAGAGTGTGACTTTCACCCAGTTCAGAACACAGAAAACTTTTCAGAAGTCTCAAATTTTTGTGGAGAGGAAAACTGGTTCCCATTCAGCTGTACCGCTGTATGTTGGTGCTTGGTTCAGTAAAATGGCAGAAGTCCCAGAGGCTTGAGGCCAAATACCCAGTGAAAATACCGAATGATGGCAAGATTCGTGCACCCCTTTTTAGATTCAGTGGGTGGGAGGCGGCCTTTGGGTGATCAGTCCTAAGCCAGATTCAGATTCTGTCTTCCAATATTCGGGAGTCCTCCTCGAGCTAAGGGCTGAGAGGTTTTTATGTTCTTGCCTATTACCATATTTGGTGTTGTTTGTGCTCTGGGAGTGGCATGGGTGTGGTGTGAGGCCCATATATGGTGCTGAGTGCTGGACTCTAACAAGCACCATTTTATTGGTAGATAAGCCTTGTTGCTCTCCATGTGACGTGGTGAGGTTGCTGAGGTAGATTTCAGCTATACATGCGAGGCCTGGCCAAGAGAACCCATACTTGACACTGTACAGCCTTTCTTCTCCTTCTAGGGATTTCAGATATGTCTGTGGACAGACACAGATTAAGATCTACGCACAACGGCTGTGTCTACATTGGCATCCCTTTCCGGAAAAGGGATGCTAATGAGACACTTCAGAATTGCAAATCCGCTTTTTTCCGGCTTGAGGTTTTTGTCGGAGAAAAGCGCCAGTGTAGACGCGATTTTCCAGAAAATAAGCCCTTTTCTGGGAGATCCCTTATTCCTACTTTCTCTGGCAAAAACCACGAGCCGGAAAAAAGTGGCAGCCATGTAAATGCAAATGCAAATGCAAATGCAAATGCAAATGCAAATGCAAATGCAAATGCAAATGCCGCGGGGGATATTTAAATCCCCCGCGGATTTGCAATTCCGAAGTGTCTCATTAGCATCCCTTTTCCGGAAAGGGATGCCAATGTAGACACAGCCAACAGGTATGGGTGGTGAACCCCAGCTCTGAGTTGTGTGATAGCATCAGAATCTCAGCTGTCATTACAAGAAAAGTATTTTTAGCCCTCATAGATATTGTGAAGAAAATACTGACATTGTGGCATGAGTAGAAGTGATGACAACTTGAGAATACAGCCAGCCTTTAGCAGAGGCAAGAGCAGCAGCCATTAGAGCCAGGGGAGAAACTACTAGAGTCCACACCCATCAGAGCAGACCTGGTGACCATTGTTTGGCTGGCTAACTGGCTGCCTTAAATTCACCCTAGAGCAGTGGTCTCCAACCTTTTTACACCCAAGATCACTTTTTAAATCTCAGAACAGGCGAAGATCTACCACCCCGCCCCTTCCTTGAAGCCCCACCCTCTCTATTCTCTTCCTGTCCATCACTTGCTATCCCCAGCCCTTACTTACACAGTCTGATAAATAGTTTATTTTTAAATTATGCGATACATAAAATTAAAATCATGTGTTTATAGTTATGAAATAAATGGTTTGTTTTTTATTCATGCTATTTAAATCTAAAATGAAGCATTTATAATTGTACATTTTGGTGGGACAGAGTTCTGCGGCTGGGGGCAGGGGAGAGGGAACAGGGTGCTGGGAGGGCAGAGGGCAGAGTTCTGCAGCAAGGGACAGAGTGCCAGTGGGGACAGAGTTCAGGGAGTGGGTACGGGAATAGGGACAGAGTTCTGTAGCTGGGGCCACGGGAGTGGGGACAGGAATGGGAACAGAGTTCTGTGGCTGGGGACAAGGGAGTGGGGACAGCGTTCTGTGGCTGGGGAGTGGGGGTTGGAGAGTGAGGTGCCAATGGAGGCAGAGAGTCCCCTGCATCTCCCTCCTCCCAGGATTCTCTCCTCCCCCCCAGGGAAACCAGCACGTGCCTGCCCCAGGACCAACCTCCCCCCCCCCGTGCAGGGAAGCCCCACGTGTGTGCCTACCCAGGGGGCCGACCTCCCCCCGTGTGGGGAAGCCCCGCACGCACTACTCCAGGCCCAACTCCCCCCGTGTAGGGAAGCCCCGTGCACACACCTGCCCAGGGGACCGACCCCCACCCCCACACAGGGAAGCCCCGCGCGCTTGTCCTGGTGCAAACACCCCCCGCGCGTGCGCCGGGAAACCCCTTGCGTGCCTCCCGTGGGGCTGACACACCCCTCCTGTGTGGTGCAGGGAGCCAATGCTCCCTCCCGCAGTATACCCGGCAGAGCAGCTAGCGCATTTCTGGAATCGCTGGAAGTGGCGCTAAGCTGCGGGACTTCTGTCCATCCCCGGGAAGGCGACACTACCTCCATTTTCACTTGAGGTAAGTAGTAAGGCTTCTCGGGGGTGGGAGGGAAATGGAGGCAGGGCAGACAGGATGCCTTGCGAGCGACTGGTCGAGGCCTCGCAATCAACCAGTAGATTGCGATCGACCTGTTGGTGACCACGGCCCTAGAGCTTGCTGCTGGTCTTCAAAATACAGGAAAATGATGAGGATGGCTCCCAAACACCATCGCCACATGGCACCAAGTTGAGATACCACTCAAAGCAGATTGAAAGGATATTTCATGTTCTGATCTTGGCGAGCAAGGATGGAGAAGATGACAGGACTTGTGGGAATATTTAAGAGTTCAAAGGAAGTCATTTTCTGTAGCATAGAAAGTTTGTGCTATTTGAATGCATCTGTACTAGGAAAGCCAGGGGAGGGTTGTAGTGGATGTAAAAGAGCCTGGAGCTGTATCGAAACCTTGTGGTGATGCTGCCCCTCTTTTTCCTCCTCCTCCCATGCTGCTGCCACCACCTAGCAGTTTGTTTGAGGCCATGACTGCAAGAGAGAGCACCTGGTTGCCTACTCAGCAATACCTCAGTGGTTAAGAGATATAAGCAGAATCCAAGAAGCCTTCCTGTAGCTCAGCTGGACTTGAAACCATCTAGCTGAGTTGCAAGAATGCACAAAAGATCTGCCATCTTGTGTGAGGAGCCCGAGCCCCGTATCACCACCATGCAAAGGACTGTTTCAGGGTTACAGAGCTGGAAAGGGACTGAAAAACTGTTCAACAGGATGCCTGTTTTAACCCCAGGAAGAGAGGACTTCAGCTTATGAATACGTAAAAAATTCCACAGCAGCTTAGTTACACTGGAAATGGCAGCAGTAGATGTTTCCTGTTGCTGGATCAAGGGAGTCATTTTTGCATAGATGTAAAATCTTTTGTAACACTGAAGAAAGGTTTGCACATTATATGGATCCTCACTGTAGCACTTGGCTATTAAGCATTATTGAAAATGGGGATATGACTTGGTTTTAGTCCTCTTGTCAATATATGCAGAGATGTGACTGTACCATTGCATTAATTTGATTTGTCAAGAATTCTAGTCTTTTGACATAATGAAGAAAATTCTCTCCCAACCATAGAGTTGCTAACCCACCAGGATTGTCTGTGACTCTCCTGGAATAAATGATTGTCCTGTGATGAAACTCCAGGATTATGTTCAATCACCATAGTTACTGTCGGGGCCTCGAACCCAAATTTGTCGGGGACTCGAACCCAGATGACTTCGGTTCGTTATCTGACCGCAAAGAGACAGGCAACACCAGCAAGGTCCAATCACAAGCTCTTTATTGAAGAGTGCACACAACAATAGAGAGCGGCCTGTCTCCAAAGAGAACCAGCCCCGATTTCAGTAACAAGTAGGTTTATATAGACAGTTCCGTCGCATCATAAAATGTTTGCCCAAGCAACCCACCCCTCTTAACTAGTTGGAAGCTTCTAGTGCTCATGCATACCTAGCCAACTATACATCGTGGCCTTAAGCAATTCATAATGCATCAGCAACTTTCTTATCAGCCCAAAAGACAGGTACCAGACAACAAGGAGACAGGGAGTTAGGAACAAACAGAGGGCAGAAACAGGGAGTTAAGATCAGCAAGGGAGAACAGAAACAGGGAGTTAGTTTATCAGTTTTCAAAACAAGCTGTTCTACTCACAGCAGGTACAAGAATGCAATTTTTTACTTATCGTACCTTTGCAACCTAAGCAAGTATGCAGGGTGTGCCTTCGCTTGAACCATGTCTCCAGTTCTGCTCAGGGGATATGTCTACACTACAACGTTAATTCGAACTAATTTAGTTCGAATTAGTCAATTCGAACTAAGCTAATTTGAACTAATGGATCCAGATTAAAAAACTAGTTCGAATTAGCGTTTTGCTAATTCGAACTAGCATGTCCACATTAAGTGGACCCTGAACCGGGCTTAAGGATGGCCGGAAGCAGTGCCGGCAGGGCATCAGAGGAGGACTTAGAGCGTAGAGATGCTGTCTCAGGCTAGCTGAGGGCTGTGCTTAAAGGGTCCCGACCCTCACCCCGGACAGATAGTTCTCAGGGGTGCCCCGCTTGGAAAGCAGACCTGGCTTGGATTGCCCGGACTACGCACACTAGGCACATCACACCACTCAGCCATCAGCCCAGCTGCACTTGCCGCAGGCTGCCATCTGGGGAGAGGGGGCAAATGGAGGGCTGCAGGAGAGCTTCCACCCCCAGAAGCCCGCAGAGCCAGCCCAGTCCTCCCCATCGTGGGCTCATGCCCCATTCCTCCCTCACCTCCTTCCACTTACCCTTCCCTAGCCCCTCTTTTTGATGTACAAAATAAAGGACAATTGTGTTCAAAAATGGAATCTGTCTTTATTGAACAAAACTGGGGGAGACTGGGAAAAGGAGGTGGGAGAGGGGAAGAGAGAGGCTGGGAGAGGGGAAGGCAACTAAAATGATCAGGGGCTGGGAACAGGTCCCATATGAAGAGAGGCTAAAGAGACTGGGACTTTTCAGCTTAGAAAAGAGGAGACGGAGGGGGGACAGGATAGAGGTCTCTAAAAGCAGGAGTTGGGTGGAGAGGGTGCATCAAGAAAAGTTCTTCATTAGTTCCCATAAAGAAGGACTAGAGGACACAAAAGGAAAGGAATGGGTAGCAGGCTTCAAAGTAGTAACAGAAAGTTGTTCTTCACAAAGCAAAGAATCAACTTGTGGAAATCCTTGCTGCAGGAGGCTGTGAAGGCTAGAACTAGAACAGAGTTTAAAGGGAAGTGAGATCAAGTCATGGAGGTTGGGTCCATGGAGTGGTATTAGCCAGGGGGTAGGAGTAGTGTCCCTGCCCAAGGTTTGTGGAAGGCTGGAGAGGGATGGCACGAGACAAATGGCTTGGTCACTGTCTTCGGTCCATCCCCTCCAGGGTCCCTAGGGTTGGCCACTGTCGGCAGACAGGCTACTGGGCTAGATGGACCTTTGGTCTGACCCAGGACGGCCATTGTAAGCTCAGGGCTCAGGGTCGGGGGTCTCAGTGGACCCCCTTGATTCTCTTGCACACCTGCTCCTGGGTGGCCAGGCTGGCAGCTCTCCTGTCCTAGCCGGCCACTTTCCTGACAAGGTCCATGATGTCCGCACTAGCCCAGGCGGTCCCGGGCAAGCTCCCGGGAGCCACCAGCCTGGTCCCGGGAAGAGGGGGAGGGCTGGGGGGCATCGGGTGGGTGACTCGATCCGTGCCAGGTGCAGGGTCTGCTGGCTGGGTGCTGGCAGGCTTCCACCTGGCACGGGCACCGTAGCCAGCCCGTGGCCCTTTAAGGGGTCCGGGACCGGGAGGGGAGCAGACGAGTTTCCCTGGTGTTGGCCAGAGTGGCCACCAGGGAAAGCTGGGGAGGGCTAGCCTCCCACTAGTTCGAATTAAGGGGCTACACACCCCTTAATTCGAACTATCTAGTTCGAACTAGGCTTAATCCTCGTGGAATGAGGTTTTCCCAGTTCGAACTAAGCGCTCCGCTAGTTCGAATTAAATTTGAACTAACAGAGCGCTAGTGTAGCGCCTATGAAAGTTAGTTCGAACTAACGTCCGTTAGTTCAAACTAACTTTGTAGGGTAGACATACCCAGGGACTACCCGGAAACTTTTATTAGCTTCTTTTTGGTCTGCCTTAGCACTAGGCCCTATTTTCTAGGGCCCAACATTACCCTACTGAAAGTTGGGGGAGAGATTCCAGACTGACAATTAACTCTTCTTGAAAAGGAGCAAAGAGAACCTAACCCGGTATTCATTTTGTCAAGTGAAAAGAGCTTTTGTTTGTATAGCAACAATGTAGGGGAAAATAATGTGTATCTATAATCTGTAGTTGTCAGCTGGCAGAAAAAGTAAAAGAAAAGGAATTTAATAAGAATGCACTTATGTGCTGTCCCAGGAAACCAACCTAAGAAAAATACCACCTTTCAATGGAGGGGAGAATACTCTTGACAATAGACTTATAGAAAATAACTGAAAGTGTGAAAAGAACAAACGTGTATTACTAGTTTTTGTTACAGGGCTATTATAATCCTTTCATAGCCCTTCTCAACATAAATTCAATCCCAATTTTTTTTCTTTAACTGTTCTTGCAGAGCCTTGCTATCTGGGCTTAATCACCTTTATAACGTGAGAAAAATAACTCTTAATGCAGTTTGATTATTACATGCTTATGTCCCAATCTAACATTCATTTGACTACAATGAAAAACTTCTATGGACTTGCATTGTGTTGAGTTATGTATGAAATGCGATTCCCACACTGACAGCATAAGAATAACTCAGATAAATGTATTGGTCATGGCAGAAGGGATGTCTGTCTTGGTGCCTGATTGACAAATATATTTAAAGCCAAACACACACATACTCTTACTTGCTTGCAGCTCCATAATGGTATTTTTGTACCATTTATTTTTTTAAATATTTCTGCTCTATAATCAAGATCCCCGAGAATGAACCAAATCAAATGTCCAGGCCTCTTGGATTTCAGTGTTGAGTAGCAGCTGAATGCTTGTTTTACCTGTAGGTGAGTATATCTATTGTATGTCTGAAAATAATCACTCAAACTTCACAAGAATGATTACATCTACAGTGGCTTCTAGTGGGTTTTGGAGTGAGGATATGTCTAATGGGGACTTGTACATCTGTAGCACTGGAATGAAACTAGAATCTTGTAGGGAATGAGTTGCTAGCAGGGCATTGTTCATAAAGACATCTTCCTTTGGAATTTACTCTTTCCTATGGTCGACAATAGAACTGATTCTCAATACTACAAATAATTAGCCATGCATATAACTTTACTCGTGATCAGACTGCAATTGGAATACTGAGCTACCTAAACATACACAAATTAGCCAATAAGACCCTGAAAAGTTTGTTGTTTTGGGAGAGGGGTGTTTTTGTTTAGGTGTGGGTTTTGTTTGTTTTTTTGTTTGTTTTGGCAGTCATCTGGGGAGAGGTGACATTTGTGCAATTTGATTGGAGATGTTCTTCCTCTTCCAGTGGATTAGGGTTTTGCAGGAGATGAAGAGGAGAAGTGTCAGGATTGTGAACTGTATTCTTTTGTGTAGAGGAAAGTTTCTGGTTTGCTACTGATCTTTTTGTCTTAATTTATATGATATATTTTATTTATATAAAACTCAGCATATGTTTACATGTTAGCTGAATAAATATCTATTCATATTTGTTCAAAGAACACCCACAATTTCAGGTCTGTAAATACTTAACTCTAAAATAAATTTGGTCTTTTAGTCTAATCTAATACATAAAGGAGAATGTTTGTATGTTTGTGCGCTAATAACTTGGGCACTATAAGTGCTACTGCAACCAAACTTTGCATGGGGTAACCTTTCCTCCAGGAGAAGGTTTTAAGGTACTTTTGGCAGTGAGAGGAGAAGCAGCTTCCTGGGGGAAGTGGCAGGGACAATCACTCACTAAAGCTGGTGGCGGAGGCGCGAGGGGAGGGGCGGCGCTCCGAGCAGCAGCCGCCCCACTTGCCTCTACCAGGCCATTCCACTGCGCAGGCACGTCTGTGGCAGGGGAGCCCCCTCCTCCCTCCCACCCGTGATCTCACTCAGCCCAGGCCCCTCCCCTCCAGCAGTGGCTGAGGGTTGCCGAGCGGTGGGCTGGAGCTCGCCGCTGCTGCTAGAGGCTGGTTGCAGGCACAGTGGGGCGGGCCCAGAGGGGAGGCGGCAGCGGCAGTGCTGAGAGTGGCCCAGGGTCTGGCGCAGCTTCCTGGTGGCGTGGCGAGAAGCCCGGCACCTGCTTGCCGTGGCCCCATGGTGCAGCAGGTAGTGGGGCAAAAGTTCTGTGGCAGGCGTTGGGGTCGTTACCCTCCGCAGCACCTGCAGCCCCGGGTGTGAGCTGGGACACCCCACTCACCCTAGGTCCTGTGCTCATCCCCTCCCACCCCTCACGTGGGGCACTCCCGGCAGGACCCCACCGCCCGCCCCTAGCAATGCCGGGTAACTCTAGCTAGTTTTTCCTATGTGTGTGTGTGTGAGAGAGTAAGATTAAGGGAGCAAAAGCACAAATCAGAATTTTGTCCTTACTTGTTTTATATGTAGTTAGAGATCAGCTAAAATGGCGAAGTCCCTCAAAATAATTTAGGGTATGTCTACACTACACGTTCGCCTCTTCCCGCCCCCCCTTTGTCCCTGGGGCGGCCCATCCCCCCCTCGCAGCTCCCCTCCTCCCCGGCGCAGTGGCTGACGAGTGCCATACCTGCATGAGCACCGCTCCGACGGTGGATCTCCCCACGCCGAACTGGTTCCCGACGGATCGGTAGTTGTCCGGCATGGAGAGCTTCCAGAAGGCGATGGCCACCCGCTTCTGGAGGAGGATGGTGGGCCTCATGCGAGTGTCCCTTCTGCACAGGGCAGGGGCGAGCCACTCGCAGAGCTCCAGGAAGGTGTCCCTCCTCATCCTGAAGTTCTGGGTCCACTGTCGGTCCTCCCAGCGCTCCAGGACAATGCGGTCCCACCAGTCGGTGCTGGTGTCCAGACGCCAGATGCGGCGGGGCACGCCGGTGCCGGGGCGCTGCCGCGGCTCCTCCACGGCCCCCAGGGCGGCCAGGCGGAGAGGCAGGGGGCTGACGTGCACCAGGAGGTGCCAGGCAGCCTCGAGCCATTGGTGGCAGGCTTGCAGCAGCAAGTCCAGAAAGTGCACCAGAAGGTGCAGGGCGAGCTCTGGCTCCATGTTGCCACCTGCGGCGGCGTCCCCAAAGGGAAGCACCGACACAGACGGGCACAGAGACCAACGCTTTGCTGTCCCTCGGCGAGGTTGGCAAGCAAGCAGGAAAAGCTGAGAAACAGCTGTCTGGGAGGGTCCCTTTAAGCACGAGCCTCAGATAGCCTCAGACAGCAGCCACACAACGCAACTACTGACCTGATGCCCTGCCAGAACCGGTTTCAGCCGCCCTTAAATGCCCTCCTGTGTCCAATCAGTGTGGATGCTCTAGTTCGAATTAACAAAACGCTAATTCGAACTAGTTTTTAGTTCTAGATGCGTTAGTTCGAATTAGCTTAGTTCGAATTAACTAATTCGAACTAAGTTAGTTCGAATTAGCGCTGTAGTGTAGACGTACCCTTAGAGACTTCATGATTAATGATTTAAAAACTGGTGCTTAGTGAAGAGCCCACGTGAAAATCTACCACAAGTATTAGCTGCAAGTGTAATTATTTTGAAAGAATACTTTTTATACCCTCTTTGATGTTTTCTGATGGCTTTTATAGCCTGTAAAGCAACAGGAGTGGGCTGGAACATTCCAGAAGAGAAGCAGAAAGATCTTATTTTAAATCAAATGACTAAAGGTAAGAAACAGTTTTACATGGCTGATTTCATCATTCTTGGGATCATATGAGCATGTATATTCTTGAGAAATTGATGCAAGCAGGCACACCATATATTCTATTTCTCTGACACATATTTTGTAACATATATATTTTAAACATATATCTATTTAAGTGTATTATGGATAGTACTTTCTTGGGTAGTACCTGCTCAGAAAGTATTTTAGCATATATGTCCCAGTGAAGTCAATAGTAGCATGTGCTTAAGGGCTTTTTTGTACTGGATCCATAACCCGCACAAGGCTTTTCAACAAATGATGGACAGATTGATGTGATTTTCATTTCTAGAAGCCATGTAGGACACGTGAGGACATGTACATGAAGTAGTGTGAAGTCAGGTGCTCAGAAGTAGCACAGATTTGAGGACTTGTACCTCTCTCCAATCTAGAAAACATTTGATATTTACATGTCGGTAAAAGGATAACATGAGATGTTTCAGTAAAACATAAGGTAAAAGTTCTGAAAAAAAAATGTGTAATGGCCACAACCACATCTTCATATAGAGATGGTATTATGGACACATTCACTCAAACTTGTGGTCAAATAACCCTATGATGATGACGTGTTTGCCTGGAAAATAATGTTAAAGAAGTGTTTTACGTAGCTTCACCTTCTTTTGAAATATTTTAGATGTCGGAAACTGTGAGGATAGTACAATCTTACCAGTGAGCAGCAACTGCTCTGTGGTCTGCTAGTATTAATATATTTTATGTAATTTTGAGGTGTACTGTGAAATATCAAATGTTCTCCCTCTTCATAAAAGAACGGAGATATACTTCCATGGCCACAGTGCATTTTTGTATGTGTGATTAAGAACATAAGAATAGCCATATTGGATCAGACCAAAGGTCCATCTAGCCCAGTATCCTGTCTGCTGACAGTGGCCAGTACCAGGTACCCCAGAAGGGGTGGACAGAAGACAATGATTAAGCAATTTGTCTCCTGCCATCCCTCTCCAGCCTCTGACAAACAGAGACCAGGGGCACCATTCCTTACCCCCGGCTAATATCCTTTTATGGACCTAATCTCCATGAATTTATCTAGCTCTTTTTAAAACTCTGTTATATTCCTAGCCTTCACAGCCTCCTCTGGCAAGGAGTTCCACAGGTTGACTGTGCATTGTGTGAAGAAGAACTTTCTTTTATTAGTTTTAAACCTGCTACCCATTAATTTCATTTGGTGTCCTCTAGTTCTTATATTATGGGAACAAGTAAATCACTTTTCTTTATTCACCCTCTCCACACCACTCATGATTTTTTATACCTCTATCATATCCCCCGTCAGTCTCCTCTTTTCTAAACTGAGAAGTCCCAGTCTCCTTAGCCTCTTTTCATATGGGACCTGTTCCAAACTCCTAATAACTTTAGTGCCAAAATATCTTTTTTGAGGTGAAGAGACCACATCTGACCACAATATTCAAGATTAGCAGGGACCTTCCTATTTTCTGTCTCCTTTAAAATCCCTTTCTGTTGAGGGAAGTTTGTGCTGTTTGGGGCTGAACTTTCCAATACATACGGTACTGAAATTTCCAGTAAATATTAAGAATGATGTATCTCCAGAAACGCAGCTTGAAATTGTAATGTTTAAAGGTTTTTTTAAATGACAGTGAGATAATTAAGCAAGTCAGAGTTAATGGAAAACAAGGGCCATAAGAAAAGAGCTCTAATAGTAAAAGAATATTTCCTGTATATAATAGTGTATTTTATAGGCTCTATTTTTGTGGTCTTTGGGATGTACACTGCCCTAGTCTCCTTTTTCCGTGTAGGACAGAGAATCTCCACTGGTTTAACTTACAGTGTTTTATCTAAATTTACCAAGGGGACTGCAAGAGGGGAGGCTAGAAATAGTTTACCCTTTACACAAGCCTGGTGTTCTTCCCCTTTTAATATTTGCATCTCCTGAGGCCCACAGCATACAAGGGACTTCCACAGAGATGGTTCTTTTCTCCTGCCATGCTCTGCTAGTTCTTGACAGTCCATCTACACTTAGAACCTACAACAGTGGTCCCCAACCTTTTGGAGCTGCCAGGCACCCGGGGGCGGGGCTGCTTACATGCCCGGGGGCAGGGCTGTGCATGTGCCGCGTGCCCAGGGATGACGACCCCATGAACTGCACGTCCGGGGGCGGGGCTGCCAATTTGCCGCATGCCCGGGGCCAGTGCCCCCCATAGCCGCGCGCCCGGGGCCGGTGCCCACCATGTGCCATGCATCTGGGCATGGAGCCACACATTCGCCATGCGCCCGGAGCCGGCGCCCCCCATAGCCACACACCCAGGGCTGGTGCTCTGAATGTGCTGTGCGCCCGGATGCAGGGCTGCCTGTTTTCCTGAAGGCATGGGAGGAAAGGCTTACTGGAAATAAACTTGTGCTCCATCTACCACCCTCCTGTCCCCAGCTCCCATTTTTAATTTCAAAAAATCAGGAACTCATGGCATTTCTGCAAAAGACTTTCCATAAGGAAAGTGCTGGGTGGGAAAAGCACACAACAGGCAGAATTCCTCTATATGCGCAGAGAAGTATAGTATCCATAATGATTAACATATTTTTCATTCAAATTAAGGATGTAACCACTTTAGTCATCTTGACTGATGAGCAGAGTCTAAATTATAAGGATATGTCTACACAGCAAAATTATTTTGAAATAACAGCCTTTATTTCGAAATAACTTTACTAGTGTCTACACAGCCAAATCACTATTTTGAAATTAATTCGAAATAGCAAAGCACTTATTTAGAATTTTAACCTCATTCCACAAGGAATAATGCCAATTCGAAATAGCTATTTCAAAATAAGTGCTGTGTAGACACTTATTTCGAAATAGGGGGCCTCCAGCATTCCCAGGGTGCCCTGGTGGCCACTCCAGCCAAAACCAAGAACACTCCTCTCCCTCCCCCATCCCTGGAGCCCTTAAAGGGATAGACTCTGGCCACAGTGCCTGTGCAAGCTCCAAGTCTACCAGCCCAGAGCCAGCAGTCACTGCCCCTGACCCAGTGGCCCCAAAACATGAGCCAGCAAGCCACTGGCAGCCAGCCCTACACCACTCCGCAGGAGCAGTCTGCCAGCTCCCAGGAGCCTGCCAGGATCTGGAGAAGATGAGCGCCTTCCTGGTCCAGGGTGGAGATCATGGACCGTATTCAGGTTTGGGGGGATGCCTCCAACATCCATGATCTCCACACTTGATGGAGGAACGCAGCCATCTATGGCAGGATAGCTGCCAGCCTGGTCGCCAAAGGCCACATGTGAACCTAGGAGCAGGTTTGCATGAAAATCAAGTTGGTCTGGGGACACCCCCAGCCCTGAGCTTCCCCTCCTCCTTCTTCCCCTTGCTTCCCCCTTCCAGCTCCCTCCTCCCAGGTTTCCCCCTCCTCTCTCTCATGCTCTCTTCTCCCCTCTCCCACCTTCTTTCCCCAGTCCCACCAGAGTTTCAGTCTCCCCCCTCCCCAGTTTTGTTAAATAAAGAGGGTTTGTGTTCATGAAAATACGTGTATTTTATTTGACATCAGGATGGGGGGTTAGGGAGGAGTAAGTGGAAGGATGTTAGGGAGGAATGAGGCACAAGCCCCCAGTGGGGCAGACCAGGGAAACTCTTAGTGCTCCTCAGGGTGGAAGGTCTCCCGCAGGGCCTTCTGGATACTGACAGCCCCCCGATGGACCTCCCAGATGGCAGACTGCAGGAAGTGCAGCCAGGCTCGCAGCAACATGTAGACAAGAAGCACCAGAGAGCCCAGGGGCAGATCTGTCTCCATGTTGCAGAGTGCTGTGGTGTCCCAAGTGAGGGCAACCAGAACAGACAGAGACAAAATGCTTTGCTGTCCCTCATCGAGGTAGGCAAGCAAGAAGGGAAAGCTGAGAACCAGCTGTCTTGGGGTGGGGTCCCTTTAATCACAGGCGTCAGATATTCTCAGGCAGCAGCCACACAAAGTAACTCCTGACCTGATGCCCTGCCGGACCTGGTTCTAGCTGGCCTTTAATGTGATTTAGCGTCCACTTAATGTGGACATGCTATTTCGAAATAGCAAAATGCTATTTTGAAATGCATTTTGTGTGTAGATGCGTTATTTCAAAATAACTTATTTCGAATTAACTATTTCAAAATAAGATATTTCGAAATACCGCTGGGGCTCGTCTACACTGGCCCCTTTTCCGGAAGGGGCATGTTAATTTCAGAGATCGCAATAGGGAAATTCGCGGGGGATTTAAATATCCCCCGCGGCATTTAAATAAAAATGTCCGCCGCTTTTTTCCGGCTTTTAGAAAAGCCTGAAAAGAGCGTCTACACTGGCCCCGATCCTCCAGAAAAAGCGGAGGAATAAGTAGGAATAAGATCCTCCGGAAAAGGGTGCTTTTTCCGGAGGATCGGGGCCAGTGTAGACGCTCTTTTCCGGCTTTTCTAAAAGCCGGAAAAAAGCGGCGGACATTTTTATTTAAATGCCGCGGGAGATATTTAAATCCCCCGCGGATTTCCCTATTACGATCTCTGAAATTAACATGCCCCTTCTGGAAAAGGGGCCAGTGTAGACGTAGCCCTGTAGTATAGACATACCCAAAGTGACCAGTAATAATAACTCCAGATATAGCACAAAGCCAGATACTTATTTTGATCCTGCTATGATGGCATTGTTCAGCACAAGTTCTATTTGATATGCGTGAGAGATGGGAGTCTGATGGCTGTCCAGACCATATTCACTACTAAGAGTCTTAAAAAAAACCTAAACAGTTCTAGGCAGGTGGTGGGTTCCTGTATTTAATTCATCTGAGTAGTTCCATACTGCCACTGCTAAGGCTCCAGTTTAGCCAAACCCTTAAGCACATGCTTAACTTAAAGTTGGTGGACTTCTGAAGAATTGCTCATATGTTTTAAAAGTTAAGTACAAACCAAAGTGAGTCACTAAAGTGGGGCCTAGTGTAATGGTTCTACTAAGAGGAAAACCACATTTCCAATATCCCTCTGCCTGCTGACCTACTGACTTATGAGGAGACATGAGGGTTGTTGTCTTGCCCTAGCTAATAGGAGGAGGGGATGAAACCTCTATAAAAGATCCAGGAAGTAACCTGTTCTGGGAGGAGGCCATAGCTGCGGGGTGGGGATGTGTGCTGGGAGCAGCACAGGGAAGCTGATTACAAGGGAAACCATGGGGCAAGTCACACAGGGGAACAGACATTACAACCATACTCAGCCCTGCTTTGTACGGAATACCTGCAGAAGCATGGTAGTGAATATACAGAGCTGAACAGCCATGATACTTATACTGAACTAGCATAAGAACATAAGACCAGTCATACTGGGTTAGACCAAATGTTCATCTAGCCCAGTATCCTGTCTTCTGACAGTGGCTAATGGCAGATGCACCAGACAGAGTGAACAGAACAGGCAATCATCAAATGATCCCTTTACTCTGCGAACAGGGGCAGCTTTGCAAACAGGGCAGCTAACAGGGAGTTTTGTGAGGGAGTTCTCCAGGTGAAGGAGGAGCGATTACAGGATCCTTGAGGTAAGTGGCTGTCTGTAGTGTGTGCGTTTGTGTTTGGGGGTTACTTGCTAGTTGCCTGAAAGAAAATATGTGTTGAGTTGGGGTTTGTCTATTTATTTGTCTTTTGTTTATTTGGAGATTCAAGTGCTGACCTGTTTGTCTGAAGGACTCTGTGCTGTGGCCGGCAGTTGGAAGCTGAGTGCTTCTTAATGAGGATTTGAAATCTAGAACCCTCTGTTCATTGGTAAAGCCTTAGCCAGAGGGTGGGGCTATCAGGAAGGCCAGGACTTTATTTATAAGTAAGCAATCAGGGAGCTGTGTGAACATGGTCAGCTAACAGGGAGTTTCATGAGTGTTTAGATGGGGGTAAGTGCACTTGCCTTTCTTTACAACTTTTAAATTAAAACAAAAACTTTTTGATTTAAATAAAAACCCTATCATTAACCTCATTAGCTGTAGGAGAGAATACAGGCAGAAGCCCAGCAGCAGAGTGGGGGCTATCCTGTTTATTGCACTCAATATAGCATGTATGATTACCTGCCCTATGGGGGAGTGGCGTATGTGTACATTTGGTGCAACAAGCTCCTGGCCCTCAGAGACCCTGTACTTGCTTTGGCCAGGGTGGCTGAATTGGAGGAGTTAAGGGAGACCAGGCAGTACATGGATGAGGCTTTCCAGGATGCTGTAGAACTGTCCCACCTCCAGCCAGGCAGCGCCTATGCTGTTAAGGAGGATGAAAGGTTCAGGGAAGGAGAACATTCAACTGGAGCAAAGGGAAATGATCTCATAGTTGGGACCCTCCTTCCAGAGGATGCTGTGGTATCCTCTTGCACTGGGGATACATCTCTGGGGGAGGGAACTCCAGTCATTAGGAAAAGGCAGGTATTAGTAATTGGGGATTCGATCATTAGAAACATAGATAGCTGGGTTTGTGATGATCAGGAGAACCGTATGGTGACTTGCCTGCCTGGTGCAAAGGTTGTGGATCTCTCAAAACATCTAGATAAACTTATGTGTAGTGCTGGGGAGGACCTTGTGGTCATGATGCATGTAGGTACCAATGACATAGGGAAGGATAGGAGGAGGCCAAATTTAGGCTGCTAGGAAAGAGATTGAAATCCAGGACCTCTATGGTAGCATTTTCTGAAATGCCTCCAGTTCCACGCGCAGGGTCAGATAGGCAGGCAGAGCTTCAGAGTCTCAATGCATAGATGAGACGATGGTGTAGGGAGGAGGGGTTTAGATTTATTAGGAACTGGGGAAACTTTTGGGATAGGGGGAGCCTATATAGGAAGGATGGGCTCCACCTAAACCAATATGGAACCAGACTGCTGGCACTTAACATTAAAAAGTTGTAGAGCAGTTTTTAAACTAAGGGCTGGAGGAAAGCCAATGGGTGTGGAGGAGCACATGGCTTGGACAGCAATATCTCTTAGAGGAAGGTCTATTAATAGAGATGCTCTATGTTCTAGTCAGGAGGAGAGGATTGAAGTATGGGTCAGCTCCGATGAGACACAATCAAATAAAAAAGAATCTAACATATCAGGAAATGGCAGAAAAATACTGACAAATTTTTAAAGTGCTTATACAAAATGCTAGAAGTCTAAATGATAAGATGGGTGAACTAGAGTGCCTAGTTTTAAAAGAGGATATTGATTTAATAGGTATCACGAAAACTTTTTGGAAAGAGGACAATCAATGGGACACAGTCATACCAGGGTACAAAATATATCAGAAGGATAGAATAGGTCGTGCTGGTGGGGGAATGGCACTGTACATGAAAGAAAATGTAGAATCAAATGAAGTAAAAATCTTTTATGACCCTAAAAGTTCCATAGAACCTCTATGGAGAGTAATTTCATGCTCCAATAATAAGAATATAGCAGTAGGGATATATTATCGACCACCTGATCAGGACAGTGACAGTGACTATGAAATGCTAAGAGATATTAGAGAGGCTATCAAAATAAAAAACTCAATAATAGTGGGGGATTTCAACTACCCCCATATTGACTGAGTACACTTCACTTCAGGATGGGATGTAGAGATAAAATGTCTTGATATAATAAATGACTGCTTCTTGGAGCGGCTGGTTGTGGAACCCACAAGGGGAGAGGCAATTCTTGATTTAGTCCTAAGTGGAGTGCAGGATCTGGTTCAAGATGTAAATATAACTGGACCACTTGGAAATAGTGATCATAATGCAATAAAATTTGACATTCAAGTGGCGGGAAAAACACCTCAGCAGCCTGACACTGTAGCATTTAATTTCAGAAAGGGGAACAACACAAAAATGAGGACGATAGTTAAACATAAATTAAAAGGTACAGTGACAAAAGTAAAATCTTTGCAAGCTGCATGGAAACTTTTCAAAGACTCCGTAATAGAAGCCCAACTTAAATCTATACCCCACATTAAAAAACACTGTAAAAGAACCAAAAAAGTTCCACTGTGGCATAACAACCAAGAAAAAGAAGTAGGGTCAGATAAAAACACATCTTTTGAAAAGTGGAAGTCAAAGTCTAGTGAGAAAAACCATAAACTTTGTCAAATTAAATATAAAAATGTAATAAAAAAGGCAAAAAGGAGTGAAGAATAGCTAGCCAAAAACTCAACAAGTAATAGCAAAATGTTTTAAAGTACATCAGAAGCAAGAAGCCAGCTAAGCAACCAGTGGGGCCCTTGGACGATCGAGATACTAAAGAAGCACTCAAAGGTGATAAAGTCATAGCGGAGAAGCTAAATGAATTCTTTGCTTCAGTCTTCATGGCTGAGGCTACTGTGGAGATTCCCAAACCTGAGCCATTCTTTTGAGGTGACAAACCTGAGGAATTGTCCCAGATTCATTAGAGGAGGTTTTGAAACAAATTGATGAACTAACAGTAGCAAATCTTGAGGACCAGATAACATTCACCCAAGAGTTCTAAAAGAACTGAGATGGAAAATTGCAGAACTAATAACTGTGGTTTGTAACCCACCCTGTAAATCAGCTTCCGTACCTAATGACTGGAAGATAGTTAACGTTATGCCAATATTCAAAAAGGGCTCTAGAAGTGATCCTGGCAAATACAGACCGGTAAGTCTAACATCAGTACTGAGCAAATTAGTTGAAACTATCATAAAAAATAAACTTGTCAGACACATAGATGAACATAATTTTGAGGGAAAGTCAACATGGTTTGTGTAAAAGGAAATCATGCCTTACTAAGCTACTAGAGTTCTTTGAAGGGATCAACAAACATGTGGACAAGAGAGGTTCAATGGATATAGTATACTTAGATTTCAAGAAAGCCTTCAACAAGATCCCTCACCAAAGGCTCTTAAGTAAAGTAAGTTATCATGGGATAAGAGGGAAGGTCCTTTCATGGATTGATAACTGGTTAAAAGACATGAAACAAAGGATAGAAATAAATGGTAAGTTATCTGAATGGAGAGTGGTAACTAGTGGTGTCCCCCTTGTCTGTTCTGGGACCAATCCTATTCAACTTATTTATAAATGATCTAAAGAAAGGGATAAAGAGTGAGGTGGCAAAATTTGCAGATGATGCCAACATGCTCAAGATAGTTAAGACCAAAGCATACTGTGAAGAGCTTCAAAAAGACCTCACCAAACTATGTGATTGGGCAACAAAATCACAAATGAAATTTAATGTGGATAAAAGTAAAGTAATGCACATTGGAAAAAATAATCCCAACTATACAAACAATTTGATGGGCACTAATTTAGTTACAATTACTCAAGAGAGAGATCTTGGTGTCATTGTGGACAGTTCTCTGAAAACATCCTTTCAGTGTGCAGTGGCAGTCAAAAAAGCAAACAGAATGTTAGGAGTCATTTAACAAGGGATAGGGAATAAGACAGAAAGTATCTTAATGCCTCTATATAAAACAGTGGTACACCACATCTTGAATATTGTGTACAATGTGGTCACCTCACCTCAAAAAAGATGTCTTAGCAATAGAAAGCGTTCAGAAAAGGGCCACAAAAATTATTAGGAGGTTGGAATGGGTCTCATATGAAGAGTGATTTAAAAAGACTTGGACTTTTTGGTTTAAGAAAGAGGAGACTAACGGGAGATATGATAGAAATCTATAAATCATGACTGGTGTGGAAAAAGTGAATAAGGAAAAGTTATTTACTTATTCCTGCTATATAAGAACTAGGGGTCACCAAATGAAATTAATAGGCATCAGGTTTAAAACAAACAAAAGGAAATTTTTCTTTACTCATCGCATAGTCAACCTGTGGAACTCCTTGCTAGAGGATGTGGTGAAGGATAGGACTTTAATAGGGTTCATAAAAGAGCTAGATAGATTCATGGAGGTTAGTTCCATCAATGGCTATTAGGCAGGATGGGTAGAAATGGTAGGTCCTCTGGAGGACGGTGATGAGGGAGGGATCATGTGAGGATTACCTGTTGTAATCCCTCTGGGTATGTCTACACTACCCTCCTAATTCGAAATAGGAGGGTAATGTAGGCATACCGCAATTGCAAATGAAGCCCGGGATTTGAATTTCCCGGGCTTCATTTGCATAAGTGGGGCTTTGCCATTTTTAAATCCCCGCTCGTTCGAACCCTGTGCCGCGCGGCTACACGGGGCACGAACTAGGTAGTTCGAACTAGGCTTCCTAGTTCGAACTACCGTTACTCCTCGTGGAATGAGGAGTAACGGTAGTTCGAACTAGGAAGCCTAGTTCGAACTACCTAGTTCGTGCCCCGTGTAGCCGTGAGGCACAGGGTTCGAACGAGCGGGGATTTAAAAATGGCGGCTCCCCGCTTATGCAAATGAAGCCCGGGAAATTCAAATCCCGGGCTTCATTTGCAATTGCGGTATGCCAACATTATCCTCCTATTTCAAATTAGGAGGGTAGTGTAGACATACCCTCTCTCTGGTATTGGCCACTGTTGGCAGACAGGATACTGGGCTGGATAGGCCATTGGTCTGACCCAGTATGGTCATCTTATGTTCTTATGTACCTGTCATCCATTTCCAACCTCTGACAAACAGACGCTAGAGACACCATTCCTACCCATCCTGGCTAATAGCCATTGATGGACCTAACCCCCATGATTTAATCTAGCTCTTTTTGAATGCTGTTAATATCCTGGTCTTCACAACATTCTCTGGCAAGGAGTTCTACAGGTTAACTGCACTGCATGAAGAAAAACGTTCTTTTTTTAAAATCGGCTATCTATTAATTTCATTTAGTGATCCCTAGTTCTTAGAAATAAATAACTTTTCCTTATTAACTTTTTCCATGCCAGTCATGATTTTATAGACCTCTTTCATATCCCCCCTTAATTTCCTTTTTTCTAAGATGAAAACTCCCGGGCTGTGTCTAGACTGGCAAGTTTTTCCGCAAAAGCAGAAAAACTTGCCAGCTGTCTACAGTGGCCGCTTGAATTTCCACAAGAACACTGACGATCTCATGTAAGAAATCAGTGCTTCTTGTGGAAATACTATGCTGCTCCCGTTTGGGAAAAAGTCTTTTTGAGCAAAAGGGCCAGTGTAGACAGCTCAGATTTGTTTTGCGCAAAAAAGCCCCGATTGTGAAAATGGCGATCGGGGCTTTTTTGCGGAAAAGCGCGTCTAGATTGGCACAGACGCTTTTCCACAAAAAGTGCTTTTGTGTAAAAGCGGCCATGCCAATCTAGACGCTCTTTTCTGCAAATGCTTTTAATGGAAAACTTTTCCGTTAAAAGCATTTGCGGAAAATCATGCCAGTCTAGACGTAGCCCCGGTCTTTTTAATCTCTCTTTTTATGGGACCTGTTCCAAACCCCTAATCATTTTGTTGCCCTTTTCTGAACCTTTTCCAATGTCAATCTATCCTTTTTGAGTTGAAGGGACCAAAACTGTATACATATTCAAGATGTGGGCATACCATAGTTTTATATAGAGGCAATAAAATTGTCTTTGTCTTAGTCTCTATCCTTTTTAGCAGAATGGTATCATGTCCATCAATTGTAAAGAATTATCAGCCCTGTGGTAATAACAGAATAGATAATTTTTGAAATATTTCTATTTTCAGAAAACCAAATGTCACCGGATTTGTTGTTGGTGATTTAATTAGAATAGGGCAGGTAACGCTAAATAGGTTTCCACCAGTATTATGTAAAAACAATTGTGTTTTTCATCTTAGCTGATAATTCAGAAAGCCTCCAAATCAGCACATGCTGAAGTGTCTTGCTGAAAATGTTGTAATTAATGTTTCCTTGCAGGAATGTCTATGGAAAGAAAAAAACAATATTTTGGTGCAAATACTTGAATATAAATTCAAAATTTGCTTATAGTTGCTTAATGAGACAGTCCACATGCTCTAGCTATCCAATCAGAACTACCCAATGCAGCTCAAATGTCAGTTAGCAAATGCTCATAATGAACTAATTGAAAGCAACCTTAATTTGATCCAAAATTAGTAGCAGAAATTATTTGGAAAATATCTTTCCAGATTTCTGAAATGTACCTGTTATTCAATCTGTTGGCAGACAATTCTTTGAAAGAGAAATTAAATTTTCTAATATAAATGATTCATTCCAAGTTATTTGCCTATTGCTGATTCTCAGGATTTTTTATCATTTGAACATAAAATCTAGATTTAACTGGAAATACATTTAGTCTTTCATACAGTAGCAAAATCAGTAATGGTAGGGTGAACAAATGTCACTATAACATATAAAATATCCATCACATAGAAAGATTACATCTACTTTATCATTTGATTCCACCGTAATAAAATCCACATAATAGGTCATTGTTGAAGGATCAGTACTTATTTCAATAAGTGGAATGAAATTATGTCATTATGTTATAGACCAGACTAAGTAGAGGTTGATACAGAGTGCCTGAGAGAAAACTCCATGAGGCCTCCCTCCCAGAGTTTCTGATAAGCGTGTGACAGGATTTGGTAATTTCCTGCAATATCCTTGGAAGACCTTATGGTATTAAATGTGTGTATGCATTGTGGGCCATGGCTATATGTAACCACTCCAGAGGAAGATGTGATAGATATTGCAACAGTATACAGGACCTTTGTGGACAAGTGTTTTAAATGAATGGTTAGGGCCCTACTAAATCCATGACAGTGAAAAACATGTCAACGACCCTGAAATCATAGAATCATAGAACACTAGAACTGGAAGGGACCTCAAGAGGTCATCGAGTCCAGTCCCCTGCCCTCACGGATTGTCTCGATCATCCCCGATAGATGTCTATCCAAACTGCTCTTAAATATCTCCAGTGATGCAGATTCCACAATCTCCCTAGGCAATTTATTCCAGTGTTTAACCACCCTGACAGGCTACGTCTACACTGGCATGATTTTCCGGAAATGCTTTTAACGAAGAAGTTTTCCATTAAAAGCATTTTTGGAAAAACACGTCTAGATTGGCAGGACGCTTTTCCGCACAAGCACTTTTTGCGGAAAAGCGTCCGTGGCCAATCTAGACGCGCTTTTCCGCAAAAAAGCCCCAATTGTCATTTTCGCGATCGGGGCTTTTTTGCGGAAAACAAATCTCTGCTGTCTACACTTGCCCTTTTGCGCAAAAGTTTTCTGGAAAAAGACTTTTGCCCGAACGGGAGCAGCATAGTATTTCCGCAAAAGCACCGACAATCTTACATGAGATCGTCAGTGCTTTTTCGGAAATTCAAGTGGCCAGTGTAGACAGCTGTCAAGTTTTTCCAGAAAAGTAGCTGCTTTTCTGGAAAAAGTGGCCAGTCTAGACACAGCCACAGTGTTTAACCATCCTGTCTAACCTAAACCTCCTTTGCTGCAGTTTAAGCCCATTGCTTCTTGTCCTATCCTCAGAGGCCAAGGAAAACAATTTTTCTCCCTCATCCTTGTAACACCCTTTTAGATACCTGAAAACAGGCTGCTCCAGGCCCCTCTCCCACCCATGGGATCCCACTGTGGCCAGACACTCCCTTTGCCTGCTTGTCCATGGGGGGGAGGAGTGGGCAGCATGGTCCTCTGGGCATCTTGGGGCCCCTGTGAGGCAGGGCCTGCTGAGCAGCCCATACATGGCCCGAGGACTGGTGCTTGCTGCTCACAGAGGAGGGCACGGCCTCAGGGGCAGTGTCTGCATGGATAACTGACTGCCTCTCCCTCTTTATTCTCCACAGCTGGACCAGCCCTCACTGAGGGCAAGCCATGCCACCCGAGCCACTGCCCGACCCCAGGGTTGCCACAAGAACAGGAGGGTTTACGAGGACCTCATGAGAGAGCATGTGGCTGTCCTGCATGACATGTAGTGGATCCTGGGCCAAAAGATCCAGGATGATGCTGAGTGGCAGAAATGCATGTGGTACTAGCTTGTGTGGCAGGGCAAAAACATATGTGCCACCATCCAGGAAGTGATGGCATACCAGGCTCCTGTCCCCACTCCAGTTCTCCCCACTCCAGCTCCCCCTACCATGCCTATGCCCCCTCCCCCATCTCCCCCTGCCATCCCTGACCCCTCTCCAGCCCCCTATCCTGTCTACCTCTCTGTGGTCCACAGACCCACGCACCTCCAAGTTCACTGAGGTCCCCAGATCCTAGGTGGCACTACCAGCCACTCCACACACCACTCCCAGCCCTGAACCCCCCGCCCACTCCCCCTCGAGGTTCTCAGCCCCCCCCTCCCAGTTACATAAAAAAACTTTTTGTTGTTCCAATCCAAACAGGTGTCTTTATTGACTGTACTAGAAAGGGGGGAAGGGAGAGGTGGTGCAGGGAAATATATAGGGGGAAACACACAGGCCCCTATTGGGCGGGCCCTGGGAAGTGTTACTGGGGTCCTTGAGAGAAACTCCCTCAGGGCCTGCAGGATGCGCACCCCTGCCTGATGGGCCTGGTAGATGGCAGTTGTCCATGGCTGCTTGAAACCCTCCCTCCCCCCCAATCTGTAGACGGGGACAAACAAACACACAAAGCAGAGACTGAGAGGGAGTGCTTGTGCCCCTGCGAGGTGCCTGTCTCCCCCCCTCAAACATCCCAGGAGCCCCTCCTATGAGGTCGCCCCCCCCCCCAGCAGCAGGGCTGTGTGAGGTAGGACAGAAGCCCTCCCAGGGATGGGGCTTCTCCCCCACCCCCAGCCCAACCCTGCACCTGCACCCCCTTTCCCTAGGGTCCTCCTTTAAAGTACTCCCTCCCCCGCACCACAGGGCCTGCAGCCCAAGAGTGCCTTACCTCTGTGAGGAAGGCCCCAACAGTGGACTTCCCCATGTCGAAGTGGTTGCCCACAGACCAGTAGATGTCAGGGATGGCAAGCTTCCATAAGACGATGGCGACCCACTTCTTCACGGGGATGGTGGGCCACAGGCAGGTGTCCCATCACTGGAGGGCAGGAGCAAACCAGGCACACAGCTCAATAAAGGTGGCCTTCTGCATGCGGAAGTTGTTGAGCCACTGCTAGTCGTCCCACCGCTCCATGACCAGCCAGTCCCACGGATTGTGAGGGCCAACAACTCCATCCTGCTGTGCAGGGTCATCCGCCTGGGAGACCAGGACCCCATCATCACAGGATTTGCTGCTCTTGGGTTCCCCAACTGTGGGGGAGCCATTGATGGAACTGGTGTCCAGCCTCCGGATTCGTCTCTCCACCATGGGGTGCAGTTGCAAGGAGCTCCTGCACACAGGTAGAGGGTATCAAGGATGAGCTTGGTGTCAAGCATGTGCAGGGACATGAAGGCAGCCTGCACAAACTGCTGCAGAAACTGCAGCAAAGCCATGTGAGGCCATTGCATGCCCAGGGGCAGCTACAGCTCCTAGGCAAAAAAAATAAAAACTAAAAAATAAATGCTATGGCTTCCAGAAAAGCTGAGCAACCAGAACACACACTGCAAAAGCTTTTCTGTCCCTCAGGGTATGTCTACCCTACCCCGCTAGTTCAAACTAGCGGGGTAATGTAGGCATACCGCACTTGCAAATGAAGCCCGGGATTTGAATTTCCCGGGTTTCATTTGCATAAGCGGGGAGCCGCCATTTTTAAAACCCTGCTGATTCGAACCCCGTGCAGCGCGGCTACACGGGGCTCGAACTAGGTAGTTCGAACTAGGCTTCCTATTCCGAACTACCGGTACACCTCATTCCACGTGGAACGAGGTGTACCGGTAGTTCGGAAAAGGAAGCCTAGTTCAAACTACCTAGTTCGAGCCCCGTGTAGCCGCATTGCACGGGGTTCGAACCAGCGGGGTTTTAAAAATGGCAGCTCCCTGCTTATGCAAATGAAGCCCAGGAAATTCAAATCCCGGGCTTCATTTGCAAGTGCGGTATGCCTACATTACCCTCCTAGTTCGAACTAGGAGGGTAGTGTAGACATACCCTGAGAGTGCCAACTATCAGAGGGGTGTATGTCTGAATCTGGAGAATGGTTATCCAGCCAGTTATGCACCCACCTTATAGTAGCCCCATCTAGATTGTATTTCCCCAGTTTATTGATAAGAATGTCATGCTTTGCTTTTCTATATTCTAGGTATACCATATCCACTGCTTCTCCCCTATCCACAAGACTTGTTATCTTATCGTAAGGATGACTTAAGGATAACATAAGGATGTCTTTGTTGTGAAGCGAAGACCACCTCATGGTGCAAGGGAACAACATCCATATATGGTATATGAACAAATATTGAATTAGCAAATTTGGATTGTGGCAATAAAAACTTACTCATTTCAGTCTCTCCCAGACCACTACTCCTTTGGTTTCATGAGTAGCTTTCTTGATCAATTAATTAACACCAAGTTTTTAAATGGGAACTCATTTACCATTGTTTTATGTAACAGCTGGAGGCCATTATCTCATGACAATCTTTCATCCAACTGATATTTTTTCTTAATTAGAATTTTAACCTGTGGAGTTGTTCCATTTTATCAGAAGACATGCCCAGTAATTCCTCCATTTATTAGGAAATGGAACAGGACTAATGATAAGGGTCAAAGCTACCTGAATTTAAACCCTTCATCAAGCAAACCTTTTGATGAAGTAAGGATTCTAGCTGTAGGTGAGTAGATGTGAAAACTTTCTAATGCACAAATCATGTCCAACTGCATAAAAAAATATAAGCATGACACTCACATACCTTAGAGACTGTATAAATATTTAGAGCTTTATCTTCTGCTCTGGCCAAGCTACGCAACTTCCAGGTAAACAGTGGATTTACGCAGCCCTCTGACACCAAGGACACCTAACACCAGGTTTTCTCTTTGCCTCCAGTGTAGAGCAGATTCAGGCTATATTTAAATTTTGCTTGGCTGCTTATGGCCCTAAGGGACTATTCAGGCAGCCTGGGATTTTCAGAACATAGGGAGAGCCTGCCCATGCCCCTAGAAAGTCCTGCTATGCATTATATGGAGGAGATTAATGTTGAACCATTATGCTGCTTTGCACTCCCTGAGATTGAGGTTAAATTCACCCTAGTATGGGAAACCCAACTTCAGGGCTGATGAAACTTATGAAATGGTTCCAATCATGACTTCTAGGCAGGGAGGGGCCATGCTTGTAGCTAGACACTCCAGCTTGGTGCCACCTACAGATTGTCCTGTACCAATTGGCTGTTTTGAGCTGATTTTTCCCCACCACTAGAATAGCACAAAGGGAGCAAAACAGGGCTGAGTAACTGGTCCTATGTCTTTTCAATGTGTGTTTTCTGAAAATCATCAGTAGCTGTAAAATGAAATGAACTAAAAACATCCCCTGTGTGCAAAAAGATTGAGTTGAACATGTCCTTATTCTTTGTGGGTGGGCAATGAAAAAGGAGAAACACCTGTCAATACTTAGTGGCTTCTACCAGTGTGACTAATAGGAATTACATGCACACAATTAGGGGAAAAAAAGACCTATTGGCATTTCCCTAGTGCTTTGAGGTACATGTGACTAGAGAGAATCTTTTTCAATTACATTCAAATGCACTACACTGATCTGCAAATGTTCTTCGAAGTGAGAAAGATGGCACTATGAACCTGGGAATCAACAAGAAAAGAGGATGATAGATAAATCCTGATTCTACTCACGAAGTTTCCATACAGCAATTTGATCAAGATAAACTCAAGCTGGGACCCCTAAGGTCACACATAGTCTTCTTCATATCTTATCACACACATTTAAGAGCAGTGCCATATTTTGCACAGCTCTGCAAATCTGTGTGGTACCAATCTCTCCCCTATTGATGAAGGGTTGTGAGGATCCAGGCAAAGTCAATGCTAGCTCTGGAACTGTTTAGGGGATAAGTGGAAACTAACAATCATAAGTGGACCTGGCATCTGTGTTTCTGAGCTGGGTCTCAGCACCTGAGTGTCTGAGCTATAGCTCAGAGATCTGACTGGAAGGCGTCACTGAAGATAGTGGCTTAATTTTTCAACAGTTGTTGTTGTTTCATATTCGCTTTACTGTGAATCAGACCTATTTTAAGCAAGACTCTAAGGCAGGGCTACTCAACTTTGGAAATCCTGGGGGCCACAATGATATTCACAGTACATGCTGAGGGTCTCAACTTAAGTGTGGTTGCAAATATATACAAATAGCTTTTCTCACTGTTGGGCATGAATACAAAGATTAAGGCAAGACTACACAACACACAGGCCCCATTTAAGTCAGTTCTGCTGATATTAATAAAATGCAATATTTACCCAATTTCCACTCATATGACAGAACTTGTAATGAGCAATGACAGTCCAGGAATTTAACTACTAAAACACATATCAACAGAAGACCATTATATTGACTACTTTTTTGTTGAGCCCCACATAAACCCAAACTACACTGCGGGCCACAAACAAAAGGGACGCAGGCCTCATGTGGTCCATGGGCCACGTGTTGAGTAGCTCTGCTCTAAGGCCTACTTAAATCCATAGACCTATGGTACATTGCTGGAAATGTTCAGAAACCAAAATGACAAAGCACTATTAAACTGGAGCTGAGGCTGTACCAGAAATATTCAGATCACCTTTTTTTATTTTAGAAAAATGACCAAAACACACATAGGCTATGTCTACATTGCTTATTCTTGCATAAGAAGATATGCAAATGAGGCACAGTGATGAATATCATCATGCCTCACTTGCATACCTAATGAGCCGTCATTTTGTGCAAGAGGCTTTTGCATAAGAAGGAGCAGTCCAAACTGCTCCTTCTTGTGCAAAAGCCCCTTGCGCAAAAATGGTGACTCATTAGGTATGCAAATGAGATGTGATGATATTCATCGCTGCACCTCATTTGCATATCTTCTTGCGCAAGAATGCACAATGTAGACGTAGTTTTGGTGTAGTTACAAAGCAAAGTAGATTAAATAACAGCAACAGCATACAAGGGGATACACTACACTAGGATTTTAATGATAGGTTTATACAGAAGAGTAAGAATCCTTCTTCTGCTTTGTGTGGGGTACTCGGTTCAGGTAAGAATAAGCAGGTTCTGTGGGGTAGATCCTTAAAGGGGACTTAGGCTCGGCATTGTAATGCCTAACTTCTAGGGGCCTTGCTGCCTTGTGGAATTCACCACCCTGAGTTTGGCACTCAGGCTCTCTGCACAGGGCATGGGGAGGCTGTAGTGCACATCAAAGGGATTACAAAAGGCAGAAAACTACCCAGTAGGAAATACTGAGGAGAGGGTGGTGCCTAACTCACATCCCTTCAGAAGAGTTAGTAGGTGCCTCTCTCTTCCCAGCCAAGAACCCTGTGCTGAAATTAGGTTCCCTACCAAGCCTTTCCTGCAAAAAGAATTGAAGATCTTCTTATGCCTAGTAGCCGGGCACTCACACAGGATGCGGGAGACCTTAGATTAAAATCCCACACTGCCTGATGTGGAGCAAGGGCTTTCTTGAACCCAGGTGCTCCCCACCCAGATGAGAAATCTAATATTTGGACTATAAAATGTTCCAGGGTGGGCATCTCCACTGGAAGCAGTTCCACATTGTATAACTATTTCAGTAGCCATTGAGTCAGAGGGAAAGATGACTGTGTAACCTGGGCACTAAGGTGGTAGACTCAGGCTCTAGTCCCTGCTCTGAGGAATAGTTAAACATTTTATACAGAGTAGAACAGTTTCTACAGCGAGAAGCCTATGCCAGCAATCAGGGCACTTCTAAAGGGTGGGAAGATATTCTTTCAAATCCCTGTTTACAGTGGGAATTTGAATCTAGGGACTTTGACATCCTGGGTGAGTTTTCTTATTGCAGGGATAGTATTGGGATGCAGTAGCATCTTTCTCCTCTTTTGAGCAGGGCCCAATTTGGTAAGGGACCTCTGAGAACACCTTTGAAATCTGACTCCTGCAGGTGAGATAGGTGAGGTAATGCCTTGTTTGAGGATTTTGTTGATATGAGCTACTTAATGGGCTTCAGGACTTGGGTGGCTTTGTTCATGCCCATTAATAGAAGTCTGACAGAAATCACCACAGTGCTGCCTGTTATCACAGTTCCTATGTTCCTATCATGTGAAAGCATAACAATAATGATGTCCCTGGGGGAAATTATGGATTTCTATTTTGAGGGTAAAAACTGCTTGATTGGTGTATTGGGAGTGCCATATTTATAGTAGAAAGCTTTTTTTGAAGAGGAGTGTGGAGCTCGCAGAAATCCCAGCTTAAACCTCAATCACATTGATTTCAGTTTGTTTGGGGATCCTTGAGTTTTGCGGAGATCCCCATTGCAATAGTTAATCCAGTTAACCTACCTTTCCTTCTCCTTCTTCTGTGGCTCCACTTTGTTTCTACAAATCTTGATTTTGCTTAACGTCCACTGCTCTGTGCCTTTATCTGGTATTTCTCTGTTTTTCTGCTATGGTCCTCTTTCTAGACTTTCCCTGTCCTTTATTACCTCTCACTCCTTAGCTTTGTATTTTTATTCTCGCTCCTTTCTTTATCTTGGTTATCTTGTTTTAGTTCTTTATAGATCTTCCCTGTCCTTCAACAACTGCCATCTTTGCTTCTTCTTTTATGCTCCTTCATTTATGTCCATTTAGTCTGGCTCCCCAGTAACGTACCACAAAACGAAGTTGTGCATCGCAACTAACGTACAATCAGGTAAGATTTTTATCTAAGCAGTCTTGAGGATTTGCAAACAAGTCTTCAATTTAAAATTCCATGTCTGAATCCCCTGTACTGCTTTGAAATTCTCAAACTCTTATTTTGAGCAACACAGTTTTTCCCTCCCCCTCCTCCCCTGTCCGCCACTTGAGGTATGGAAATGGTATATTTCAGTTGGAAAAAAGTGGAGGAATTAATAGAGATGATTTGGACATTGAATAGTGCTTTGTTTTGTTTGTATTCAGTGATCTTAATATTTTGCCCCTTAGACTGTTTCTAAATCAAATCCCTTGACACTTTTTTATTCCAAAAAATGGTCTGATTTTTACAGTGTTTCTTGTAAAGAAAAACCTGGGTTTGATGTGGTAATATACAGACAAAATTTGCAGTCATAATCATAAAGCAATATTATCATGAGGTTTGAAGAAAAGACGTTTGTAATGGAAAAATCAACCAGAATATAACTTGGTGTATTAATACTGGTGGTGTTGTAAGTGACTACTTTTTCAGATTAATCAGTGCTTCCACTAATTCCACTAAGGAAAGCATGTGTACACACACACACATATGCACACGTAGGTGAAAAGATCCATCCCGGTGAGCTAACCTGACCCTTTCTGCAGTTAGCCTAAGAGGACAGACAAGGTTTAGCTAAAGGAAGAGGAAGGGGATTCCTTTGCTTAGGCTACTGCTCTGAGACTCTGGAGAGGTTCAATTTCCTATCTTGCTGCACATGTTCTATATGACCTTTGGCAATTCACTTTCTCTTTGTCTCAGGTCTCCATGGGGATAATTCTTTCCTACCTCACAAGGTTATTGTGAAGATAAATACATTTAAGCTTGTGAAGCACTCAAATACTATGGTAATAGGGGCCGTATAAATGTATTACTGAAATAGTCAAGTGGAAATAAAGCACTTTGCATGCTCTCTCATAGGTCTTGGGTCTCTAGCATCAAATAAACATGTAAATGTTAGAATTTAAACTGAGACAAGGTCTGATTTCCCTTAGTGCTGCCTTTACATTGTAGATGAGGAAAATGTTGAAGATGGCCTCTCATTGACCTCTTGTTACAACAGTTGGCAAAACTCTTCAGCTTACTGCTGATTCTCTTTCTTGCTAATGAGGTCAGCCTTGGAACTCAAAGCTGACCTTTTGTGCAGCTAATATTTGAAGAACACATGTTTGTGATTATCTTTTATTTTTCTGAGCTTTCCTATGCAGTATCCACATAACCTTTATTATTTTTTTAAAAATGTAAATTATCTCTAATGATGATTTTTCACAGTAGCTATGTGCATCAAGAGTAACTTTGACTTGATATGAATTGTAGAATCATAGGGCTGGAAAGACCTCAGGAGGTCATCGAGTCCAGCCCCCTGCCCAAAGCAGGACAGGTCTCAACTAAATCATCCCAGCCAGGGCTTTGTCAAGCTGACACTTTAATACTTCTAGGGATAGAAATTCCACCACCAACCTAGGTAGCCCATTCCAGTGCTTCACCACCCTCCTAGTGAAATAGTTTTTCCTAATATCCAACCTAGACCTCCCCCACTGTAATTTGAGACCATTGCTCCTCCTTCTGCCATCTGTCACTACTGAGAACAGCCTCTCTCCATTTTCTTTGGAACCTCCCTTCAGGAAGTTGAAGGCTGCTATCAAATCCCCCCTCACTCTTCTCTTCTGCAGACTACATAAGCCCAAATCCCTCAGCCTCTCCTCGTAGGTCACATGCTCCAGCCCCCTAATCATTTTGGTTGCCCTCCACTGGACCCTCTCCAATGCGTCCACATCCTTTCTGTAGTGGGGGGAAGGGCCAGAATTTGATGCAATACTCCAGATGTGGCCTCACCAGTGCTGAATAAAGGGAAATAATCACTTTCTCTAGATCTGCTGGCAATTCTCCTCCTAATGCACCCCAGTATGCCATTAGCCTTCTTGGCTACAAGGGCACACTGTTGACTCATATCCAGGGTCTCATCCACTGTAACCCCCAGGTCCTTTTCTGCCAAACTGCTACATAGCCAGTTGGTCCACAGCCTGTAACAGTGCTTGGGATTCTTCCATCCCAAGTGCAAGTCTCTGCACTTGTCTTTGTTGAACTTCATCAAATTTCTTTTGTCCCAATCCTCTAATTTGTCTAGGTGACTGGACTCTATCCCTACCGTCCAATGTATCTACTTCTCCCCCACTTAGTGTCATCACAAACTTACTCAGGGTGCAATCCATCCCCCCATCTAGGTCATTATTAAAGGTCATTAATATGCTCTAATTTCTCAGTCGATAAGGAAGTTAACTATTGAAAATAAAACTGAAAGAATTTAGAAGGCTTTGGTTTAAGGGGAAAATAATGGTGTTGTACTCCTGAAGATATTATTGGCAATGCTCCTCAGAGTCGGCTGCTAATTACAGTATTGAAGCATTAGAATTTCATTAAATAGCAATAAGCAATATATATAAATGCACATTCCCAGGGAGTATGGAAAGGTACCAAGACTGTACCAAGACTGTCGATGAAAAAATAATGTAGTGATATTACTTGGAAATAGAAGAAGTCATTGAGAAGTGTAACTCCAGAGTGTCTTTCTGTTTTCAGCTCTGAGGCTATAGTTCTGCAAAACATATAAGCATGTGTGTAAGTCCTATAATGACCATTTAATTGAAGCACCTGCTTAGGGTTAAGCATATGCATAAGCTATTTGCTGAACAGCAATGTTTTGCTGAATAAAAGCATGAAAGAGCTAGTTGTAGTACTTGGAGGAAGCTTGTGCACCGTTACTGCAACAATATGTCTGGGGGCAAAGACGTGATCACTCTTATAACAAAGTCTCAAACTACTTCAGGTTTATAGATTGACTCCAATAACTAGAATTACACCCAGAAATTATTGATAGCCTGTACTGATCCCTTGGGCACTGATGTTATTTCTTCTTGATGTGCACTTACAGTTAGTGACTAGGCCACCACACTCTGTACTGGCTTTTTACTGAACAGACTCCTACAACATTCCAGGAATTGAAACTTGGAAAGGTCTGGGTAATTTTAGCAAAGTCCCTGTTGGAGAGAGAAGGTCACCCTCTAGTCACCAAGTCCACATGTAAAAACCTACTAGTATTCTTTGACATTGAAGGGCAGTTCTAGTGTTAACACCCAAGTTAATTGTAATTACTGTGGTGGCCTAATGTAGGGTGACTTAAAATTGTAGTATAGACATGCTCTCAGTCCTAAAGATGTCTCTCGGATACTCCTGCTTCTGAAGGAGTATCCAAGGAGGAGTATTTGAAGGAGGAGGAGAGGGCTTTCCTTTGTGGATTACCTTTGATCATTTGGTAGTTAAATGCATGAGCTATTTTATTTTATTTTTCTTGTGTATCTTTGTAATACAGGAAGGTTCTGGAAGAAACTACTGAGAGGGTAAAATTAGGGCAAATTGCTGAGAAAAAGGGCTAGTTACAGCCCAGACTATTAGGTACACTAAACCAGTCACAAAGAGCACTTGGCTAGGTCTACACTGGCATGATTTTCCGGAAATGCTTTTAACGGAAAAGTTTTCTGTTAAAAGCATTTTTGGAAAAGCGCGTCTAGATTGGCGGGACGCTCTTCCACAAAAGCACTTCTTGCGGAAAAGCGTCCGTGGCCAATCTAGATGTGCTTTTCCACAAAAAAAAGCCCCGATCGCCATTTTCGCGATCGGGGCTTTTTTGTGGAAAACAGTACTGTGCTGTTTACACTGGCCCTCTTGCACAAATGATTTGCGCAAGAGGGCTTTTGCCCAAATGGGAGCAGCACAGAATTTCTACAAGAACACTGATGATCTTACATGAGATCGTCAGTGTTCTTGCGGAAATTCAAGCGGCCAGTGTAGACAGCTGGCAAGTTTTTCCACAAAAGCAGATGATTTTGCAGAAAAACTTGCCAGTCTAGACACAGCACTTCTGTTTACAACACTGGCTGGCAAGAAGTCATACATGCAATTCCCTTCAGACAACTCCAGTTGTCCTGTGGCACCACCCCACACAGATGAGCAGATATGAAACCAATCTCACCAAATCAAAAGGGGTTCTTCTCACCCCAAAGAATCACCAACATTCCCAGGTCAATATATAACTGAGACCTTACCCAAAAAGCAAGCTATTGGCCAATTCTTTAGAATCTAAACTCTAAAGGCTTATAAAAAGAAAGACAGGATGAGAGTTAAAATTGTTAAAGGAATCAAATACATAATCCAGTTGCAAAGTTCTTGATGCAGACCTGTAGCAGAGGAGAAATAATTTCCTGATTTAAATCAAGACTTTGGAGTACGTCCACTGTTAGGATGAGTCATCAGTCCTTCCAAGATTCAGTTCACGGCAGAGATCTTCCAGAGGTGAAAAGCTCTAGTGAAGAAAAATGGAGGAACCTCCAGGGCCCATTTTATATCTTACACCATGAAGAGGAAGTCCCATTACTCTCTGTGGAAAAGTACAGTTACAAAATGGAGTTTGTCACACGAGTAGGTCACCTGTTTAAGCATGACTTAGTTCTTTTGAGGCAGACACTGTGGCCCACATTCCAGATTGAAGGTTTGCAGGAAAGTCCATTTAGTATACTTGGGTGCCTCCCAGGCCATGTTTGTTGAGTGTTCCCTCATGGGTCTGTGATGGCAGGAAGTTGCCCCGGCCAAAAAGACCCCATCCCCACAGCCCTGCTGGACATGCTCCCGGGGAAGTCAGGATGTAAAAGCCCAGGGAGCCATTCAGTTGGGGCTGACTGCCAGAGGAGAAAGAGCTCAGGCCCAAGTCCTAGAGCAGCCCCAGCAGCAGCTGCCTCAGTAGCCCCCGCGACAGCCCCAACCAGGGAGGCCATCGGGGAGGGTCCAACCCACTGAGCGATGCCCGAGAGCAGAGCAGAGCACCGGGAAGGGTAGGAAGTGGTCCAGGGCACAGGATTGTCCTCCCGGAGCTCAACGTGCTTTGGCCGAATCCCCGCCGAGCAGGCAGCGGAATCCCCCACTGCCAATGGGGCCTGGGCTGGGACCCAGTGGAGCAGGAGAGCTTTGGTCCCCCCACCTCCCCTCCCCACAACAACCCTACTCCCTAGCTGTTTGGGAGGTTTCCCTGTGGACTAGGCCTTTAGGCCATAGTGACCCTGATAGAGGGAACTGTGCTTGGGACTCTGAGCCGTATATACCTGGATAGAGGGAACTGTGTTTTGGTATTAGGCCGCTGGGCCATACATACCCTGCCAAGAAGGACTGTGTGTGTAACTAGGCTTCAGAGCCATATATACCCAAATACAGGGAACTGTGGTTTGAACCAGGCCTCCAGGCCATATATTCTCCGATAGAGAGACATTTGTTAGGAACTGAGCCTATGGGCCGGGTTTGCCCGGCGAAAAGGGAACCCTTGCCCAGACTTTGGGGACTTCTGAACCATTGATGGGGCCTGCATCTTAACAGAGACTATCAATCTGAATAGTCTTTCCCAAATATGCTGGCTAGTGTTTTAGCGCATATAACTCACAAGTTATGCAAAGTTTTATAAACCCTGCAAACCCCCCCCCCCCCCCCCCGCAGGGTATACATGTCCGCGGGGCATACAAGTTTATTTTTACTTGCCTGGGTGTGAGTGCAGCTCCCCTCCTACAGTCCGGCCAGCTCACCTGCCTTTTCTGTTCCCCCTCCCGGAGGAGGGTGGGTTGCTCCTGACTGCGGCTGCACGGGGCCTAGACACGAGTGCGGCTCCCCTCCTGCAGGCCGGCCAGCAAATACCAGGTACTTTAAAGTAGCGTATATAACCCGTGGGCTTTACACATGCGAAGGTTACCTTAGACTTTTTTTACGCATTTAGGAAAAACTGCTGGTTATGCACAGGTGCGGATTATACACGGGTACGGGTTATATACGCTAATTTATGGTACTCTGTAGGTGTTACCCCAGAAGCTAATGTTTAAAATATAGACACACAGCTAATGTTCATATCTTCAAGTACAACAATAATACATGCCCACAAGTAGTATAAATAGAACCAGCAAATCATATGCTTTTCATTGACTTTTTATTTGGCATATTGTGTAGAAGAATTGGTGCAAACATATTAAAGTGACTGCAAGAATAATTTGTATATTCATACCACAATCCAGTAACTTTACAATCCTTCAGGAATATTCAGATTGGTTTTGGGGGAAGCATCACAATATAGAAAATTGATTTTTTTTTTCTAATGGGTGCATACCCTTATTTTGAGACAGGAATTTTTGGTGCAGAATAGACTATGGTTATGAACAGTTTGAAGCATAAGAACATATTTGCTTTGAATTCAGGAGAATCTGCCAAATACGATAAGACCACGATTTAGAGCCACTATAACTGTTCGTATTTCAATAGTTTAAGCTTGTGCTGTGAAGGATGGTGAGGCACCGATCTGTGTATAGGTTGCTCATAGTGACATCATAATGAACAATTAAAATTGCTTGAACAATATGCTTTCGATTGCTTGAAAATTGCTTCTCCAAGAGTGATATTGTGAGATATCAGAAGCAGGATGACCACCAATAAAGTAACTGATCCTGAATGTATGGAGCAAGAAGAAATTGGAGCAGCAAACAAATGGAGAAGAATTTTCTGAAAGGTTAAATTTACCATGGAAAAGGCAGGTTGTATTTATTATTATTTTATATATTATATTATTATTTATATATTATTATTTTACCTTTGTGGCTCATGTACATTTCAGTTGTTTTTTCAATCTACTTTTAAATGGGTTTCTATATCAAAATATGTTATGGCATTCCCTAATAACCTGGGATGAAAGCTATTAGGGAATATGTTTCTTCGTTCCTCCACACATCCGCATGCACTCTTGGGCAGCAGGTAATGTAGGCAAGGGAAGGCACAGCCTCCCAAAATTGCCACAGCCATGGCCCTCCAGGTGTCCAGATGGAATTGGGCTGGGACTGGGCAGAGCATGGTTCCAGAGGTGGGCCTCAGGCAGACGGGGCAGAGCTGGGGCTTGAAATGATTTGCAGCTAATAATTCTAAGCAGAGGTAGGTGCTTCCTTGCAGCCCAATCCTATCTATGGGTGTATCTAGACTACAGGGTTTTTTCCAAAAAAGTGGTCTTTTTAAAAAAAAAAAATCCCCTGCATCTAGACTGCTGTTTTTCCGACTGCAGAAAACCTCATTTTACAAGGAATAACTCCGTTTTTTCAAAAGTGCTCTTTTGAAAAAAGGTGCTATATAATGCAAACTGTGCTTTTACAAAAGAGAGCATCCAGACTGCCTGGGTGCTCTCTTTTGAAAAAACAGCTTGCTTTTTCAAAAGTACTGGTTGTAGTCTAGATGCTCTTTTTTGAAAGAGGCTTGTAGTCTAGACGTAGCCTATAAGAGGAGTAAGGTTTAGCACATAATCTTCTTCCTAGCATCTCCCACTAGCCAATTTAGGTGGGGATTTGCCTAGCATGCTGGCTCAAGTGGCAGTAGCAGGTTCCCAAAGTCCAGCCTTACTCCTAGCTGCTGGGGAAGATGTAATGCCAGTGTCATCTTACTCATAGAACATCCAGAAGCGATGAGGAGTCCTGTGGCACCTTATAGACTAACTGAAGTGTAGGAGCATAATCTTTCGTGGGCAAAGACCCACTTCGTCAGATGCATGTAGATAATTCTAACAGATAGAACATCCAGACTCTCCCAAAGTATACTTGTAACTAATCTTTGAATAGGTAACTCAAAACAAAGCATAACTCAAAGTAACCCAGAATGGGCTGACCATTTCCCTAGCAACAGCAAAGAACTCATAATTTCTACTGATCAGTAAAGCTGCTCCAGAAAGAAAGTGACAGACACAGAAACACAGATCAATGTCAGCTATCCAGATTAGTAACACTGCATCTGGGTGGATACTTGTCTGCCTAAGCAAGGCCAAATTCTTTCTCACTATGTGGCGTCTATGCTTCCAGCTTATGGTGGTGAACTGCACAAAATAGTTGCAGGTTATGTCAAGTCCAATTTTCTTGTAACACAGGGACCAAAATGTCACAGCGTGGACTCTAGGAACTCCCCCTTCTCCTCCACACACACATACTCTGGGGCTGTGTCTAGACTGGCCAGTTTTTCCGAAAAATCAGCCACTTTTCCAGAAAAACTTGCCAGCTGTCTACACTGGCCGCTTGAATTTCCGCAAAAGCACTGACGATCTCATGTAAGATTGTCAGTGTTCTTGCGGAAATACTATGCTACTCCCATTCGGGCAAAAGTCCTTTTGCGCAAAACTTTTGCGCAAAAGGGCCAATGTAGACAGCCCAGATTTGTTTTCCACAAAAAAGCCCCGATTGCGAAAATGCTTTTGCGGAAAAGCGTCCGTGCCAATATAGACGCACTGTTCCGCAAATGCTTTTAACGGAAAACTTTTCTGTTAAAAGCATTTCCAGAAAATCATGCCAGTCTAGATGTAGCCTGGGAGTGTATAATCCTATGCTAGACCATTATCTGGTGCAGCACTGGGGTCCTTAATAAAAGAAGTACGGCTATGTAAGTTATTGGGAGGCCTAGGAGGAAGTACCAGGCAATGGGACAATGAAGAAAAGTGGAAGGGAATTGGAAGGAAGATAAGGACTGTAGGAGAAGATTGAAGCTGCCGCTGTCAATATTTCAAGGTCTGAATCAGCGGGTCAGTGAAGGGACTGAATCAAGGGTAGAGCCACTCACAGCATGGTGTGGCAAGTAATAATCCTATACTAATGATGCCTTACCTTGTGCTTTGCATCCACAAATTGTTTTCCCCCAAAAGAGTTCATTATTTCCATATTATAGATGTGGAAACTAAAGCATATAGAGGTAAAGTGACTTGCCCAAAGTCATTCAGCCGGCCAGTGGCAGAAATAGGAATCACATCTGCTAGAGACCCACCTGGTCATCTGTTCCCTAGGCAACAATACGGCTACATCTACACTGGCATGATTTTCCGGAAATGCTTTTAACGGAAAAGTTTTCCGTTAAAAGCATTTTCGGAAAAGCACGTCTAGATTGGCAGGATGCTTTTCCGCAAAAGCACTTTTTGCGGAAAAGCTTCCGTGGCCAATCTAGACGCACTTTTCCGCAAAAAAGCCCCAATCACCATTTTTGCGATCGGGGCTTTTTTGCGGAAAACAAATCTCTGCTGTCTACACTGGCCCTTTTGCGCAAAAGTTTTTTGGAAAAAGACTTTTGCCTGAACGGGAGCAGCATAGTATTTCCGCAAAAGCACTGACAATCTTACATGAAATCATCAGTGCTTTTGCGGAAATTCAAGCGGCCAGTGTAGACAGCTGGCAAGTTTTTCCGCAAAAGCAGATGATTTTGCAGAAAAACTTGCCACTCTAGACACAGCCTACATGTATAACAGTCACTAGATAGAGATTCTGCACTCTACCCCACAGTGCAGGCTGCCCACATAGGGAAGTAGTTGAGTATCTTAGGGTGCGGCTAGACTCCGCCGTGTCCAGGGAACGTGTTTGTTCTTCCGCTTTTTTTACAGAAGAGCAAACGCACTCTTTCGGAAGCCCCTGTAGTCCTCATTCCATGAGGAAGAAGAGGGCTTTCGAAAGAGGAATTTTTTCTGAAATTAGGCCCAGTCTAGACAGGCCAAATTTCAGAAAAGCCTCTTCCGACAAAAGTATTGGAAAAAGATTCACAAAATGCAGAGTACATTTTACGTATATTTTTCTGATCGATCCTCACAGTCCAGACATACCCTATCTCCCTTATTTCTTTTTCAGGGACATGTTGGGAGAGTGATTTTCTAGTCCTAAATGTGAAAGTGAGGAGTGACTATATCGCTTCATACTATTACTGGGATTGTGTATGAGTATTCCCTTCCTGAAGCTAATACAGGCAGTCCCCGGGTTACGTACAAGATAGGGACTGTAGGTTTGTTCTTAAGTTGAATTTGTATGTAAGTCGGAACTGGTACATATTGTAGGGGAAACTCTAGCCAAACATTTCTCCAGAGCTCAGTTTTATTCTCCCACACCTCACTTCCCTCAGTCCTTTATTCTCAAGCTGAGGTGTCTGCTGAGAAAAGCTGCTCTGCGTCTCCTTGGTTTGTTGCGGGGGGGCGCTAGCTTCGCGTCTCCCTGGTCTGCTGGGGGGAAGCAGCTAGTGCGGGGTTGCCCCACCCCGTTTGTAAGTAGGGATCCGATGTAAGTCGGATCCATGTAACCTGGGGACTGCCTGTACTTTACACTTCACTTGTGCTTCTATTTGTGGTTCTTTCTTTCTTTGGAGTACATGCAGAGATCCTGAATTTCCAATACATGTAATTGGTTCTTTAGACTTTGCTTATCATCATACAAATGTTTTTTCCTTCAACCGACCCTTCTGAATGATTATTAGAGGAAAAGCGAGTACATAAAGGAGAACAAATCTGATCTGTCCTCAAAACCATGTTACATTTCAGCTATAAGAGGGATCAGAGAGTAGCCATTCTGCCAGAACAGCTACAAATGGGAACAGTGTATAGCGAAAGTATGCATTATTAATATACTTAAAAGCCTCTTGCTGCAGATGCATTCTGCTCTCCTGGCAATAGCTGTGACAAAGTGACTGTTATAAATCATACCACATCATACTAATAGAATATATTTACAGAAATTCCTCTCATCAAGTATCTAGTTTGTAGAGGAGAATTTGCAAAAAGTTATTTAGAGGAAAAATGACAACTCATTGATATGAATAGTGATATGAATAGTGGGCAAAGGAGAAGGGACTCAGATCAATATAAATGTTGTCAAAGTCTTGTGTATAGTGTGACAATTAGGCCTAATCAGCTCAAGTGGCAAGTATTGTGACTATTATAACTGTTGTGGTGGTGACTAATTTATTCAATCACAACTATCCCTACAGAATAGTGATAGAAATGTAGCCATGTTAGTCTAGTGTAGCTGAAACAAAATACAGGACTATGTAGCACTTTAAAGACTAACAAGATGGTTTATTAGATGATGAGTTTTCGTGGGCCAGACCCACTTCCTCAGATCAAATAGTGGAAGAAAATAGTCACAACCATATATATCAAAGGATACAATTAAAAAAATGAACACATATGAAAAGGACAAATCACATTTCAGAACAGAGGGGGGATGTGTGGGGGGGAAAGGAAGGTAAATGCCTGTGAGTTAATGATATTAGAGGTGGGGAAGGGGAGATGTCTGTGAGTTAATGGTATTAGAGGTGATAATTGGGGAAGCTATCTTTGTAATGGGTAAGGTAGTTGGGGTCTTTGTTCAGCCCCCTGCGGAGAGTGTCGAATTTTAGCTAATAAAATCGAGACATACCGGGGAGGTCGACAAATGCCTTTGATATCGACCGCGGAGCATCCAGACTACAGTGCTGTGCCGCCAAACAGCTGATCGGCACAGCGTAGCAGCCATTTTAATTTAAATGAAGCAGTGATTATTTAAATCGCCACTTCATTTCCCTTTGCCAAGTAAACGTAGACGGAGCCGTGTAGTCTAGATACACCTACACAAAAGTACATCAAAAAAGCAATCTTCTTTTTCAAAAGATATCATCCACACTGAATGGACGATATCTTGCATTTAAGCTATGATTACTATGGATGAGGTGGCCACCAGGGCACCTGTGCTTTTTCCTCTTTCCTCTTTATTCAAAAGAACTCCCTCCTCCCTGTCCACACACACTTTTTTCAAAAAGAGCTCTTTAAGAAAAAGGCTTCTTCCTCATAGAAAGAGGATTACCAATGCCAGAAAAACCCCTCTGTTCTTTCGACTTACTTTTGGAAGAATGTGATTGGAGTGTGGACGTAACTCAAGTTTTGTTGGAAAAACAGCTGTTTTTCTGACAAAACTCTATAGTGTAGACATACCCTGACTGACTTCCTGGTGCCTCCTGTAAATTCTTCTCTCCTGTATGCCTAGCTCCCAAATTCCATGCAGGTTGATATAATTCTATAGGCACAGGTGCCAACTTCTCATTTTACCAGGGATGCCACATTTTAGTCCCAAGTCTACCCTCTCCTTCAAACCCCCAGCCTGCCTCTTTTTTGCCCCTGATCAAGCCCTGTCCCACCTCTTCCCTGATGCCTCCTCCCTCTGAGTTTGTTCCATCCCTGCTTCTTCCATCTCCTTTCCTCCCTCCTGGAATTTGAGCGCTGCAAATCACCTGAATCGTGGTACTCTGGGAAGTGAGGGGGGAAAGAGGAGGAGTTGTTAAGCTCAAGGATGTGGGCACATGAGAAGCACAGGGGAAAGAGGCAGAGTGCAAGGTGTTGGAGGGTGCACTGCACCCTCTTATTTCTCCCAGTACTGGAGCACCCACAAAGTCAGCACCCTGCAGCCACAAGCACCAAGCATAACATCATAGATGCACTGAAGTCAGTAATGATGCAAGTTGACTTCATAAGAGGGGATTCTTGGTAGTTTGCAGAATTAGGCTCTGATTTATTATATTCCACAACCTCCGTGTCAGGAATTGTCTCATAAGTAGATATTGAACTAGGAGTCAGGAGACCTGAGTCCTATTCCTTGAGCACTTTGTTTTATGTATTTAAATTATAAACTGATGGCAAGTTATCTTTGTTAATATGAAGTACCGCACCTAACATAGGTGGGGTCCTATTTTAATTCAGCTTTTACTGTATATACTCAAACATAAGCCTGTTCGTTTATAAGACAACTCCCTCCCCCCAGCCCCCGGCAAATTTACAGAGAAAAATGGCTTAAAAAAATCACTGACCTGTTTATAAGCTGAATCCAAAGTACTGAGGTCCACTCCCAGCTCCTCAGGGTCAGCCACCAGAAAGTGTTAAAAGCTCGTTGGTAAAGTGTTAAGTGTTATTAGTTAAGAGTATTATCAGTTAAGTGTCTCTCAGATGAGAGACTCCCTGCTAGCAGCTAGCAAGTCCTTCAGCACTTGTTGCTTTGTGCGGCTCTGGAGGAACCCCTTCATAAGCTGACCCCCACTCTTCACAGTGGGATTTAAAAAAAAAAAAGTCGGCTTATGAACAAGTATATATGGTAAATTTATACCAGAATATAAACAATAATCTGCTGACAGTAGAAACCAATTGGGGTAGAAATAGTGCCTATATTATACAGAGGAAAGCAATCCTGCAAGAGACTAGAGCACAAGAGGGTTTCTGTACTAAAACCAAGATATAATTGTGTGTCCAGAGTTGAAAGAATTTTAGCAGAAATAGCCAGACACTACGGCTTGGCATAAGCACAGTGTTTGTATTAGTGTAATTTTGTTGGTTATATGGGACTCATTTTTATTCATATCCCAGTACAAATCCTAGCATAAACAAACACCTAGGCTATGTCTAGACTGCAGGCTGATCTTTCGAAAGAAAAATCTGCTTTTTCGAAAGAGAGCACCCAGCGAGTCTAGATGCTCTCTTTCGAAGACGGCCTCTTTACATTGAAGAACGCCTTCTTTCGAAAGAGGAACTTTCGAAAGAAGGCGTTCTTCCTCGTGAAACGAGGTTTACCGCCATCGAAAGAAAAGCCGCGTTCTTTCGAAATAATTTCGAAAGAACGCGGCTTGAGTCTGGACGCAGGGGAAGTTTTTTCGGGAAAAGGCTACTTTTCCTGAAAAAACCCCTGAGTCTGGACACGGCCCTATGGGTGTTTTATGCCAATATAGTTTATTCCTCTGGTCTTATGAAAAGCATAATCACTTTAATGCTACAGTTTGGACCTCTCTGATCTGGCACCCTCAGGACCTGACTGTCCAGATCCAGGAAATTTGCTGGACCAGGAGAAGTCAATGAAGATGTCAAGACTGTTCCCCACTCTGGCACTATGAATGCAGAAGTTGGGGGCCCGCAAAAGCACCCCAAAACCCTGCCTCCCCCCATCCTAATACCCAGATTTTGGGGGACTTCCTGCTACCATCAAGTGCTTTTGATTACCAAAATAAAAATACAAACAGGGTGGACACTTGAAACCAACCCCAGAGGTACACTAAGCTCTTTTTCCCCAAAAGAGCTTAAAAAAGAAAAGAGAAAAACAAGCTGTGGTCTCTGGTAGCTGACCCCTCAGTCAGAGGCATGCAGATACACACAGACAGACCTTCCAGGACATACGAATCAACCAATACCAGTTAATTAGAACACTCCTCCCCCCCAATCTTTTATCATCAAAACAAAACTACAGTTGTAAGCATAGTAAATTGGCTAGATGGAAAGAGACACCATTTGATATAGATACTCAGGGAAAGCCCCTGGCTGTATTCCTTAGTTACAAAAGAGAAAAACAATTAGCCAGCTCAGACATGATTTCCAAACCCCCAGACAAGGAAAACAATAAACCCTGACGGACTATCTAAACATTTCCCTACTGTCAGGGGACAGTCTACTGGGTCAACTCCCTGTGGAGACCCTCCTAGTTTTACTCTGGCCCCTCCTCCGGGGGAGGGGAGGACGCACCTGAGACTTGTCAGTTAACACACTTCAGGCGGTCCCTCTCCTTCGGGGCATAGACGGCTTTTCTACCCCCCAGTGCTGATCTACACCCTATGGTGGGAGAATAAGCCTTACAGCCAAGGTACACAGTCTCGCCTTTCCTTATATGGCCCTACTGTCAGGGCCCAAGGGAAATATGGCCCTACTGTCAGGGCCCAAGATCCAGCCCTTGGTCACGGGAGAAAATATGGTTCTATGACCAGGGTCCACAGTCTTACCTAAGAGTCCAGGGGGCTGTGTCTACATTGGCATCCCTTTCTGGAAAAGGGATGCTAATGAGACACTTCGGAATTGCAAATCCGCGGGGGATTTAAATATCCCCCACGGCATTTGCATTTACATTTACATGGCTGCCGCTTTTTTCCGGCTCGGGGTTTTTGCCAGAGAAAAGTGCCAGTCTAGACGGGATCTTGCGGAAAATAAGCCCTTTTCCGGAGGATCCCTTATTCCTACTTTCAAGTAGGAATAAGAGATCCTCCGGAAAAGGGCTTATTTTCCAGAGAATCGCATCTACACTGGCGCTTTTCTCCGGCAAAAACCCCGAGCCGGAAAAAAGCAGCAGCCATGTAAATGCAAATGCCGTGGGGGATATTTAAATCCCCCGCAGATTTGCAATTCTGAAGTGTCTCATTAGCATCCCTTTTCCGGAAAGGGATACCAGTGTAGACACAGCTGGGGGGGGTATATGGTCTTGTGACCAGGGTCCACAATCTGGCCCTTCCTTTAAGACCTCAGGGAAGGGAATGAGCCCCCTTTTGCAACTAGTGGAGGTAGGGGGACCCAGGCCCTCCCACTCCACCATGTCCCAGCCCAGGGCGCTAAGGGTAGGGAACCTGGTTGGTGGGGGTGACACCACCAACATCAGGGATGGTACTTGGTCCTGCTGTGAAGGCAGGGGACTGGACTCGATGACCTTGCAAGGTCCCTTCCAGTTCTAGGAGATAAGCAATCTCCATTATTATTATAACTACTTGGGCTCGTCTCCCACCCTGGGCCACTTCCTACCGATGCCGGGAGCCTACTCGTCGATGTCCTGTGGCTGGATTCCCCTTCCCGGGCTCGGGTGGTGTGAGCAAAGTAATTGCTGGGGTCGAGGTTCGTCCTGTGGTGGTCGGATCCGGTCCAGGGGGTCCCCAGTACTCCACGAAGAAAGATCTGCTGTCATCGTTGCAGTCTCCGGCAATGGCATTGGGGTAGGGCCAATGAATGGTCCTGCAACAACACCACCCTGGCTGGGTTTGAGACGCCGAACAGGTCAGCCCCCGAACGTGAACCCTTAGGACGTCTGGAGATGGGCTAACCTCCTGTGGCAGCAGGAAGGTCTGGAGGCTCAGGCCCAAGCCTGGAGCATGCCTCGATGGCATGAGAGGCCCTGAGGCTAGGCAGGGTCAGGCAGCGGGAACAGCTGGTCTCTCCTGCTGCGAGGGCGGTGGGTCTGAGGCCGGCCAAGGTTCTGGCCTCCCAGATCAGGGCAAGGGCAGCGACCCTTCCTCCCCCAAGGCTGACGGCGGGGCCTCTTTCGCCTGCCCCTGCTTGAGCCGGCACAGGATTTAAATCTGGCAGCCCACGGTGGGAGCATGCGCGGCAGCAGTTCTGGGGGGAGGGGGTAATCTGCTCACCCCACAGAGTAGGACTTCCCTGCTCCTGAGTGCAGGGCCTGCATGCCCTGTCATAGCTACTTACACATTTCAAGAAGTCCGTTCTCCCATCTCCCTCAACACCTAAGAGAAACTGCTCTGATCTCAAACAAAGACAGGAGAGAGAAACCCTCTTTTCCAGTTTGAAATTCCTACCTGCATTTTTATTGGCTGATTGCCGGAAACTCTCCCCTCCCCCCCCCCCCCCCCCCCCGAGCCGACACTTTTGCTAGGTACCTGAGTTAACCCTTTAGTCACCAGGTGCTGGTCAGCACTCCTGATCATGACAGAAGGCCTCTCTGCTGCTAGCCTAAGGGCTCTGCTCCTGGCCCCTCCCTGCTGCCAAGCTACTGCGCCCCCCCCCCCTTTCCTATCCCCAGCCTGGTTCTGCTCATAGTCACTGGCTGGCTCCCATGCCACAGGCCTGGCTTCACTCCCAGCCACTAGACCCCCCTGCCAAGCTCTGTACCAGCCCACCTGGCTCCTGGCTTCAGGCTCCTGGCCACTGGGACTTTCTGCTCCAGCAACATCCTTGGTCCTGCTGCCATGGGTTTTTTTTTCTTCTGAATTCTCTAACCCTGGAGCATTCAGGGATTGCCTGAGGATGCCGGACAATGGATGTTGCCAGACCAGAGAGTCCCAGACTACAGAGTAGTAGTATCAATGTATCCATATTGGTAGGATTGTACCAGTGTACCTGAATTAAGATAGGACTCCATCTGTGTTAGTTAGGTGCAGAACTTCATATTAACAAATACAATTTGTATATAGATAATGAACACTTTGGAATTCTACAAATGAAAGAAAGTGTTTATCCATAAAGAAACTGTCTAAGCTAGAAAAAGGAGAAAGAGAGAGAACTTAGCAGCAGTGTTAGATAACATTAATTAACATACTATGAAATGCCCTTAGCTCCCAGAAATAGTGACCAAATATAATTAAATTTAACATCCCCACACTCTGACATTTAATCTCAGAAAGGGGAAAATGAGGAGGTACAGTGCCAAATGTAAAATCCCTACAAGTTGCATGGAAGCTTTTCAAAAACACGATAATAGAGGCTCAACTTAACATTTCTACCCCAAATTAAGGGAATCAAAATAATGTCACTGTGATGTAACAATCAAGTAAAAGAAGCAGAAAGATATAAAAAGGCACCGTTTAAAAAGTTGATGTTAAATCCTAGTGAGAACAATAGAAAGAAGCATAAACTCTGTGAAATGAAGTACAAAAATATAATTAGGAAGGCTAAAAAGGAATTTGAAGAACAAGTAACCAAAACCACAAAAAGTAATAGCAATTTTTTAAGTACATCAGAAGCAGGAAGGAAGCCTGTTAAACAACCAGTGGGGCCACTGAATGATCAAGATACTAAAGGAGTGCTCACGGATGATGAGGTCATTGTGGAGAAATGAAATAAATTCTTTGCACCCATCTTCATGGGTGATGATGTGAAAGAGATGCCCAAACCCTAAAAGATGAGGTTGGGCTTGTCTGCCCTTTCCAATAATCAAAAGAAGTAATAATTCAGTGCTTTGTGGCTTGAGAGAGCATGGGAGCTATGTCACTCCTAACTAGATTGTCTCCTTTTTCATCCTGCTCATACACCTCTGCTAGCTCTGGCAGTGTATGTGAGTGTGCATGCTTATGTGCATGTCTGAGAGAGAATGACTGACAGTGTCATAGAATATAATTCTTTCCTGCTGAAAAGTTATCAGGAGACAGGGTAGAATTGCAGATGGCAAAAAGGCATCATTTATTGCATATCCATGACTTCTTATTCTTCAAGGGAAGGCTCTGCTGTCGATCTCCTTTAATCCAACAGTTTGACACAATTTAGGAAATATCATTATTTCTTAACTCCAGAGGCACCTTCAACTCAGCTCCTGGCCTGAGCTGCTATGATATTTCTTAAATATGAAACCTGATTTGAACACAGAAATAAAAATGGGATGAATCAAAATTGCCCCAGATTATGACGACAGCTAAAATTTCTCTTCCAGCAGTATGTTCTCTTAACCTGTTTTGCTACTGTATGGTTCATTAATTGTAATTAGGTTGTTTGTAAAAATCTAGGGGGAAAAGGAAAAAGAAGCCTACAAATAAATACAGTCATAAAATATCCCTATGTCTGGCAACTTGGCACCTACAAAATTTAACAGTCTGTGTCCTTCAGTAAGAAAATATTGTTTGTTGTTATTTCAGTTCATAACTACAAGGGAGGGGGTGAAAATGGTCCAACTTCTTGTCTGAATTTACTTTATGACGATCACTGAATAATACCTCCACAAGTGCATCCATTCACTTCAGTACTAATCATCCTGGGAAAAGGGTTCATGATTTAAACCTATGTTTGATCTTTTAGTTAAAATTAATTCTAACATGATGGAGACCCTGAAATGGTGAGAAACAATTTCACACTTTCCATTTTTTTTTTTTTTGCTTTATTGTCTCTGCTCATATGATGAGCACAAGACATCATAATAGGTGATATGCCAAGTAGTAAAAAGTTTGCTCTTAAAAAGTTTAAATGTTGACTAAGTTTGTAGCTTGGTGAAATAAAAGTTGTCAAACAGTTTCAGTTACGATGCTTTCATTCTGACTGTTGATTCTACTTGGCTATGATGACACAAATAATTAAGGAATAATTCATTATTAATTACAAATTAAGAAACTATTAGGGAATCCGTTTGCAAGCATCCAGAAGATTCTAAGGTGTCAAAAACAAATCATATCAAACCAACCTGATAGCTTTCTTTGGCAGGGAACAAGCCTTGTAGATAGGGGAGAAACAGTAGATGTGGCGTATCATTAGTGCCCACATGGATGAGTAGATGGGGTAGTAGTCAGAGGGCCAGATAATCCTCGACAATGCCTCTGTAGCATCTCCATAGGCAGCATACTTCCTGAGATGCTATGCCAGGGTGACAGATAGGCTCCTCTGCCCCCCTCAGAAGAGAGTCTCCGACCACCACTGCCCTATATTTCCTCCTTGCAGTGGTGGCAGCAGACCTCCCAGCCTTGGGGGTACGAGGCTTCTCCTGCTGTAGGGAGTTATTCCTTATCTCCCGTATCAAGAAGAGCATAACTGTTTCCCAGTACCATGGTGGGAGGTTTGGGAGCAGGGGTGGAGCACTGCCTGCTGCCAGAAGTGACCAGCTGCCAGTGACCCCCCTGAGCCATCTCCTCCTCCACCAGTGTTGTGTTAGCAGTCTTGTGTAGTGGGACTGCCACCTCAGCTGTCTCCACATGAATACTGTCCAGGAATTGCTCATGGATTCAGATGCTCCTCAGCCTAGCCATCTCCTCCAGTAGCTCTCCCATCTGCTGCCTGAGATATTCCACTAGCAGGCATCTTTCACACTGGATGGTCCCCCTAGCCTGGATATCAGTAAGTGGGAATTGCAAGCCACAGTCCCTGCAAAACCACACCAAGATCTGGGTAGAGGCATTCATGCTCAGGCACTCTGTCTGGCTACAGGTGCTGGTGGAGGAGACAGAAGCAGTGCTGGCACAGGTGTTATGGGTCTTCCTAACCATGTTAGATCTCACTCTGTCAAACTCCCTCTTAAACTCTCCTGTCTGTAGCCCCTTGTCTTCTTCGCTCCCCTGGTCTCTCTGCCTCTGGCTTTGAAAGCCTGCTTGCCTAGGGGAGGCCTACCCCGCTCGTGAGTCACACATGGGAAGGACAATCAAAGGCAGTCAAGGGAACAATCAAGGAAACAAAGGTCAGGCACTCAGTCCCAACTGCCACAGTAACTGAAACTGAAGTCACCTGAAATCAGAATCAAAATTCAAACAGAACTGGCCACAATACTTCAATGGAGGTCTAATCTGTGCATCATGGAGACATGATAAATGTTTTCAAATACCTAAAAGTTTTTACAAGTAGGAGGAAAAAAATTATTCTCTTAGGCTATCTAGACTACAGGCTATTTTCTGGAAGAAATCTTCCAAAAAAAGTCTTCCAAAAAAGCACATCCACATTGCCAAAGCACATTATAAAAGCATTTAAACTGTGATTACTATGGACGGAGTGGCCACCAGGGCACCCGTGCTTTTTCCTCTTCTTCCGAAAGAACTCCTTCTTTCCCGTCAACACACACCTTTTTGTGAAAGAGCTCTTTCAGAAAAAGGCTTCTCCTTGTAGAAAGAGGATTACCAATGCTGGGAAAAACCCTCTGGTTCTTTTTATTTTCTTTTGAAAGAACACAATTGCAGTGTGGATGTAACTGAAGTTTTTTCGGAAAAACGGCCGTTTTCCGGGGAAAAAAACTCTGTAGTGTAGACATACCCCCAATCTCTGAGGATTCAGAAGAAATGATCTGAAATTGCAGCAAGGAAGGTTTAGGTTGTACATTAGGAAAAACTACCTAACTATGAGGGTGGTTAAGCACTGGAATAAATTGCCTATGAAGGTAGTCGATTATTCATCATTGGCGATTTTTTAGAGTCTACATGGTGCTTGGTCATGCCATGAGTGTACTTGATGACCTCTTAAGGTCCCTTCTAGTCCTAAGATTCTATGTTCAATGAAGCACTTTCCTAACTTTAAGTATGTAAGTGGCCCCAGTGTCATGAGTGAGTCAACAATATGCATGGGGCTTTTCTTCACAGAAACACTCAGGAAAGGTAATCCAAAATAATTTTAATGCAGATTAATTAAACTGCTTTAAACTTCCATGAGGAACTTCCATAAACAAAATTCAAGTGACCTCAATTTCATGTAATTAAAGTCGCTTCGAAGATATATTCTAGAGTTTACCTCCACCATCTAATAGATAAACATATAGTCAGCGTCAGTGCTTTTTTTGTTAAAAAAAATAAATAAAGGTGCCAGTACTCCAGGGGAAAAGTTGTTGAGTTGTCAGCCATTTTCATTACAGAGATGCCAATACCCTCCATTCTTTCCAGGTGAGCTCTGCGTACCGGGCAGTACCATCACAAAAAAAGCATTGGTCAGTGCTCAATCAAGTTTTGATCAACATCTTTATTAATGACCTGGAAGAGGGGATGGATTGCACCCTCTGCAAGTTTGCAGACAACATTAAGCTAGGAGGTAGGTACGTTGGAGGGTAGCGATAGACAAATTAGAGCTGGCAGTATTTTGAAGGATCCTTATTGAAGGCACAGAAAGAAATCATGCTGATGTGCAGCAAGAGAAGCAAATATGGTAGGAGACTGGATTGGCTTACCGGTGAAATCCTTGGTGAATTTAAGCACAAAAAGGAAGCTTACAAAAAGTGGAAACTTGGACAGATGACTAGCGAGGGGTAGGAATGTATAGCTCAAGAATGCAGGGGAGTTATCAGGAAAGCGAAAGCACAATCGGAATTGTGACTAGTAAAGGATGTGAAGGGTAACGAGAAAGGTTTCTACAGGCATGTTACCAAGAAGAGGGTGATTAGAGAGAGTGTAGGGGCCTTACTGGATGAGGGAGGTAACCTAGGGTATGTCTACACTACAAAGTTAATTCGAACTAACGGACTTTGATAGGCGCTACACAAGCACTCTGCTACTTCGAACTTAATTCGAACTAGCGGAGCGCTTAGTTCGAACTAGGTAAACCTCATTCTACGAGGACTAAGCCTAGTTCGAACTTACTAGTTCGAATTAAGGGGTGTGTAGCCCCTTAATTCGAACTAGTGGGAGGCTAGCCCTCCCCAGCTTTCCCTGGTGGCCACTCTGGCCAACACCAGGGAAACTCGTATGCTCCCCTCCCGGCCCCAGACCCCTTAAAGGGGCACGGGCTGGCTACGATGCCTGTGCCAGGTGCAAGCCTGCCAGCACCCAGCCAGCAGACCCTGCACCTGGCACGGCTCAAGCCAGCCACCCGATGCCCCCCAGCCCTCCGCCTCTTCCCGGGACCAGGCTGGTGGCTCCCGGGAGCTTGCCCGGGACCACAAGAAGTGGGCACCCGCCTGGTCTAGTGCGGTCATCGTGGACCTCGTCCACGACCTCCGCACTAGGCACAGGAAAGTGGCCGTCTAGGGCAGGAGAGCTGCCAGCCTGGCCACCCAAGAGCAGGTGTGCATGAAAATCAAGGTGGTCCACTGAGACCCCCGACCCTGAGCCCTGAGCTTACAATGGCCATCCTGGGTCAGACCAAAGGTCCATCTAGCCCAGTAGCCTGTCTGCCGACAGTGGCCAACCCTAGGAACCCTGGAGGGGATGGACCGAAGACAATGACCAAGCCATTTGTCTCATGCCATCCCTCTCCAGCCTTCCACAAACTTTGGGCAGGGACACCACTCCTACCCCCTGGCTAATACCACTCCATGGACCCAACCTCCATGACTTTATCTCACTTCTCTTTAAACTCTGTTCTAGTTCTAGCCTTCACAGCCTCCTGCAGTAAGGAGTTCCACAGGTTGACTCATTGCTTTGTGAAGAACAACTTTCTGTTACTAGTTTGAAGCCTGCTACCCATTCCTTTCCTTTGGTGTCCTCTAGTCCTTCTATTATGGGAACTAATGAAGAACTTTTTCATGAGTGTCCACCCCACTCATGCTTTTATAGACCTCTATCATATCCTCCCTCCATCTCCTCTTTTCTAAGCTGAAAAGTCCCAGTCTGTTTAGCCTCTCTTCATATGGGACCTATTCCAAACCCCTCATCATTGTAGTTGCCCTCCCCTCTCCCAGCCTTTCTCTTCCCCTCTCCCACCTCCTTTTCCCAGTCTCCCCCAGTTTTGTTCAATAAAGAGAGATTCTATTTTTGAACACAATTGTCCTTTATTTTGTACATCAGGAAGGGGAGCTAGGGAAGGGTAAGTGGAAGGAGGTGAGGGAGGAATGGGGTACGAGCCCCCGATGGGGAGGACTGGGCTTGCTCTGCGGGCTTCTGGAGATGGAAGCTCTCCTGCAGCCCCCCGATTGCCCCCTCTCCCCAGATGGCAGCCTGCGGGAAGTGCAGCCAGTCTGATGGCCAAGTGCTGTGATGTGCCCAGTGTGGGTACTCCGGGCAATCCAAGCCAGGACTGCTTTGCAAGCGGGGCACCCCTGAGAATTGTCTGTCCGGGGTGGGGGTCGGGTCCCTTTAAGCACAGCCCTCGGCTAGCCTGAGACAGCAGCTCCACGCTCTAAGTCCTCATCTGATGCCCTGCCGGCACTGCTTCCGGCCATCCTTAACCCCGGTTCAGGGTCCACTCTGTGTGGACATGCTAGTTCGAATTAGCAAAACGCTAATTCGAACTAGTTTTTTAGTCTGGATGCGTTAGCTCTAATTAGCTTAGTTCGAATTAAGTAATTCGAACTAAGTTAGTTCAAATTAGCGCTGTAGTGTAGACATACCCCCAGTGACATATGATATGGGGAAAGCTGAAGTACTCGATGCTTTCTTTGCCTCTGTCTTTACGGACAAGGTCATCTCCCTGACAAATGCACTAGATGACGCAATATGGGAAGAAGGTGGACAGCCCTTGGTGGGGAAAGAACAGGTTAGGAACTATTTAGAAAAGCTAAACATATACAAATCCATGGGTCCTGATTTAATGCATCCAAGAGTACTGAGAGTGTAAATGTGGTGCCCATCTTTAAAAAAGGGAAGAAGGATAATCCAGGGAACTATAGACCGGTCAGTCTTACCTCAGTCCCTGGCAACATCATGGAGGAGATCCTCAAGGAATCCATTTTGAAGCACTTGGAAGAGGGGAAGGTGATTAGGAATAGTCAGCATGAATTCATGAAGGGCAAGTCGTGCCTGACCAATCTGATTAGCTTCTATGATGAGGTAACTGGCTCTGTGGATATTAGAAAGTCAGTGGATGGTCCTCCACTTTATCAAAGCTTTTCATATGGTCTCCCACAATATTCTTGCCAGCAAATTAAGGGAATATGGATTGGATAAATGGACTGTAAGATGGATAGATAGCTGGCTAGAAGGTCGGGCCCAGCGGGTAGTGATCAATGGCTCATTGTCAGGTTGGCGGTTGGTTTCTAGCAGAGTGCCGCAAGGATCGGTTCTAGGACAAGTATTGTTCAACATCTTTATTAATAACCTGGATGAGGGGATGGATTGCACCCTCAGCAAGTTTGCAGCTTACACTAAGCTAGGGGGAGGTAGATACGCTGGAGGGCAGGGATAGGATCCAGAGTGACCTGGACAGATTTGAGGATTGGGCCAAAAGAAATCTGATGAGGTTCAACAAGGAGAAGTGTAGAGTCCTGCACTTGGTACGGAAGAATCCCAAGCATTGTTACAGGCTGGGGAGCGACTGGCTAAGTAGCAGTTCTGCAGAAAAGGACCTGGGGATTACAGTGGATGAGAAGCTGGATATGAGTCAACAGTGTGTCCTTGGAGCCAAGAAGGCTAATGGCATATTAGGTTGCATTAAGAGGAGCATTGGCAGCAGAACCAGAGAAGTGATTATTCCTCTTTATTCGGCTCTGGTGAGGCCACATCTGGGCTGTGTCTACATTGGCAAGATTTTGCGCAAAGGTGGCCGTTTTTGCGCAAAAATTTGCTGCCTGTCTACACTGGCGGGGAGTTCTTGCGCAAGAACACTGACGTTCTAATGTATTAAATCAGGGCTTCTTGCCCAAGAACTATGATGCTCCCACTCAGGAATAAGCCCTCTTGCGCAACTGTTCTTGAGCAAGAGGCCAGTGTAGACAGGCAACATGAATCTCTTGCACAAGAAAGACCGATGGCTAAAATGGCCATCGAAGCTTTCTTGTGCAAGAGAGCGTTTACACTGACAGGGATGCTTTTGCACAAAAGCATATCTCTTGCGCAAAAGCACATGCCAATGTAGACGCTCTCTTGTGCAAATACTTTAACGCAAAAGTAAGCTTAGGATCGAATTTCTGTTTTATAACTGAAAGAAAAAAAGTAACTACTCCCAGCTGAGAGGTTTTAATTTGAGTACAGTATACATTTTCTGAGAATATTTACAAGCAAATCTATTAATTAGTTTAAGAATTAAGATTAATTTAAAATGACTTCAGAAACACATCTTTGCCTCAAAAAACTTTAACAGAATGCAGATTCTTCATGCAATTACATTTAATTCAAGTCTGGTGTGTCAGCTATACTTGGGTAAGTTAACGTTAAGTTATTAACTACAGTTATAACTACTCTTTAGGATTATAGATTATCACTAATGTCATCTCTTTGTGCACAGTGCTTTATTATAAATATTTGTGCTGTAGCAGCATTGTAGTGGGTTATATTGTGGTTACTTTTGTGCCTCAGAAAAAAAAAGAAAAGAAAAAAGCAGCTATAAAATGATCCCTATATAGGACATGTTCAGTGGTGTAGAGCAAACATAGAACTACAGACCTCCATAACACATAGACCACCCCACTTTCTCCCTGAAATCAGATGGGGCATAGCTAAGGCATGATTATGGCCACCTCTCTACGTCCCAGGAGCCATAAGTGAACAGTCAGGTTGGTTGTAGAGAATTGTAGATAGATGAGCTGCCTGTATTTGGGACCACCTAGACATTAGTATAGGATTCCCCTGTTTATTTTATGCTGTTTGGTATTTCTTATGACATAAATTATTTTTAATATTGTGGTTGTTAGCTATTTAGCAATATATAGCCCAGAGCTGACAGAATCTTGATATTGCACACTACAGTGTAAATAGATGTACCCTGGAGGGTGCCAGATTACAGGCTGGTAAAGTTTTATACCCAGATATAAAGAAGAGCCTATCACAAAGATGCTAGTCTAGCCTCTCACAAATCTATGAGTGGCATGGCTCTAAGATCCTGAATTACAAACAATCTCCTGGTTAGTGAAGAAGAAGAGTTAGTTCTAAGCCTGATGCCCATGATTTTTTCCAACATAAGGACTCCTTTTGGACAGGGAGCATAGCTAGGTCTTTTACTTGGGATCAACAAATCAAGCCAGAAAGTAACACAAATAATTAAACATGTAACTCTTCTGCCAAGCAGCACCGGCAGCAGCCAGGGCCAGGTTCAATATCTAGGGGTTCCTTTTCATCCATCTCACACAGATCCGGGTTGATTCCCCATCCAGTAGTCTAGGAAATTCATACACCCCGGGGCTCCTCTGAGAGGCAATGCTTCCCCACTCGAAAGCACAGAGTCTGAGCGTAGAAAATAAACTTTTAATGAAAGAGGGAGAGAAGTCACATGGTATTAACTTGGGAAAAAAACACAGACAGAGTTCATAACCAAACAATGAGTAAACCTCCCAGCTCAAATGGATTGAGCAATGTCCTTTGCCTCTCAGGCTCACTAGTCCAACAATGAAGGGTCCCATTCACCTACTCAAACTTTCTCTGTACCCCACTTCAAACGCCCCATTTATAGCTCTGTCCAGTCAGTGCGGACCCAGACACATCACCCTGATGACTCCACTCATTGAGCCTGAGGCCATGCCACCTTTGTGCTGCTCCTGCTGGAAGCCTGCTCCTGCCAGCAACCCTGTTGGCCGCCTGCCACTTCTCTTGCCAGCCGCCTGCTGATTGCTCCCACCAGCCATTCTGCTGGCTGCCTGCCACTGCTCCTACCAGTTGACCACCCGTCGCAATGGGTCTGGCTCCAGGCCAAACCAGTGACTTCAGCTTTTAGTGATTTCAACTCTTAGCTACCACCTAGGCTGGCCAAAAGATTCCAGCTTCCACTGGAATAATAAAGAGACTCCTTATGGAGTCTGCTTTAGGTCTATCCTTAGAACAGGGGGGAAAGGAGATAGTCTTACAGCTCATACCTGGCAGGCATGAAGCTGGTTGGCTCAAGCCCCTTGCCCCTCACCCCCCCCCCCCTCCAACTTATCCATTCCAGTCTGGAAGGAGGAGGCGTGTTCGTCTGAGACCCTATACAATGATGGTGTATCTCCTGCAAGCACTGGTGTCATATTTTACAGTTCCTACATTTAGGGGTAGCATGGTTTGTGACCCTACAAAAGCCAAATTAGTTACAATACACCACATTCCTTTCCAACAATTCACCCTCCATCAGCCCTGGCTAAATTGGATTTACATAACCACACCCCGGAATTCCTTCCCCATCCTGGCATGAGCTGTATTTACATATCAACAGCTGATTATCTTGCAGGGCTAAACAATTTGCAAAAGTATACCCACCCCTAGGGCTGCTCTTTCCTGTCAACTGACTGAATTTCAAGCTGTCATTCAGACCCTGCTTACAAACATGCTTTGAAACCCCAGATTTCAGAAAAAGTCAGAACATAACTTATTGCCTCAATATAAAACCATGGAATGCCCACATCTTGAATACTGTGTACAGATGTGGTCGCCTCATCTAAAATATATATATCGTCATTGGAAAAGGTTCAGAAAAGGGCAACAAAAATTATTAGGGGATTGGAACGGGTCCCATATAAATAGAGATTAAAAAGTCTTGGACTTTTCAGCTTAGAAAAGATGAGACTAAGGGGGGATATGATAGAGGTCTATAAAATCATGACTAGCATGGAAAAAGTGAATAAGGAAAAGTTATTTACTTATTCCCACAATATAATAACTAGGGGTCACCAAATAAAATTAATAGGCAGCAGGTTTAAAACAAACAGAAGGAAGTTTTTCTTCATTCATCACACAGTCAACCTGTGGAACTCCTTGCCAGAGGATGTGGTGAAGGCTAGGACTTTAATAGGGTACAAAAAAGTGCCAGATAGATTCATGAAGGAATCTAGGGTGGCTAGGAATGGTATCCCTACCCTCTGTTTGTATGGAAATGGATGACAGAAGAGGGATCACATGAAGATTACCTGTTGTGTTCTCTTCCTGTGGTGCATCTGGTATTGGCCACTGTCGGCAGACAGGATACTGGGCTAGGTGGACCATTGGCATGACCCAATATGGCCGTTCTTATGTTCTTGTTTCAATCAGATATCTCAGTTCAGACACACATCTATTTGTAATTCATAGATATTCTTATGTGCATGCACTGCTTGTGACTGCTGTCCTTGAGAATACAATGCCCATTTTCCCAGGCTTTGGCCTAGGGTAGGACTGAGTGCAGAGTGGAGAAAAACTTCCTCTTGTTGATAGTGGTATAGTGGTAAGTGGAAATTCAGAACATGTTTGCACCCTGATGCATAGTATGTGGGCAAGTTCCTACTTATAACACAGATAGGGAGAATACTATGTGGCCTTGTGTTACCTCTCCAGATTTGGAGCACATCAGAGTAATTAAGTATATCTATTGAATAGGGGCCAAACAATGAAGAGGCCCTATGAGAAGACACTACATTCTAAGCACTATAGAGTGGCACATCACATTGGCTTTTTACACGGTTGGGAGAATAGTGAGTGGGTCTGTGTGTAGTACAAAAGACCCACAAACAACATGGGAGCAACGGACTGCAGCCTCTACTCACTCTGCATCATGAAGTAACCATGGTGGTCAGCTGATGCATGATAGGACTAAACAGTCTGCCTCTCAGTACCAGGCCTTTTATATGCAGTTTCCTAATGCACAGCCTGTTTGATTCAAGAAATAAAAGTTTAATTAAAAAAAGCTATTTAGATTTCCCCAGCAAACCTAACCTGAACATAAAGCGGCAAATTATATGCTCACTTTCCTTGAGTATGGGAAAGCTGTTGCACTATTCTATGGCTGACAAACTCAGAATCGTGTTTAGGTCTATCTTTCCCACTGTCCTCCACCAGCCCCGGTGGAGTAATATTTAGTCTCACAGAATCCTAGAATCATAGAGTCCTAGGGATGGAAGAGACCCCAGGAGATCATTGAGTTCAGCTCCTGCCCAAAGCAGAACCAATCCTAACTAAATCAACCGAGCCAGAATTTTGTCAAGCTGGGACTTAAAAACCTGTAGGGATGGAGATTCCACCACCTCCCTAGGTAACTAATTCTAGTACTTCACCACCCTCCCAGTGAAATAGTTTTTCCTAACATCAAACCTAGACCTTCCCCACTATAATTTAAGACCATTGCTCCTCGCTTTGCCGTCTGCCACTACTGAGAATAGCCTCTCTCCATCCTCTTTGGAATCTCCCTTCAGGTAATTGAAGGCTGCTATCAAATCCCCCCTCACTCCTCTCTTCTGCAGACTAAACAAACCCAAATCCCTCAGCCTCTCCTCATAGGTCATATGCTTCATCCCGCTAATCATTTTGGTCGCCCTCCTCTGGACCCTCTCTAATGTGTCCACATCCTTCCTGTAGTTGGGGGCCCAGAACTGGACACAATACTCCAGGGCTACATCTATATTGGCAAGATTTTGTGTTAAGCTTACTTAAGTTTTGTACTTCAACTGGGAGTTGTGATCAGAACTACCATAATTATTGCCAGAAAAAATTTATACCCATGACAATCCCTTGAGATAAAAATAACCAAGGACAAGGTAGAAAGTGTGGCTGTGATATTAAGATAAAAAGTGAAAAATAATAAAGAAAAGAATCATATTAACACATTTAATGAACTCCACCAAACCATAAATAACTTTTATGTTTCCCCTTGAACTTGAGTACCTCATTGCACTGACCTCTCTTCTACTTATCTCCTTGGCATCCAGTTTAGGAGTGCTTACTGTGAGTTTCACAATATCATATGTAAAAAGTGGTGTGAAGAGTTGCAGCCATGCCTCTTCTGTCAGGCTGGACTGAGGAGGAAAACAGTTAAGCTGACCTATTGAGTCACTGCCTATGAAATGCAGCAGTGATGTGAAAAAGTGTAACTTCACTGAAATTAGTGGAGTGGCACCCAAGTACAAAAACACTGAATTTATCCTCAAACTTGTAAATCCCTCATGTGGAAAACACTACATTTAAGGGAGTCATCTAAAGACAATTTTATTCTCTTCAGTGTCTCCTCAGAGACACAATTTCATGCTATTTATGGATCTATAAAAGTGAGATTGAATCATAATTTTAATATCTATATCCTTTTGACTTTTTCTCCATTTCCAAAAAGCAACAAACAGTGGAAAGTGTCACCTCTGTCTTCCTCAAAGTCCTTTTTAAGGTGACAACTAACACAGTTGTCAATATATCTTACCTTGAAATTACCAGCATTTTCTTGTCACATCAAGTTTAAATGCGTGACCCAAAGCCCACTTATGTCATAATAAAGAGCTGATTTCTAAGTACTTTGGACCTGATTTTACTAAATACTGTAAAATGGACATAAGCACTCCCCTACCTTGCTGAGGTACTGTGGATAAATACATGAAATATTTTGAGCTGTTCCAATGGTGGGGGAGGGGTCATATAAATACCACAGGGTATGTCTACACTACAGCACTAATTCAAACTAACTTAATTCGAATTAGTTAATTCAAAATAAGCTAATACGAATTAGTAATTCTAGACCTAAAAACTAATTCGAATTAGCGTTTTGCTAATTCGAAATAGAATGTCCACATTGAGTGGATCTTGAACCAAAGTTAAGGCTGGCCAGAACCAGTGCTGGCAGGGCATCAGGTTAGGACTTAGAGTGTGGAGCTGCTGCCTTAGGCTAGCTGAGGGCTGTGCTTAAATGGACCCGACTCCCACCCCGGACAGACAGTTCTCAGGGTTCCCCGCTTGCTTGTCTACCTCGATGAGGGGATATCCTTGGGGATATGTTTTGGATATTATTGGGGCAACTCCTGTATGGCTCTAAAACTTGTCTCTCTCACCAAAGTTGGTCCAATAAATTATATTACCTCACCCACCTTGTCTCCTGGTTAAGGATCCCATCAAATGGAACATGAGGGAATGATGTGGCCAGCATCATGACCAATTGTCTTTGAGTGCCCTGACCTAATGGATCTGGTATGTCTTCGCTAAATGGCTGAAGTAAAGGTAGCCTTTAATGTGAGATCAAGTGAGATGCAAACATATAGCCTTCAAGAATGTTGGTGAGTACCTGACTTGCTCAGCCTCTGGACTAGGGATACCTGGCTTCAGTTCCTAGTTCACCCATAGATTTTTGAGTGATATTGCTCCAGTGAGGTTTTCTGTCCCATTTTTCAGTTCCATGTCTGTAAAATGAGGGTAACATTTCCCTGTCCCACAGGAGTAGTTCAGGATAAAATCAGTTTCATGTTTGTGCCCAAATTCTACAATGATGAAGGCTGTAGAAGTGCCTAAAATATTGTCACACTTCTTCATTTAAATCAAACTGTAAATTCCTTTCCCATGACTGAATCTGTTTCTGACTTGGTTTAGGTCAGAGACTGAGACTCTAAATTCCGGCCATCCGATCTGTCTATTTTAGTCTCTCAAGAATAATCTCTTCCATTTCTTTTGGAGGCCTACTAAATTTAGTTTCTTGCATTTTTTTAAGTAAGTATTTGAATTACCTGTACTGACAATCAAGGAAGCACTCTTCTGTAATATTAGACAGCTTACATTGGCATCTGTTTTTTCCAACCACCACTGTGACATTAAAGTAGGGTTTGTCCTTCAGGTTCAAAGATGACCTTGACACTACGGGCTAGTTTGGTTTCTTTGTCCATATGAGTGACCAGTCAGACCAGTTTGAGCTTTGAGCTGTCTGTGGTACACTGAACAAGAGCAACAATAATGTAATATTCTTATTAGCAGTGCATTGAATTAGTTGACTGGCAGTCCAGCTATGGCAGTAGCCAAGTGTTGAAAATTTATTTCAATGAATGTTTTATTCCCATTTTGGACCCATGTGGACCAAGACCATACTGCCTGGGGTGTCAGTTGCCTCCCTGCTTTCACTATTGCCTAGAGAGGTTGTTTTTTGTTTTGTTTTGCTTTGTTTTGTTTTGATGTTGTATTAGAATCCTATGGTTAGAAGGGATTGCAAAGTTTGTCTAGGATAGCCCCCTGCCAAGATGCAGTATTATTGCTTTGTAGCTTTCAATTGATAAAAGAATTATGGACACTTGCCCAATCTAATGCTTTTGTCCCTTTTTCTTTGCCACTTGCCATATGCAAATATAAATAGCCCAGTGGGGAAATGTAACCTAAAATAAATAGGTTCCCAATGCACTGAGTGACTTACAGACAGTTATTGGGCTGTGTTCTCAAACACAGGTGCTTAAGTTATGTCACACAAACCCAGGATTCTTTAGTTAGCCTCATGCAGATGTCTGCTCTACAAAAGTATTCGTATTTAGACCTGTAGTTCTGCCTGCATCCTGGCCCTGAGGTACATAAGTGCCCATATTTTGCAGGCCATTATCCATCTTAGGAATGAAAATACATTTTGCACACATAAATGTGTGTATATGTGCATGCAACATCACTCCCTCCATATGAAAAATGTGCCCAAAGCTGTGCCCAAAATATGAGCAAATACAGAGCTTTCTTGCTGTTTGACATTGTTTACAGTGAATGTTCTGTAAGGAACATTATACTTCAGTGCCATGAAGCTCTAGCAATAAGGGAATATTAATTATACATCAGGAATGAATAATTATCTCTTTGATTTGGAAGTATCACTCATACTTTAATGCACTGTGTAGTATGTCAGCTATCACACGTTCAACTGTACCATGAGAACAATGAGACAGGTGATTAGGATTTGAGGAAACAGCTCTTTCAAAAAAAATCAGAGGCTAAATTTATGCTGACGAAATTGCCTTTCCTGATGCTTTAGACTTTTTTTGTCTAATAAAGAGGATGCTGGAGACAGGAAGCTAATACATATAGTATGTGTTTCTAGCCTGTGAACAGGACAAAATATAAAAAAATGCATTACAATTACATACTGATTGAATTGCATAGGGGCAGTTCTTCACCAAACTGTGCCAAATGATCAATTAGTAAGGCACTTACTTACCATAGGTTTATTATCCAAATATGTGGAGGGATAATTTATACATGGCAATGTATTTTTAAATAAGTATCTGGATTCCAGAATCCAGAGCAAAGGAGGAGAAAATTAGAGCTAGGATAATAATGCCATAAAGGAAGATAGGTACTTCTGTGGTGTGATAAATAATACGATATCAAACTCAGCACTTTGGCTGGTGAGAACTCATGCTCCAGATCCTTTTTGATTGGACTGGTTTTTTAAACAAAAATTATGTAAGTGAGCAAAAAGCATTGAAACTGCCCATTGGTTAGTAGCACTAATTTTGAGTTAGTATTGATTGTGGATAAAGACTGAAATAGCCAAAATATTAGTTGTGCTACTGAAGAGATGGGTTAAGGTATGTCTACACTACACCTTGTTTCAAAATATCTCATTTTATAAGGAGAAAGGGTTATTTCGAAAGGAGGGTTTTCTTTCGAAATAACTGCATGTAGACAGCATTTCTTTTTTCAAAATAGGGTATTTCGAAATAGCGGCCAGATGCGATTATGCAAATGAAGCATGGGAAATTCAAATCCGTGCTTGATTTGCAATTTCGTTCGTCTGCATTTGCATTCCTCTCTCAAAAGAGAAATGCAGTGTAGACATACTCTAACAGATTTATAAACTTTCGTGGGCAAAGACCCACTTTGTCAAATGCATGTAGTGGAAATTCTAGAGGCAGGTATAAATATACAGGCATAAGAAAAGAGTACCAACCAAGAGTAAGGATAGAGATAACGAGGTCAATTCAGATGAGGCCCACTTCTAGCAGCTGGTGTGGAGGTGTGAACACCAAGGTTACATCTAGACTACATCCCTCATTTGCATAATCACGTAATGGCGCTCTTTTGAAAAATGCTATTTCGAAATTGAAAGCGTAGTCTAGATGCAGTTCTTTCAAAAATGGGGCGCTTTTTTGAAAGATCCTGTAAACCTCATTTTTACAGTCTAGACTGTGGTTTTAATTTCGAAATAGCGCTTTTTCGAAAGAGCGCCATTATGTGATTATGCAAATAAAGAGTGGGATATTTAAATCCCTGCTTCATTTGCACTTTCGAAGTGCTTCATTTACATCCCTCTGCGGACAGAGGGATGTAGTCTAGACACACCCCAAGAGAGGAGAAACTGCTTTTGTAGTTGGCTAGCCATTCACAGTCTTTGTTTAATCCTAAACTAATGGTGTCAAATTTGCAGATGAACTGTAGCTCAGCAGTTTCTCTTTGAAGTCTGTTCTTGAAGTTTTTCTGTTGCGGGATGGCTACCTTTAAATCTGCTACTGTGTGTCCAGGTAACTTGAAGTGTTCTCCTACAGGTTTTTGCATATTACCATTCCTGATATCTGATTTGTTTCCATTTATTCTTTTATGTAGGGACTGTCCAGTTTGGCTGATATATATAGCAGAGGGGCATTGCTGGCACATGACAGTGTATATTACATTGGTAGATGTGCAGGTGAATAAACCCATGATGGTGTGGCTGATCTGGTTAGGTCCTGTGATGGTGTCACTGGTGTAGATATGTGGGCAGAGTTGGCACCGAGGTTTGTTGCAGGGACTGGTTCCTGAGTTAGAGTTACTGTGGTGCGGTGTGTAGTTGCTAGCATTGATGACATCTTCATCATCTGAATCCATGGGAAGGAGGCTCTGGAAGAACTCCACTGCGATTTCAACAATTTCCACCCCACCATCAACCTCAGCCTGGACCAGTCTACACAAGAGATCCACTTCCTGGACACTACGGTGCAAATAACTGATAGTCACATAAACACCACCCTGTACCGAAAACCTACTGACCGTTATGCCTCCAGCTTCCATCCCGGACACATCACACAATCCATTGCCTACAGCCAAGAACTAAGGTATAACCACATTTGCTCCAACGCCTCAGACAGAGACAAGCACCTACAAGATCTTCACCAAGCATTCTTGAAACTACAATACCTGCCCAAGGAAGTGAGGAAACGGATTAACAGAGCCAGACATGTATCCAGAAGCCTCCTACTAAAAGACAGGCCCAACAAAGAAACCAACAGAACCCCACTGGCCATCAGCTACAGTCCTCAGCTAAAACCTCTCCAGTGCATCATCAGTGATCTACAACCCATCCTGGATAATGATCCCTCACTTTCACAGGCCTTGGGAGTCAGGCCAGTCCTTGCCCACAGACAACCTGCCACCCTCAAGCAAATTCTCACCAGCAACTATACACCACATCACAAAATGGATGTTCAAGGATTTTATGTAAATTGTATCTCAACCTTTTAGATTGAAGAAAATAGAAAATCACCTAAGAGAACAGAAAATCAAATAAAACTTTCTCAAAGGCTCCTTGAACCTTGCCAAAAGATCCTTATATAACCTTCTTATTTCATAAGATAGCTCTACTCTGCTTCTTCTGAAACAATGCTCCTTTACTCTGCCATTAAAATAATGATTAAATGAATTCAGAAGATACTCTCCTGTGATTCGTAATCAGTACTTGCTTGATTTTCACGATAGCAGCTGAAAAATTGTTTTCTTGACCCTTGTAGGAATCATACTGAAGGTCTTTGAAGGATAATGGGACATGAGATTCTTTTTTGTTCTACTGAAGAGCTAGCAAAAACACAAAATAAAATGCTATGATATCTAAAAATAATGTAGTAAATGAAAAACTTCCACCCATCAAGTAATGTAAGGTAGTACTGTCACAGTAAAATGAAATCTGACATTTTGCTTTAAGTAGTTTCCTGCAGGCATATGCCGCTCACGGTTTCCTATGGAATAGTTAATGATTTGGGTTAGACTGTGCATTAAAATCTGTCAGCTCCTTTGTAAATAACTATTAAAAAATAAGTTATTCATGACCGGGAATGTTTATCTTGTTCCATTTTTCTTGTTCATTTGTTCCCAATCTTTTTTGTTAATAGCTAAATGCCATGTATCAGAAAATACAGTGGAAATTAATGATTGCCATTAAAAACAAATCATGCATATCTTACACAAAGCTGTCCCATTGACTTTCATGGGATTCTTAATGTGAATTTGTTGAGCAGGATTTGGACCTAAGATTTGGACTAATTATCCCTTCTTGAAGTAGTATTTGTTTGAACAAAGGATTTATGGTGGGAATGTGTTTGAATGCAATGGCCTAACATCTAAGGTACAACTTCACTTGCATTATGGCATAAATATATTGGGCCAGCTCTTCACCTAGTGTAAATGGGTGTTATTCTCTTAGGTTCACCAAGCTAAATTGCAGTTGAGGATCTATCCCATAATGTTAAAAAAAACCTGACAAACTATACATATATATAAGAAATAGGACACGCTGAGTTTAAACAAAATCGCATGAGTTTATATAATTTCCAACATCAGCTTCCTTCTCTGTTTCCTGAACAATGTCTTATTTAGGACCTAATGCTGCACATCTTCCGTGTTTTCTGGTTTCAAATGGGCATTGCAAAAATGAAAGGCTTGCAAAATTAAGTCATTATGCTGTAATTATAGAAATGTTCTATATACAATTCATTGGTGTTACGGCCTTGTCATCATAATAGTTTGATGTTGCACAGTTTTGATTTTGTGGGGATTGGATAGCTTTGGGAATTGGTGAGGGAATATGGATTCTCTTTCATCTCTAGGCTGCTGGTTCCAATCCAATTTAGACCAATTGTGCCCAAACATTTTTACCATCAAATGAATGGCCAATGGATATATTTTACGTCAGGTCAGTTCTTTATGTCTAGTCCACCTCCCCTAAGGAAAATCACTGCTGCTAATTAGCAACTTTTCTGGCAGATGTTAAGTACTGAATAGACAGTCAGTAAGTCATCGTTTGAGGATAACTGCTTCTTCACTCCAAATGGTACTAATGGGTTTCCTATGCCTGTCACTTTATTCTTTGATCCTATTTGAAATGCAGTTGTTGCATGGTCTTTTCCCCTTGTTACCATACTCAGATAAATCTAAAAAGGAAAACAAAAACAAAAAGCCCAACCAATACAGCTTTGTGTGTTTCATATAACAGGGTCCATGACAAATAATATCCTTCAGATCTGTTCTTTCTCTTCTCAGTTCCTGTCAGCTGCTGAATATGTCTCACTTACCCTCCTCTCTCCTGTTTAAACACACATGTAAAGAGTTGGTACATACTTCACCTCTATGTCAACCTATCAAATTCCTTTCATAAATACTAAATTCACTAACCTAAAAAGAAAAAACCTACAGGGTGCACACACATTAATATACTGTGACCAGACCTATTGCTTCAGATGTAATGATGGTAGATCACAGCCTTTTGTGGGCAGAATTGAACCTGTGATCTCTGGAGTTTACTGCATGGGCCTCTACTGCATAAGATAAAAGCAGCTGGCTATAAAATCAGGCTATTGAGCAGACTCATTATTCTGTCTGTAAGTGTTCTCAGTGACACTAGGTGGGACAGTATCACACAAGAAAGTATGTGGGTTACACAGAGACAATAACTGCATCAAGCACACACACAAGCTAGGATTGGTGCACTGGTTCTTCAGCTCAAAAAAGGCTCTGCTGTTTGGTGCATTATAGCAAAAATGTCCAAAAGTAGGTACCTAAAGTTAGGTTAAAGTCAAAGGTGGCTGCTGCATGCTTGGTGCTTTTGAAAACTGGACCCACCTATTTAAGTTACTAAGGCTAGGTCTACACTCCAGGCTTCTTTCAAAAGAAGCTTTTCTGGAAGAGATTAAAAAAAAAACTTCTTCTGAAAGACAGCATCCACACTGCAAAAGCACTGAATGGATGCTATCTTGCATTTAAGCTGTAATCACCTATGAACAGAACTCCTTTTACTCCATCCACACACGCCTTTTTCCGAAAGAGCTCTTTTGGAAAAAGGCTTCTTTTTCTTAGAGGAAGGATTACGAATGTTAGAAAAAACCCTTTGTTCTTTCAATTTTATTTTGGAAGAACGCGATTGCAGTATGAACGTAACTAAAGTTTTTTCGGAAAAACTCTGTAGTGTGGTATACCTATGCGGTAAACATACCTATGCGGTATGTTTGAAAGCCTGCTCCAAACCTATTTTTGAAAATCTTTGCCTAGGGAAATTGCTTCTGTTGCTTTGAGAATTTGAAAAAGAATTTGCTATCATAGGTACAGAGGAAGTTTAGGCACTCACTTTACAAACCCAAATATAGTTTCATAGCTATTCAATTGGTCTGCTCTGTGGCAGGACAGCTGACAGACTTTTCCAATCCCTGGGCAAAGAAGAGGCAGGGCGTGGGGCAGAAAGGTAGGACAGGGGGCTAGCCTCCTTAAGCCAGCTCTATCTGGTGGACACCGCCCTGAGCTCTGGCTGCAATTTAAAGGGCTTGGGGCTCCAGTCATTGCCATTGGTGCTATGACGGCAATATACCCAGAACCCCATGCGCTTTTACATTGCCAGGCCCAGGGCAGCTGTCCCCTTTATCCCACCCCATCGGTGGGCCTGTTTTGAGGAGATATTATAAAGCCTGCTGCAGCAAAAAGATCTTTTTAAACCAGCAGCTGCATATTTGCTATCACATTGCCCATTATGATCTCATCTACCATGCCAAGATATTAGCGTGGAAACACTCTGGCAAGAACAAAGGATATGTGTTATAAACCCGAACCAGTCCCTCACTGCCAATTTCACAATCTGCCCACCTGATTTTGACCTGCCCCATTGACCTGCCAATGGCCTGTGCTGTACAGGTTCCAGACCTAGCAAGGTCTCTGTGCAGCCAACCAAAATCACTGAGGCTTTTATGACAGCTCTTTGGGCAGCTGTGGTGGGCATTGTCAATGAATGCCTGCTGCTTGGGTTCAGTGGTGGTCTAGAAGAACGTCATTGCACCACTGAAAATGCCATTGCTTGGCTGAACAACTATGCACATACTAAATATGAAAGGTCACATAAAGAAATCAAATCTTATTGAACTTATTGATAGAGGTTAAAAGTAGAATCCATTATGATGACCTCTTTCGATAATGCCATACCTTGTATATTGAGTGCTTTTAAGATACTTCAGTAATTGGTGCTGTCGATAGTATTTGCTAGATAATGACGAGTAGGGGTTGGTGTAAACTACTTATGTAAATTAATAGCAGGAAGGCAAGCAGAAATATAGAGGACCAGCTAGGGAGGCTGCGGGGAGCAGCAATTCAGAGAAGAAACACATCTTTGTGTCATGGATACAGCTCCTAGTAACAGTAGCCCTCCTTATTGTTTCTGAGGAGAGCAACTCTGTGTTCTTCCCTGACAATAATACATGACAGTCTGTGCTGGTTGACCTCATCAGAATAAAACTTGGGAGAGAGTGCAGCTATAAAAGAAAAAGGAGAAACAGCCTCACCCAGGGTACGTCTACACTACAGCGCTAGTTCGAACTAACTTAGTTCGAATTAGTTAATTCGAACTAAGCTAGTTCGAACTAACGCGTCTAGAACTAAAAACTAGTTCGAACTAGCGTTTTGCTAGTTCGAACTAGTAAGTCCACATTGAGTGGACTCTGAACAGGGCTTAAGGATGGCCGGAAGCAGTGCCGGCAGGGCATAAAAGGAGGACTTAGAGCATGGAGATGCTGTCTCAGGCTAGCCGAGGGCTGCGCTTAAAGGGTCCCGACCCCCACCCCGGACACACAGTTCTAAGGGGTGCCCCGCTTCCAAAGAAGTTCTGGCTTGGAGTGCCCTGAGTGCCCACACTGGGCACATCACACCACTCGGCCATCAGCCCGGCTGCACTTGCCGCAGGCTGCCATCTGGGGAGAGGGAGTAATTGGGGGGCTGCAGGAGAGCTTCCACCCCCAGAAGCCCGCAGAGCCAGCCCAGTCCTCCCCATCGGGGGCTCGTACCCCATTCCTCCCTCACCTCCTTCCACTTACCCTTCCCTAGCCCCCCTTCTTATTGATGTACAAAATAAAGATAACGTTTCTTCCAACATTGACTCTGTCTTTATTGAAAAAAACTGGGGGACACTGGGAAAAGGAGGTGGGAGAGGGGAAGAGAAAGGCTGGGAGAGGGGAGGGCAACTAACATGATCAGGGGTTGGGAACAGGTCCCAGATGAAGAAAGGCTACAGAGACTGGGACTGTTCAGCTTAGAAAAGAGGAGACGGAGTGGGGACAGGATAGAGGTCTCTAAAAGCAGGGGTTGGGTGGAGAGGGTGCATTCAGAAAAGTTCTTCCTGAGTTCCCATAAAGAAGGACTAGAGGACACCAAAGGAAAGGAATGGGTAGCAGGCTTGAAACTAGTAAGAGAAAGTTGTTGTTGTTGACAAAGCAAATAGTTAACCTGTGGAACTCCTTGCTGCAGGAGGCTGTGAAGGCTACAACTAGAACAGAGTTTAAAGGGAAGTGAGATAAAGTGATGGAGGTTGGGTCCATGGAGTCCTATTAGCCAGAGGGTAGGAGTGGTGTCCCTGCCCAAAGTTTGTGGAAGGCTGGAGAGGGATGGCACGAGACAAATGGCTTGGTCATTATCTTCGGTCCATCCCCTCCAGGGTCCCTAGGGTTGGCCGCTGTTGGCAGACAGGCTACTGGGCTAGATGGACCTTTGGTCTGACCCAGTACGGCCATTGTAAGCTCAGGGCTCAGTGTCGGGGGTCTCAGTGGACCCCCTTGATTTTCATGCACACCTGGTCCTGGGTGGCCAGGCTGGCAGCTCTCCTGCCCTAGACAGCCACTTTCCTGTGCCTAGTGCGGAGATCGTGGACGAGGTCCACGATGTCCGCACTAGCCCAGGAAGGTGCCCGCCTCTTGCGGTCCAGGGCAAGCTCCCGGGAGCCGCCAGCCTGGTCCCGGCAAGAGGGGGTGGGCTGGGGGGCATCGGGTGGGTGGCTCTGTGCCGTGCCAGGTGCAGGGTCTGCTAGCTGGGTGCTGGCAGGCTTGCACCTGGCACGGGCACCGTAGCCAGCCCGTGCCCCTTTAAGGGGTCCGGGGCCGGGAGGGGGGCATAGAGTTTCCCTGGTGTTGGCCAGAGTGGCCACCAGGGAAACCTGGGGAGGGCTAGCCTCCCACTAGTTCGAACTAAAGGGCTACACAGCCCTTAGTTCGAACTAGCTAGTTCGAACTAGGCGTTAGTCCTCGTAAAATGAGGTTTACCTAGTTCGAACTAAGCGCTCCGCTAGTTCGATTCAAATTCGAACTAGCGGAGCGCTAGTGTAGCACCTATTAAAGTTAGTTCGAACTAACGTCCGTTAGTTCGAACTAACTTTGTAGTGTAGACATACCCCCAGTCCTCCCACAAACACTGCTTCTGACCCTTTCGGCAGCTCTGGTGCCCCCCACACAATAAGATTAGGTAAGGAGCAACCATTATTACACCTGTTAACTTCCCTTTTGCAGCTCCAGCACAGAGGTAAGTTAGAAGATGGAAAAGGTTAAACTGAACTGAAATCATACCTGGGGTAAAATATTCCAGTTATTCTGGAAGAGGAACAGCTACGAAGCACCTCCAGCACTCAAACATTGACGTAGAGTCTTGCCCCGCAGAAAGGAGCCTTTCAGACCCTAGCTCCTGGAGAGGGTGTGTGTTTTAGATTTTGTCAGGTGACAATTATTTCAATTTTTAGATGGGGAAACTGAGCCACAGAGCTGGGGGGACAGACTGAGGATCTGTAGCAGAGCTGGAAACAGAACCCAGATCACCTGACTTTTGGACTTTTGCTTTAAACAAAGCTATATTTCCTCCCAATATGTGCTTCCCTGAAATATAGTGACTGTGAAAGGAAAAAGTAGCAATTTGTAATAGCTCATGATTTTTTGTCAGCAGATTTTATGCCATGTTCTTCCTGTCTTTCTGTTTCATTCTTTCTTGAGCAATTACTGCCGTAGGAGCTGGCATCCAGCTGACTGGCTCAGAACAAGGGCACCATGGACCTTTGTAATGAATTTTGAACAGACCTACAATCAAATTCTGGAAAATCCAAAGTGCTTCAGTATAGCTACGTCTACACTGCAGACATCTTGCGCAAGAACTTTTTGTGGAAGAGATCTTCTGCAGAAAGTTCTTTGTCCAAGAGAGCGTCCACACTGCCATGTGCTTTGGCGCAAGAGATGTACTCTTGCGCAAGACAGCATCCACACTGCCATGGATGTTCTTGCGCAAGAAAGCTCCGATTGCATTCACAGAATGGCCATCCACAGAATGGCCATCAGAACACCTGTGCTTTCTCCGATAGTGGTTTCTTGTGCAAGAAACCCCTGGGCTACGTCTACACTGCAGGATTCTTGCGTAAGAACTTTTTGCGGAAGAGATTTTCTGCAAAAAGTTCTTGCGCAAGAGTGCATCCACACTCTCATGTGCTTTTGCGCAAGAGAGTCCACCAGAAACACTGTGTGAATGCTCTTGTGCAAGAAAGGCCACCCGGAAACACTTCAGGTAGGACAGAAAGTTACCAATTGCTTCTGAGGACTGGTGCCGGAACCCTGCAGAGACGCGTGCTTAAAGGGACCCCCCTGGACAGCTGTGGGGGGCAGAGTGGGGGTGGGGGAAGACCTGTTCCCAGGGGGGTTGTGCCATCCCACCCTCACACAATCCTGCTGCTTAGGGGAGGGCAGACTTGGGGGGTGCTCCTGGGGGGTTCAGGAGGAAAGGGTACGGGAGGGGGCAGGCACCTCATGAGGGCTCATGCTCCCCCTCCTTCTCAACCTCTGTTTTCTGTGTTTCTCTGTGTCCTTCTGCAGGTGGTGAGGGCCATCAACTTCCTGCTGCTGAAAAGGATCATCCGGATGGGAGACCTGGATGCCACTGTGGCTGGAATCGCTGCTCTGGGGTTCCCCAACTGCGGGGGAGCTATCAATGGGACACACATCCCTATCTGAGCACCCAACCATCAAGTGGCCTGCTTCATCAAGGGCTGCTGCTTCCATCAGAAAGGGCTCCTGCTTCCATGGTGCTGCAAGGCTTGGTCATCCACCGTGGACACTTTATGCCCATTTTTGTGGGGTGGTCGGGCAGGGCACATGATGCCCACATATTTAGAAACTCTAGCCTGTACCGCAGGCTGGAGGTAGGCATATTCTTCTCTCACTGGGAATTCGTCATTGGGGATGTGCAGATGACACTGTGCATCATGGGGGATGTGGCCTACCCCCTCATGCCATGGCTTATGAAGCCATACACCAGACACTGGACACCTAGACCCCAGCAGGGAACAATGTAATGCCCACCTGAACCAGGCCAGGAACCAGGTGGAGTGCGCCTTCGACCATCTGAAGGCAAGGTTTCATTGTCTTCTGACCTGCCTCGACATGGGGGAGCACAACATCGCTGAGGTAGTCATGGCATGTTGTGTCCTCCACAACATTGTGGAGAGGAAGGGAGAGGCCTTTCTCCCAAGCTGGGGGGCATATGCCAGCCAAGTGGGCTGTGCGTCTGAGCAGCCCCGGACAGCTGCCATCCGGCAGGCCCACCAGGCCACGATGCTCATCTAGGAGGCCCTGAGGGAGAGTTTCCTCACAAGCACCCCTGTAACTGTCCCCAAGGCCTACTACCAAGGAGACCCTGCCTTGAGGCCACATCCCTTCCCCACCACAACCCCCGCTTCCCAATAAAGAGGCCTGTCTTGAAACCAAACAAAACTTATTTTATTTAAGCTGAATGAAAGGTGGGCAGAGGGAGGGGGCTGTGAACTGGGAGGAGGAGGGGGCTCTAAACTGTGAGGGGCGCTTATGATTGCCCGGGACGGATGCCTGTGCCACCTCGGGTGCGGGAGCCTCATTGGCCTAGTGGCCAGGTGGGTGCGGGGAGCACAGGGAAGTGGTGAGGACAGGGAGGAGGGGCATTGGTTCAGGAGGGGAAAGCATGGAGTTGGCGGCAGGAAGAGAGAGGAAGGCATGGGAAGTAGCATGGGCCATGTGAGTCACCATGCTGGCCATTAGATTGCCGAAGCAATCACAGTGCTCTATAAACTGTCCCCACGCGTGCTAGCACCACTCCTGGTCGGAGTGGACCTTCTCCACCAGCATCTGCTGCATCTCCTCGATGGCGGTCACATGGTGCTGCATGAGTTGGTCCTGGAGCCTGGCACGACTCTGTTTCCCCCGACCTGGCAGGTGGCATCGGTGGACTGGCTGGCCCCTCACTCCCGTCTGTGGAGAACACACAAGAGAGAGAGGTGATCAAGTCATCCCTGCAGACACGGTCCCTGGGGCCTCCTTTGTGAGCAGTGACCAATAGTCTGCGGCTCAGAGGAACGGGCTGCCTGCTTCCTCCCCTCCACTCACAGTCAAGTAGACCAGGAAAGTGTGGCCTCAGGGGGATTCACTCTGGGGTGGCAGAGGAGCTGGGAGCAGCCTGGGGGCCACATGCACAGGGGCACCTTGCAACGATGTGTATGGATGCGACTGCTGTCTCACACTGGCAGGCATGGCCCCGTAGTGCGTGCGGCACTCCACGGGGTGTGTGGGGTCTGGCCTGCACCCTCGTGGCTAGCCTGCTCCCAGCCCGTGAACCACCCTCCAGGTCGGACATGTGTGTCCAGCAGGATCCCAGGCATGCTCAGGGGTTGCCTGCTGCCTCCACATGTGACACAGTAACAGAGCATGAGGTTGCACATGCGCAGAACCCAGCCCATTGCCCAGCCCATTGCCCAGCCAGAGCAGCACGAACGACACTGTACACAGTTGCTCCTCCGCCCCCTGCACAACCAGCCCCTCCCGCCCCCCTGCCGCCATCTGAGTGAGAGAGAGACACCACTCATCTAAGAATCCCTTCCTGGCTTCTGAGGAGGCCTGGGAGATGTCCTGGCTGGCAGGCACCGGCTCCAGGGACAAGGTGACGGTGGTACTGGTCTCCTCGTCCTCCGCTGGGGTGGCCAGCTGGCCCTCACCATCCTCCTGCTCCTGCTCTGGGTGAGTGATGACGGGGCTCCCCAGGCCCGTGTCCATGAGCGTGGAGGAGGTGTGCTCCTCCTCATCCCCCAGGATACGGTGCAGCTGGCTTTAGTAAGAGCAGTTGTGGGGCCCTGCCCCCAGGTGCTCGCTGGCCCACATGTAGGTGAGCCGGACTTCTTTCACCTTACTCCGGACCTGCTCGAAGGTCCAGAGTGGGTGGCCACAGTCGGCCAAGGCCTCTGCCATCCAGCCGAAGATCTTGGCATTTCTCCGCCTGGCCCAGAGATCCTGCAGGGCCTCCTCTTGTCCCCACAACTCCAAGAGGGCCTTGATTTCAGGCCCAGATCAGGCGGGTACACACCTCTTGGTTCCCCTGGCTGGGTCCCTTGGAGCTACTCCCCATGAGGGCCAGGGGAATCATGGGAGGCCTCAGGGGCAGACATGACTCATCCTGGCTGTGGCCAGGACAGCCGCATGTACAGATAAGCTGCTGCTTTGGAACAAGTTCCTGCCACGGGGCTTCTGCAGAGGGCCTGCACCTTTAAGAGGGGCCAGCAGACAGGAATTATAGAGCTGTGATGAGTTTTCAGGATTGTCCAGCAGGCCACATGTGCTTTTCCCCAGAAGCCAGTTCTTGTGCAAAACCCCCCTGCAGAGCATCCATACTACCCTTTTTGTGCAAGAGCTCTTGCGCAAAAAGGCTTATTCCTCATGGGGAGACTAACTCTTGCTCAAAAAGCCCTCTATTCTGACGATCTACTGTAAACTTTCTTGCGCAAGAATGGGCTTGTAGTGTGGACACTCCGCAAGTTTTTGCTCAAGAACATCCGTTCTTGTGCAAGAAGCCTTCAGTATAGACGTAGGCTTGTTGTCTGCCCACATACGCCTTTTTGCACAAGAGCAAAAAGGTTTATTCCTTATAATTCTTGCACAAAGAATCCTGTCTTCTGACAACCTACTGTACCTTTTCTTGCGCACAAATGCGCTTGTAGTGTGCTCGCTCCACGAGTTTTTGTGCATAAACTCTGAAGTGTAGACATAGCCCCAGAGTGAACAGTTTTCACACCAGGGCATAGAAGATAGGAAACAATGTATTGTTCATTCCCATATCCTCTGTATTTGGAGACTGTCTAGGTCCTTTCTGAAAGCAATGGACAAAATAAGGTCCTCACACACTTAAGGAAACAGTTGTTGAAAGAGCAAAACCTATAGAAGCAGCAACAGGAAATAAAAGTGAGTGTGTAGGTCTTCCACCTCAAACTAAGCAGATGATGCAAATGAGGAGAACTAGGACCTTTTAGTGTTCTCTTTCAGACAGCACCATCATATTGGCAGAATCACTCAACAATAGCCTAGAAAGGTCTCCTATGGAAGGACTCTTCTGGTAGTAGTTGCAGGAGCAGGAACCATGATTACGGACTTAGCAGCTCTTCTGATAGCAAACTGTGACTGGACACTGTGAGTCAGTGAGCAAATAATTTCCACAGAGACAGGAGAGTGATGCTGGGAAGGAAATGGGGGGAGAGAAGTTGAGGTTTATTGTCGGAGAGTAGATAGAATGGGGGTGAGGAAAGGAATGTGACTGGATAGGCCCTGAAATATAGTAACTGTGAAAGGAAAAAGTTGTGATTTGTAATATCACATGATTTTGATGTGTATTGGAGACACTCATCCAAGAGCTGAGATTTTAAAATATTTTATTAATCCCATCAGTAAAAACCCTAATGTTCCAAGCCAAATGACAATGTAACTATAGTGCAATATGAGGTGATCATCACACATTATCCCATATTCATAGTCACACATATCTTGCAGATGCCTAGTGAGGGAAGGCAGGTAGTGATCCACCAGGGTCCTATCCTGTATTTGACATACCAAGTGAGTCTGAAGATCATGGTCTCATGTGTTTTGGCTTATAGGGTGACAGCCATGAATATTGATATAAATGTTTTATTGTCTCTTTCCAAAACTAACTTCCTCGTCCTGGTAATACTGGGGTGATTTTCTCCTATAGGTAAACATACTAATTATTCTGCTCCTGTTATCCTATGCAATCTGTTAGTAGCCATTATAACCCTGTGGTTACATATGTGTGAATATTCTTATCCCAAAATTAAACTCATATTCCATGTTGGTCATTTCATACATTATTAGCAAAATTATTACTTTAAACCAAACTTCTTAAGTTCTTCATAAATGTTGGTTACTACCTATTAATTTTTAATATCCCAGTCACTTGAAGAAGTGGTTTATTCTCACTAAAGCTCATGATACCATCTACATGTTTTGTTAGTCTTTAAGGTTCTTCTAGACTTTGTTGTTTAAGGGTTTTTTTTAATTAATTTTACTTATACTAAGGCCTGTAGGCAAGACTTATGCTAACTCCTTGAGCAAAATATTACTAGGATGCACTTGTAGGATTTCTGCATTATTGCTGGGTATGATATTTTCATTTTATAAGTTCCAATAGGAATGTGGATAGATATGAAATGGAGTGAGATAGTGAATTAGTATGGAATGGGGTGAGAAGGGTATTAAGAAGCCATTGAAAATACTGCTAATGGAAAATTGTATGGTATGTTACATCAGGGCAGATAGATTAAGTAGGTATAGATTAAGTAGGTATACTTAAGAAGAAACTCAAGGATTAATTAAAAGGAGGAACATATGTATTGTTTATTTATGCCCCAGTTTTGCATTGATATCTGCCAGTGCTGATCCTGGCAACCAGTCCTGTTAACTTTGGTAGGGCTCAGCATGGCAGGGTCTGTGCTGGTGGACCAGGGAGTCCTCTCATTGATTTTGCTAGGCGTGGCATCAGGTCTTGGACAGCAAGCACCTTGACACTTAATATCTAGACTGTACAATCTTTGTGGCAGGAATGATGTTCTTGTTCTGTGTATGAAGAATGCTCCTAGCATAACAGGGTCCTGGTCCAAGACTAGGGCTCCCAGGGGTTACTTTAGTATTACCACAAATAACAGTCATTAATAATGAATCCAGCTGAATTTTAAGGCACTGAAGTTGTGGGTATTCTGTAAGTGTTAGCTGAAGAACAACATGACAGATGAAGGAGATGAATACGTGTAGTGTACTCAGATCGCTAACATCAACACTTTATCAGTTTCATCATGGTGTTGATTTTTTAAATGTCTGTGGAAATAATTTTAACAAATAAGGAAATAGCCTTTCCAAAAGCATTGTGGTTATATATCCTCAACACAGTGCCTTTATTTGTACCTAATCTTGTTATTCTGAGCATGCATTTTTAAGGTTGCATAGAAATCAGGATAGTAGCAAAGCTCTTCAACACTGTGTTATGTAATTGCCTATAAATCCTCTGGAAAATGCATTTCCGTAGTTTATGATCTGTGCAATTCTCCCCTCCTGCCCCCTCCCCCCCGTGCTTTACATATTTTGCCCCATTTTGAGCAAAGTCAGACTGTGACTTTCAAGGCATATCTCACCTCCTGTTTAATGTGGCTTTTCAGGTAGAGTGATGTGAGGTGAATATTGCAAAGAGCACCATAGACCGCTCCCCTGTGTGTTAAGTGGATTGCATTGCAAATAAGCACATTCATTTCTATTTTCCAATGAGGCAAATAAAGGATTTAAATGGTTGCACGAGATTTTTCCATCCGCTGCCTTGCTTCATGAATAATTAATTGATTTTCTGTCTTCCCAGTGACTTCTTTCTCTAAACCATTGTGGCACTCCCCCTTTTACTGAATTTAAGAGGTTGTATTTGAGTATCAGTTTTTTCATTTGCCTTGAAAATTGATATTAATGACAGATTGAGTGGGGTCGTATGGGTACACACAGAAGCACATGAGATAAATTATGCAAATGCTTCTTTCACCCTATGTTAAAACATGTTTTGAAGCCGTAACTTGTATGGAATTTATATGCTGTATAAGCCTCATGCTGGTCATCTGCAAAAGGTTCTTTAAATGCATAAAGTGGGCTTTCCTAGAGCTCTATTAATAATAGTGTCTAGCTCTTATATACCATTTCTCATGAGCAATGTTATGAATCTGACATGGCAGACACTGATTTTATGAGACACTTATGACTTCTTGAAAATTGCAATAATTCAGCTCTGGGTAGTGGTGGTTGGGTTTCAGCTTCTCCCCTGGATGGCAAGGCTCAGCCTTCAAAGCCTCAATAAAGCTGTGATTTATTGTTTATTTCTCCTCTGTCCTGCCGATGATTGCAAATAAATATACCTGTGCCAAAATTGTAGCCTTACTCATAGAGCTTTACCAACGGAGGGAGGTACCATCATCTCCAATGTGCAGAGGGGGAAATGGGTAAAGACAGGTTAAGTGACATTCCTTAGGCTAGCCAGAAATAGAACCCAGGTGTCCTGTGCATCAGTCAAGTGCACACTGCAGTTCACTACTTAAAATCTTCTGAATAATTACAGTTGAGCTCATGGCAGAGTTAGAGACTCTCTGCTGAGGGGGACGGAGGCACCCATCTGTCACCCTGACATGACAGCTCAGGAGGTATGCTGTCAGACAGGGGCCCGTGTCAGATGTTACAGAGGCATTGTCGAGTATTATCCAGCCCTCTGACTACTACTACTACTACTACTCATTTGTGTGGGCATAAATGATACTGCAAGATGTGACCTTGAGCAGATCAACAGTGACTACAGGGCTCTGGGGCTGTGTCTACACTTGGCCACTTATTTCGGAAAATCAGCCGCTTTTCCAGAATAAGCTGCGAGCTGTTTACACTGGCCCTTGAATTTCTGGAAAAGCAACAATGCTCTACTGTACAAAATCAGCCGCTATTCAGGAAAAACTATTCTGCTCCCGCTCGGGCATAAGTCCTTATTCCGGAACACTGTTCTGGAAAAGGGCCAGTGTAGACAGCCCAGTAGTCTTTTCCGGAAAAAAGCCCCAATCGCGGAAATGGCGATCGGGGCTCTTTTCCGGAAAAGCGCGTCTACATTGGCCACAGACGCTTTTCCGGAAAAAGGGCTTTTCCGGAAAAGCATCCTGCCACTGTAGACGCTCTTTTTCCAGAAATACTTATAACGAAAACTATTCTGTTTTAAACACTTCTGGAAATTCATGCCAGTGTAGACACAGCCTGGGAGTATAGCTGAAGGAGTGTGGAGTGCAGGTGGTATTCTCTTCAGTCCTTCCTGTCAAAAGTAGGGGCTCAGGCAGAGACAGGGTGAATGCCTGGAGGTGAATGCCTGGCTGCGAAGATGGTGTCGCCAGGAGGGTTTTGTCTTCCTTGACCACAGGTTGCTGTTCCAAGAAGAAGGACTGCTAAGCAGGGATGGGGTCCACCATTCGAGGAAGCAGAAGAGAGTATTTTGATACAGAGTGGCTAACCTAGTGAGGAGGCTTCAAACTAGGTTTGATGGGGGCAGGTGACCAAAGCCCACAGGTAAGTGAAAAACATGGAGACCTGGGAGATGGGTCAGAAATGGCAGGGAGCATGGGCTATAACAACAGAGATAAGGGAGGCACAATGCAGAACTGGGGGGCAAAATAAAATCAGTATCTTAAGATGCCTATATACAAATGCAAGAAATATGGGGAATAAGCAGGAAGACCTTAAAGAAAGATTAGGTAAGATAATATACATGATTGGAATATTGATATAGAAGGGTGCAGCTTGCTCAGGAAAGATAGGCAGGGGAAAAAGGTAGGAGGTGTTGCCTTATATATTAAAAATGTCTGCACCCTGGGCTGAGGTGAAGATGGACATAGGAGACAGACTTATTGAGAGTCTCTGGGTTAGGTTAAAAGGGGTAAAACACAAGGGTCATGTCATGCTAGGGGTATAGTAAAGACCACCTACCCAGGCAGAAGCAGTGGATGAGGCATTTTTTAAAAACCAACAAAATAATCCAAAGCACAGGATTTGGAGGTGATGGGGACTTCAACTATCCAGACATATGTTGGGAAACTAACACAGTGGGGCACAGATTATTCAATAAGTTCTTAGACTGCATTGGAGACAATTTTTTTTTTTTATTTCAGAAGGTTGAAAGAGTAACTTGGGGAGAGGGGAAGCTGTTGTAGGTTTGATTTTAACAAATAAGGAAATTGGTTGAAAATTTGAAAGGGGAAGGCAGCTTGGATGAAAGTGATCATGAAATCACAGAGTTCATGAATCTAAGGAATGGTAGAAGGAAGAACAGCAAAATAGAAAAAATGGATTTCAGGAACACAAATTTTAGCAAACACAGAGAGTTGATAGGTAAGGTCCCATGGGAAGCAAGTCAAAGGAGAAAAAGAACCGAAAAGAGTTGGCAGTTTTTCAAAGGACAATATGAAGTGCCGAAAAGCAAACTATTCCACTGTGTAGGAAAGATAGAAAGTATAGCAAGAGACCAGCTTGATTTCACCAGCAGATCTTACATGATCTAAAAATTAAAAAGAAGTTGTATAAAAAGTGAAAACTAGGTCAAATTACAAAGGATGAATATAAGCAAACAATGGGGCTATGTCTACACTGGCATGATTTTCCGAAAATGCTTTTAAGAGAAAAGTTTTCCGTTAAAAGCATTTTCGGAAAACCATGTCTAGATTGGCAGGATGCTTTTCCGCAAAAGCACTTTTTGCGGAAAAGTGTCCATGGTCAATCTAGACACGGTTTTCTGCAAAAAAGCCCAGATTGCCATTTTTGCGATCGGGGCTTTTTTGCGGAAAACAGTACTGTGCTGTCTACACCGGGCCTTTTGCGCAAAAGTCTTTCAGAAAAAGACTTTTGCCTGAACGGGAGCAGCATAGTATTTCCGGAAAAGCACTGATGATCTTACATGAGATCGTCAGTGCTTTTCTGGAAATTCAAGCGGCCAGTGTAGACAGCTGGCAAGTTTTTCCGCAAAAGCAGAAGATTTTGCGGAAAAACTTGCCAGTCTAGACACAGCCTGGAAGTATGCAGGGGCAAGAGTAGAAAGACGAAGGCACAGAATGAGCTCAATCTAGCTGCAGACATAAAGGGAAACAAGAAGAAATTCTACAAATATATTTGAAACAAGAGGAAGACCAAGGACAGGGTAGGCCCATTGCTCAGTGAAGAGGGAGAAACAATAACAGGAAACTTGGAAATAGCACAGGAGCTTAAAACTTATTTGTTTTGGTTTTCATCAGGAAGATTGATGGTGGTAGGATGACTAACTTAGTGGATGCTAGTGGAAATGGGATAGATTTGGAAGTTGAAATAAAAAAAAAACTAATTAAAAATACTTAGAAAAGTTAGATATCTTCAGGTCACCAGGGCCTGATGAACTGCATCCTAGAATACTCACGGATTTGATAGAGGAGGTATCTGAACCTTCAGCTATCATTTTTGACAAATCAAAGTTGGGATAGAGATTCCAGAAGACTGGAAAAGAGTAAACATAATGCCCATCTATAAAAAGAGAAATCTTACTAATACAGGAAACTACAGACCAGTGAATTTAACTTCTGTGCCAGGGAAGATAATGGAGCAAGTAATTAAGGAATCCATCTGCAAACATCTGGAAGATAATAAAGTGTTAGGTAACAGTCAGCATGGATTTATAAAGAACAAGTCATGTCAAATCAATCTGATAGCTTTCCTTGACAGAATAATAAGACTTGTGGATATGTGGTATATCTTGACTTTAATAAAGCATTTGATATGATCTCATATGATCTTCTTACCAATAAACTATGGAAATACAACCTAGATGGGGCTGCTCTATGGTGGGTGCATAACTGGCTGGATAACCATAGAATGGTTATTAATGGTTCACAGTCATGCTGGAAGGGCATGACAAGTTGGATTCCGCAGGGATCTGTTTTGGGATCAGTTCTGTTTAATACCTTCATCAGCAATTTAGATAGTGACATAGAGAGTACGCTTATTAAGTTTGCAGATGATATCAAGCTGGGAGGGTTTGCAAGTGCGTTGGAGGATAGGGTCCTAATTCAAAGTGATCTGGACAAACTGGAAAAGTGGTCTGAGGTAAATAGGATTAAGTTTCAGGAGGAGAAATGCAAAGTATTCCGCTTAGGAAGGAATAATCAGTTTCACACGGTGGCTACGTCTACACTGGCCCCTTTTCCGGAAGGGGCATGTAAATTTCACTAGTCGTCGTAGGGAAATCCGCGGGGGATTTAAATATCCCCCGCGGCATTTAAATAAAAATGTCCGCCGCTTTTTTCCGGCTTTTAAAAAAGCCGGAAAAGAGCGTCTAGACTGGCCCCGATCCTCCAGAAAAAGTGCCCTTTTCCGGAGGCTCTTATTCCTACTTCAAAATAAGAGCCTCCGGAAAAGGGCACTTTTTCCGGAGGATCGGGGCCAGTCTAGACGCTCTTTTCCGGCTTTTTTAAAAGCCGGAAAAAAGCGGCGGACATTTTTATTTAAATGCCGCGGGGGATATTTAAATCCCCCGCGGATTTCCCTACGACGACTAGTGAAATTTACATGCCCCTTCCGGAAAAGGGGCCAGTGTAGACGTAGCCATACAGAATGGAAAGTAACTGTCTAGCAAAGTATTGCAGAGAGGGATCTAGGAGTCATAGTGGACCACAAGCTAAATATGAGTCAACATTGTGACACAGTTTCAAAAAAAGCAACATGATTCTGGGATGCATTAACAGGAGTGCTGTGAGCAAGACATGAGAAGTCATTCTTCTGCTCTACTCTGCGCTGGTTAGGCCTCAGATGGAGTATTGTGTCCAGTTCTGGGCACCACATTTCAAGAAAGATGTATAGAAATTGGAGAGGGTCCAGAGAAGAACAACAAAAATGATTAAAGGTCTAGAAAACATGAGCTATGAGGGAAGACTGAAAGAATAGGGCTTGTTTAATTTTGAAAAGAGAAGACTGAGAAGGGACATGATAGCAGTTTTCAAATATCTAAAAAGGTGTTACTACGAGGAGGGAGAAAATTTTTTCTCTTGGGCTTTGTCTACACTGCCAGTTTTTTTGGCAGAAAATATGCTAATGAGGGACTCCTTAGCATAAGCCACAATCTCATTAGCACATTTTCTGCCATTTGGTTTGGAGCAAGTGGTTTTTGCGCAAAAAGAAGCAGTGTGGACCTGGGTTTTTTATGCAAAACCCCTGTTTTGTGCAAGATCCTTATGCCTGTCCTGGAGAGGCATAAGGACCTTGTACAAAACAGGGTTTTTGTGAAAAAAAAAAAGTCTATACTGCTTCTTTTAGCACAAAAACCCCCTGCACAAAAAGAAACTGACAGAAAATATGCTAATGAGATTGCAGCTTATGCTAATGAGTTCCTCAGTAGTATATTTTCTGCCAAAAAAACTGGCAGTGAAGACATAGCCTTGGGCCTCTGATGCTAGGGCAAGAAACAATGGGTTTACATTTCAGCAAAGGAGGTTTAGGTTATACATTAGGAAAAACTTCTTAATTGTCAGGGTGGTTAACCACTGGAATAATTTGCCTAGGGAGCTTGTGGAATCACCATCACTGGAGATATTTAAGGGCAGGTTGGATAGACATCTATCAGGGATTGCTGTTTGTTCCTACCATGAGGAGAAGGGCCTGGACTCGATGACCTCGAGGTCCCTTCCAGTTCTAGTACTCTATGATTCTATGTCAGAACTAAGATTTCATAAAACTTTAAACCCTGATGGAAAATAAACAGAGGTTTTATAAAACAAGGGGTAAAGGTAAAATCAGACTGTTCCAGAAATGGCACTAAATTCTACAGGGAAGTGTCACCTAGAGAGTCTCAGTTGTTCTCAAACTGCCAGGGGTAAGGCACAAAGAGTGACACATTCTCAAGCAGCCAGAACCCAAGCCATGAAAGATTTTATAAATCAAAATCCATACCTTGAAATGAATTAGAAGTCACTGTCAGTTCTGAAACAACAGTGGAATAATGCTTTCAAAAAGGTATCACTAAGGAATCAGGTAGTCATGTACACTATGGGTACGTCTACATTACATGGCTCCGTCGACAGAGCCATGTAGATTTGTTTATTGGGCAAAGGGAAATGAAGCGGCGATTTAAATAATCGCCACTTCATTTAAATTTACATGGCTGCCGCGCTGAGCCGACAAACAGCTGATCAGCTGTTTGTCAGCTCAGCGCGGCAGCCATGTAAATTTAAATGAAGCGGCGATTATTTAAATCGCCGCTTCATTTCCCTTTGTCTACAACCCTCATCTACATGGCTCCGTCGATGGAGCCATGTAGTCTAGACACAGCCTATTTGCTAACATTTTACGGGGACTTTAGGTGTACCCAAAAGAAGCAATACTGTTTTCACATGAGAAATGCATAGGAAATTGTGTGACAGGCCACATGTGTCAAGAAAGGATGCATCTTCCTTATAATATCTATTGTGATTTCTTGCACAGGGGTATGCACATGTATATAATATTTTTCATCTTGTCGGTCTACAAAACAAACATGTTGGCTATGACATTCTGCCAAAAGGAAATCCAAAATATGGAGTTCCACAAGTGGTTATGAAACATGGGAACACATTAAATATGGCCCCACAGGTTTTTTAAGCATATAATGCAAGACTTGGACACAGTAAATTAGAACAGAGGCTGTTAATGAAATAGGTAAGCTGCATTTCTGGAAAACATTAGAAACTAGAAGATAAGGAAGGAATTTCTAAACAACTGAAATCCATTTAATACATCCATCCATGTACTAATACCATAAATGCATCTGAATGCATCCAAACATTTTAAAGAACTAACAAAATAACTTGTCTCTTTCTTTCTTCACTACTCAAAAGGTAAACTTGAATAGCTAGTAAGTTTGTACTACATGTGTAGCAGAGGTGTATATGTGTGAAAATAACTTATAATGGCAAAGCTAACTTGAAGAAAGGATTTTTTTTTCCATTTACCCCTGGTCTACAATGGAGATTTATTTCAAAATAACTCCCCTTATTTCAAATAACAAGCACAGCATCCACACTAACAACCTGTTATTTCAAAATGATAGCTCCTGGTTTCCACAAGGAATAACACTTATTTTGAAATAGTTATTCTGGGAGTTATTATTTCATTTCAAAATAATTTCCTAGTGTAGACGTGCCCATAGGTCTGAATGCAGTGAACTTAGGGGCTATTGTTAGAGATGTGGGATAATTTTTTTTTTTCACGTCTCCATCATTTTGCTAAATGATCACTTTAATCCAAAAGTTTAGAACATTGTGAAATATTGCATGATTCTGTGAAAAATCTGATAGTTGTCAGAACAAATTTTCAAAGCATGAGATAGCTTTATTTGTCTGATTTGTGTTTTATACTTATTTCTGTCATACTAGTTATGATAAAAATTACATTTAAGAGAAATGAAACCTCTGTATGTACAATTGTATCTACAAATGAATTTTCATTTGCTCCTTTAGTTTTATACCAATTTAGAAATAAAGAAGATCATCAGATGGTGTAAATTAGCTTAGGTTGCATGTACTTGAATGTCTTGTGGACCCTCCATAGGTTTCAGTAGATCTGCACCTGATTATACTTGTTCAGAATTTTGTTCATGGATATTAAAGTAGCTCCCATCTATGGATTAGTGCCCGTGGTTAGTTTCAAGTCTAAAAATGACCTGATTCAACACAATTAGCTCTGGCAATGTCTGAATGACTTCTATAGCTAAGGCCAAAGAATAATTTTTGGTCAGTGAAATAAGTGATACCCTATGGCTTTTCATAAGATAAACTAAAAAACAAATTCACACACACACACACACACACACACACACACACACACACACAGCTGGTATATGACGCCAGTCTTATCTGCCCTAGCACACGTAGCCTCTGCTGACTTCTCTTTCAGATACTCTGAGCCCTGATTTAAAACAAAAACAAGTCAGGTTTATTCTCTCTGAAGTGCCCCTAAGATTTGTTACATGGTGTGGTAATGTGTTCTAAGGAGATGTGATTTCCAGAGCCCAGTAATGTGCAGCACTTTCATTAGTTTGTGCAGACCCCATTGGCGTGTACTGAAGATTTCCTCGTATACTTTAGCATGGTACTATTTCTAACAGCACTACATTAAACTTAACCAAACTGTTTACATGCACCCATTAAAGCATTTTGGAAATTACATACCTGCATGTAACCTCTGAATGCAGATAAGTCCTAAGACATCCTTAAATCTCAGAGGTCTCTGCAGGTTCTTTTGTATTATGAAATATTTCTTATGATGGGCATATATTCTATATATGCCACCCCACAATAAATAAATAAATAAATAAATGGAAAAGATATTGAAGGAAAGGGTTTACCTGATAAGAAAGCTTTTAGCTCCTACCTGACCTGTTATATTTTGTGTTGGTTAAAGTCATTACTGATCTTTTGGGATGCAGAATGAAAAATAGTACAAATTATGCAGGGCAGTGAATTGTTTAATTTGTTTTCTACTTAAAAAATACAGAAGAATAAAATGTGATGAATGCTGCCTTCCTAACAATCTTGAGATAGCATAGGAAAAAAATACAGGCCAACTCAGACAAAATTGAAATTTGAGCTTCCTCTGACCACATTTGATGTGTTTGCATATCAAGACAAGAGGTGAAATGGGAGGACATGAATTCCTAATGCAATGGAAGGAAAGGCTGAATGCTGGGGAAATGATTTACTCAGACAAGACTTATGATAATAGGTTACACTAATGAGAAGTGAGTTCTTTGTAGTGGGTAATCTGCTGCTTGTAGGCTGTACATGGCTCATCAGAGCAAGCTGCTGGTGGGCCACCAGACAGGTTGTTCACCTTGCTTCCACAGGTATAGCTGCCCATAGCTCCCATTGGCCATGTTTCATCATTTCCCTGTGGCCTACAGTGCTTCTTACAGCTCCCATTGGCTGGAAACAGTGCACCATAGCCAATGGGAGCTGCAGGCACCATACCACAGACTCAAAGTAATAAATCTGTGAGGCAGCCCACCATCGGCAAGTCAGCAGGCTCTACACACAGCGGTAAGAACACAACATGTTAGAGTGCTTCACAAATCATAACCTTCCAGTGAACTTTGCAATATTTATAGAAAAGCCCAAAGCGATTTTGGCCTGCGTCTGGGACAACTTACACATCAGTTTCTGGTAGCAATATTTGCTACAGGTAAAAATGATGCTTATTCTTAAGCAGGGGCATACAAACTATTTGCTCATAGGATTCCCCCATCCTCCAGAAGCTTCTATTATATGTAATCTGAATGTAGTTCAACATTAGCACCAGCCACGTAACTCTTGAACAGTTCCATCACAATCATTATAGTGAAGTGGCACATCTGCTGGAGTTTGGTTTAGTTTAAAGGATGATTATTCTAAATGCCTTACTATCCATGTGGTTTCTTGGGTTGTCTTGGGTTTGCTGAGTGATATGAGTTGCGGGTTGGGATTAGTGAACCAAATTTAGAGTTATTTGACCAATGGTTCCTGGAATGCTCTCTCTGCAACCAACTTCTCCCCCACGTTCCAGAAATTTACAAAATCAGTCAAACATTTTGGAGATTTCCTGTGGCTCAAATTATTGCTTTGATGCACCCCAAAGTGATCTTATTTGTTCTGCATTATACTCAGCTAGTCCATGGCACCCTCCTTCCCCATTTTTTGATGGGGAGGTTATGTTGATGAAGTTATTAAGGGCAAAGTCTGTAACTCCAGATCAGTACATGTCAAAGTGAGAATACTAAAAGAGTGAAAAGTGCATGTGCTCTCTGGAAACAACAGACAGTAAATTTTGGTGGTAACTGGGTAGCCCAAAGTAACATATCTGGTCATTGCACTCGATTATCTCCCATGTATTGTACATTTAGCGCTCTACCTTTGGCAGTTTTCAGAGGCCTTATCTAGTGCATGGTCCTTATATTCAGCAGGGGTTGCTTGTAGAAGATTTGACCCCTTGAAACTAAAATTTCTGGTTTACAAGCAGCATATTTAAGTGCTCTAAAATCCATATGCACCATAATTGTACATTAGTAATATTGCCAAGGAAATTAGCATTAATAAATAAGGAAGAAGTTGAATGTCTCTACTAAGCAACTGGAATAATGTAATCATGTTTCCTAAGCAGTGAAACTGAGGCTACAGCTACACTGTAGCCTTCTTCTGGAAAAGCTTATGCAAATGAAGCATGGTGTGGAATATCACTGCTTCATTTGCATAATTAATTAGCAGCTATTTTTGCACAAGAGGGGTTATTTGCACAAAAGGGAAGCGACTACACAGCTCCTTTTTGCACAGGGGACAGGGACAGCTGGAATCAGTTCCTGGCAATCCTGCAGCACCTCTGGGAAGTGTGCGACTGCACTCCCCCTCCCCAGACAGCTGTCATGCAAGCTGCCTGAGCAGCAGGGGCTGTTGCATCCCAGCAATTTACCTCCGCAATGCTGTCCTGCGGGGTGGGGGGAGGGCACAGGGAGTCCCGGGAAAGAGAAGCTCTGTCCCCCTGGGAGGAGTTGTCAGCACAGCATTGTCACCCTTGTAAGCCCAGTAATCTCTCCAGCTCCCTCATGAGTTCTGCATCCTTTACTTCCTGCCCTGACTCCTGCTCCCCCACCTCCCGACACTGAGCCCCCCTCGTCAGACCCTGTGCCCTGAATTCACCCCTCCTGCCCTCATTCTATCACCCTCTGTCCTGAGCTGCCCCCACACATCTTCCAGCCTCCTCCCCCTGTTATGCTTAAAAGAAGCACCCGGGATCTTTTTCAGGGGGATAAGGCAACACCACATTTATTGAACATACATAGATCAATCAATATTTATCATATGCATATGACACATCACACTCATGCACTTACACACAAGCACACACAGTCTTCTTGTTACCAAAAGTTGCTCCCCCTAACTGCACTGGCCAGGTGAGTTAGATGGGGGAGGGGTGGAGCCAGGCTTCTGTGGACAAGAGGAAAACCTGGGGTCCCTCTGCAAGACATCTCCTATTTATCCCCCTCATGCAGCCAATTAGTCATCACTTCACCTTTCTTAATGCTGCTTCAAAGAGAGTTCTTCCAAGGCCGGGCACTTGCTGCTTGACTCCCAAGGCCTCTGTATGTCCAGTCTTTTTAATGAGCTCACTTTGCAGGTATTATCTTGGATCTGGCTCCCAGACCTTCTCCACCCTTGCAACTGCTGCTGGAGGTGCTCACCTTTCATTCTCCATTCACACCAGGTTCATTTCAACAGGGCAATCAAGGAAAGGGGAGAGCTCAAAAGACATTTTTTTTCTTAAAAAGGAAAGTTTATCTTAATACAAAGTTATAGGAGAAATGTTACAGAGATTCTATAAGAACACTTAAAGATACATTTAAAAGGACAGGGATTTATCTACACCCACACATCTTAACCGCTACCCCTTACCAAGAGTCCCCCATATCTCTGTCCTGACTCCAGCCCTGCAACCTTATACTCCAACCCTAATGTCCGACACCAAACCCTGTGCCCTCAGCCCCCTACCTCCTGCCTTCACTATAGCACCCTTCCACCCCCGTCCTGAGTTCCCCAACTCTCCCAGCCCCCTGACCTCGTTCCTGTACCCCCACCCTTTTTTATTCTAGCAAAAGACAGAAAACTTGCAAATATTGTCCACCAAAAAACTATAGCTGATGTTGTGGCGGCACGTCGGGTTTCCCCCGCCTGCTGCACCCCTGTAGTGGCACGAGCAGACTCCACCAGCCAGTAGAATAGAGGGAGTTTATTGCTTTTCCAGGATACAGAACAGTATAGATGCAATCCAGTTACAGGGCCAGGCCTATGATGCCTCAGTCCCCCTTGAGATGGGGGAGACTGGGCCCCTAAATCCCAGCCCCCCTTTGCTTAGGCTGCCTCCATGATTCCAGCCAGAAACTCAAACTCTCTCCTAGCCCTGCCCCCCAGCCAGGTGTTGGTCTTCGCCCTCCTTCCTTTGTCTCCCTCCCTGGGAGGCTGAGCCTGGGTGTCTGGGTTACTCCACATTTGGGAGAGTCGGTGAGAATCTCACATCACAACGCGAGGGGACCCTGGGTCACAGAGCAGACAGCCCCCCCACTACACCACAGATATTATAATCACTTTCCTTCTGATATTAATACAAGCATCCTTTTTGGCTTTTCCCCTACATTTTTGAAAAATTCTATCGTATAAATAAAACATGCACATTTTTCTTGTATTTTGTAACCTCTCCCCATCTCCACTCCCCCCCCCCCACCCGAAATTACCACTTAAAGATCCAGATACGCTCATAGGGACATAACATGTAATCACAACCTGCATAATATCTCTACCCAAGAGAGTGGGGAGGAGGGAAAGCCTCACCCTCGCTCGTGCATCGCTGCGAGCCTGAGCGGGACAGGCAGCGCCCCGGGGTCAGTCCCACTCCGGCCAGCCCCCCTGCACGCTGCACCGTCCCCCAGCTCTGCTTCCTGCCCCCCCTTCCATCTGGTCAGCCCCACCCTGTGGCCTCCACCCCAGCTCTGCTCCCGCCGGCCAGTTCCTCTTTGTGATCTGCCCGGGCCAGCGCCGCTGCACCTCTCCCCGCCGCCCTAGCTCCGCTTCCCACCCCCCTTCCATCAGGCCAGCCCCCTGCTCTGCTTCCCGTCAACCCAACTGTGTCCGTTTTGGGGGGAGGTGCTTTACCTGATAATCCTACTGGCGCAGCCTCCACGTGCGCAGCGCAGCTCCTGTCTGGCGCACAGCCAGCTCCCCCCTCCAGCACCTCACCCAACCCAACCCAGCCCAGCCCTGCTAGAGGGGAGGGGAGAGAGCGGTGCTCCGCAGGGGAAGGGGCGGGAGAAGTAAGGTAAGGATACTGCCACAGAGCCGTCCGGCCAGCCTGCCTCACCTTAAGAGAGTGCCACACAGGTGAGTTCTGTCCCTCCCCTTCCAACAGACCGCAGCTGCCAACCCTCTCCCTCAGACTGTGCTGCAGCCTGCAGGCAGAGCATTAGGCTCTTTCTAGGACCCTGCTGTTGCCTGCTCACTGCTTCCCGTCCGTCTGGCAGAGCGGTGCCCCAGAAAGTCTGGTGCCCTTCGCAGCTGCGTACGCCTAAGGACGGCCCCGTCTGCAGATTCCCTCACCCAGTCGGACAATACTGATGAGACTTGATTCATTTTCTCTAATACAGCATTTTCCACCTTCAGCTCTATAAGAGAATGGTATTCACGGCCCTTCCTCCTGAGCCTGCAAAGCTTCCATCGACTTCTGTGATACAGCTGCAACTCGTGATTAGTCTTGTGGGATACAGAATGTGGAAAGGTAGCCATGTCACAGCTACTAAACCTTGACATGTTTTCACATTGCTTCTGGCCCTTTCCATATCTGAGACTATTTTATTAGTGCATTCGTTATTTGTCCTCAGAATGGTATGTCAAATATTTAATCTTCTGTAGATTAAAGGATAAATCCAGCACTCATTAAGGCTACATCTAGACATCCGAGCTATTTCAGGATACTAGAAGTATCCCGAAATAGCTATTCCACATCTTTAAACACTTCCATTATTTCAAAATAGATTTTGAAATAACGGATGCACTATTCTGACATCTCTACAACCCTCCTTCCACCAGGGTTAAGGGACTTGTCAGAATAGCCTAGAATGCATCTAGCTGCAGGGCTTAACTCAACATAAATTATGCAAATTGAGCTACCTCAATTGCATATCTTATTTTGAAATAGGGAGCATCTACACAGCACTTATTTCGAAATAGAGCACTCTACCTCCGACTTCCTGTATTCCTTGTACAATGAGGGTTACAGGAATCAGAGTAAAAAGTCCTCTAGCTTGACAGTATTTTGTCACTGTTTTGAAATAACTGCCTGCAGTGTAGACACGAAGTAAATTATCTCAGAATAGTGTTGCCCTGTGAACGTAAGTCCATGGAAGTCTTTATATTAACTGCAATGGACATTGTATCATGCCCCCTGGCATTTGGGCTGTTGTACTTTTGCTATCCACTAAAATCAATTGAAAGGCTATCTTTGACTTAATTGAAAACTGAGTCAGGCCTAAAAGCCCAGAGTTGGAATTCTGGCCCTCTTGAATTCAATAGTAGTCTAGTCATTGCTTGTGGCAGAGACAGGATTTCACCCAAGTGTAGCCAGTGACAGAGATTTACTACAGCAGTTATTTTATGAGAAGTTCCTGCCGTTGTTCCAACTCCACCAAGTCTGCAAAAATAATTCTCTGGATTTCACAGAGGACTTTCTTTATTTGTGTTCAGCATTTTTTATAGTAATCTGAAAGCAATTCTGGTGCTTTTGATTATTTAAACACCAGAATCTGTCAGATTCAGACGTTTCTACTCTTTAGCTTGGCCATGGCCTCACTGTGCTTTATATTTACTTTTGTTGACACTCATCTGAAAACTCTGCTCAAGATATTAATGAACAAAAATTTAAAAAATAAGAAGAGAAAACTTGTGCTTATTCTCACTGTATCCAGCTATCATTGACTCACTGCTTGCTTCTGTTCTTCCACAGCCATGGAATTACATATATCCTGTGAATATATGTGGTCTACCATAAGCCCCGTGGATCTCCATGTTAGCATACCTATTTACAGGTTGGGCCTTTTGTGATTATCTAATTAGCCTAGTACCCTGAGAAATCAGGAAAGTCAATATAAATAATATAAACAAACAGTTTATTTTGGTTGCAATTGCTAATAAAGACAGATGCCTTTCATTTGTAATTGGTGTAAAATATCTATATACCATCAGCTTGCCCAAGAAACTGCTCTAGCTAGCTATAGAACAACTGGTAACTCCAAAATGAGTATAAACATTCCTTGAAATCTAACTTTGTCTCATGCTAGATAAACATTAGCGGTTAAAAGGAATATATCCTTAAAAGGTTCATCTGTTATAAAACCGAGGAGAAAAAATCAAGAGGTTCCAGTCTTCTGCCAACGCATGTATTCACTGAGAACCACTTGAAACTAGAGATGGTTTTAAAATCAGGGTGGGAGGGGCAAGAATTGCAACACTAGAAATATATATTTAATTCTAAAATTGTCATACTGTTTTAAATTATAAGATTTAAAAAATGTTGAGCAGCTTGATAGTGGTTGAAATTGTGCTGCATATTTTCCTATCTTTTTCATTTTAATTTTGAAAATTCAAAATGTAAAATTCTGCAAAGTTTTAAAAAATGAAAATGTTTCCTTTGGCTGTAATTGAAACTTTTTATAATAGTGCCTTTCAAGTCAAAAGCAAAAGTACTTTCACAGCAGAGTGAGGGAAGTAACTACAGACATAGGTCATTACTGTTGTTCTGGAGCTGGGTTCCATTAATTACTCACAAAGGTACCTGAGAAAGAAACGTTGCTATGGACAATAATCTATATTGAAAGGATGTTATTTTGTAAGAAAAATTCAGTCATCTGTAGGCAAAATGAGCTGGCATGGAAATACCATACTACTGTATTGGAGATGGAGCTGGGAGCAGTGGTGGCAGTAGCATGCATTATGAGCATTCTTGGCATTACTTCTCCCTAGTCTGGGAAATCTGCTATAATTTAGAACACTACTTGGGACTTCTTTAGTTATGCAAGGGGCTGCCTCATCATCTCCCAAAATAAGGGAGGTAAAAAGGTAAGGCATTTTTTTCCCCTGGCTCTCCTTAGACTGAGAGTTCTTTGCTGATTCTACTAGCTGTGCAGCATGGAATCCCAGCCTAAGTAATTCCTCTGGGGAGACCATGGGATCAAAGAGTGGGGGGGACATCTTAAGCTCAGAACCAGTCAAATGTCTCTGCACTGGTACTTAAACCAAAACCCTATTGATTTCAATATAACTATTCATACACTTGCTTGACAATGGAAGTAAGATTTTCACAACCTAGTGTTCTTTGACTCCCTGCTCCTAAAAAAATCCCCATGGTACGGCTGCTTTTTTTCTCATTATGCATTTCAAAGTGTTGGCTCTTTAATGTTAGCTGAGACCAGCACCTACAGAGCAGTCATTTTGCAATTGTTGGCTTGGTTCCAAATGGTAAGTGTTAACTGCAATTGTGTTTTTCCCTTATGTACTTCTGAGGAGATGACCATTCTTGCAACTTGTATGAGGCCTCCCAGACTTTGCTGTCATAGTAACTTTTTAAAAATGTTTGACACTATGTCTTGTTGCCACCCAGCACACCTTTTGAGACATGACACCTACTGTCATGGCTCAATCTCCCAATCTGACACTCTGCGTGCAAATATGGGGGGGGCTGACTGGCAGAATAAGCTCTTTAAAACCTATCTCTGGCACTCCCAGAGACAAGCTTATTTGCTCTCAGCCAAGTTAATTTCTTGCGCAAGAAAGCCCAACGGCTAAAATGGCCATCGGAGCTTTCTTGCGCAAGAGGGCGTCTACACTGGCACTAATGTTTTTGCACAAAAGCAAATCTTTTGCTCAAAGGCACATGCCAGTACAGACGCTCTCTTGCGCAAATACTTTTAACGGAAAAACTTTTCTGTTAAAAGTATTTGCGCAAAATCATGCCAGTCTAGACGCAGCCCATGTTTTGACTGAGAGGGAATCTTGTTGTGCTTCCTTATTTGTCATTTGAAGCCATTACTGAATGTTGTTCCGTAGTATAGAGCCTTTTGCTTTTGCAAGCTCTGCTGTTGAAGGCAGTCTATTGACGTATCATCCTTTCCTTCAAGATGATGCTGAAAACTCAATTCCATTGACGTTAGTGAAACTGAAAGGTGCTCAGTACTTCAAAGAATATTTCATTGTAAACAATTAGCAGATTGCATAAGCTATAGTTAATAATACTGAAATGAATTGTCTGCTGCATATAGCCAATACATTCAGCCCTAGTGAAATAATTGTTTGGTATGAAAGAACTGGTTGGAAATGAACTGTAGACAGACAGAGATTGCAGACTGCTATTGTCCTGCAATGTGAAAAGGAGATCTGACATGAGTCAATGTGGTCAATATTTTCTTAACACATTTTGAAACTAGAGACATTAAAAAAGAAACATATGTATTACATTTGAGGTGTTGCTATAGAAAGATTTTAAAACAAACAAAAAGAAACAAGACTGATTCAAATCCAATTTTAAAAAAGTCTTAAACCAGAGAGACATTGTTCACGTCTCATTGACTTTGCCATTATAAATGACAGTGTTCTACTGTACTTTCTACACCATGTTGCAATGCTTTCATTTTATGGACTTGCATTCTGTTTAGCCTCTATGCATATGAACTGTCATAAAGAAAGAAAGCAAAGTTGATAGAAAAGAGGCATTTTGGCAAGGGGGGGGGGGAGAGAAAGAAAACCCATCTTCCCCCTTGTGTTGATCCTATAAAGAAGGCTCTACTCTGAGCAGGGCTAGGTCAGTGGTTTGAGCATTGGCCTGCTAAATCCATGGTTATGAGTTCAATCCTTGATGAGGCCATGTAGGGATGGGGCAAAATCTGTTAGGGATGGTACTTGGTCCTGCTGTGAAGGCAGGGGACTGGACTTGATAGCTTTTCAAGGTCTGTTCTAGGAAATAGGCATCTCCTTTCCTTGCAAGGAATTCAGTAACTTACTTTTTATCCTTTCACTTGCTAATTCATTTTCCTTTATGAAATTCCACCACTTCTACTTGTGCTGGCCTCTGGATTTCCTTGAATTTTGATCTTTTGGGTCTTTATTTCCCCCACAGTCATCAGGACTGAGTTTTACATGACCTGATCATCTAAGCCTGAAAGTTATTTTTTCTTAATGGGTGGTATTTTCCAATATGCTCAAACATACACATTCCTCTCATTGTCTTTCCTGCTTATACCTTTTAGACATCTCAACATTTGCATTTCTATGGCAGAGATAATTTGATCATATTTCTTCTTTGCTTCCAAAAACTAGTGACAGACATTACAGTTAGAAAGAACTCCATTATATAGACCTTTCCATTTATTCTTCCTGACACATACTATACTGCCTACCTCTCTCCATTTAAATCAGGCATTTTTTTACTAGATTTAATTTAATCCTATTCCTGGTCATTCTCCTGTATTCCAAGTGCTTCAGAATGGATTCTTTGAGGATCCTTCCCATGATTTTTTCCAGGGACTGAAGTAATGCTAACTGGTCTGTAGTTCTCTGGATTGTCCTTTTTCTCCTTTTTAAGGATGGGCACTATATTTGCCTTTTTCCAATCATCCGGGACCTCTCTGATCTTCTTGAGTTTTCAAAGATAATGGCCAAAGGCTCTGGAATGACATTTGCCAATTCCCTCAGTACCCTCAGATACTTTAAATCCAGACCTGTGGATTTGTGTATGTCTAGCTTTTCTAAATAGTTCTTAACCTGTTCTTTCTCCACCAAGGGCTGCCCACCTCCTTTCCATTCTGCGTTGCCTAGTGCAGTAGACTGGGAGCTGACCTTGTCTGTGAAGACAGAGGCAAAGAAAGCATTGAGTACTTCAGCTTTTCCCACATCACCTGTCACTACTTTACCTCCCTCATCAAATAAGGGCCCCCACACACTCTCTGCTCACACTCTTGTTGCTAACTTGCCTGTAGAAACCTTTTTTGTGACCCTTCACATCCCTTGCTAGCTGCAATTCCAATATATTTAGTCCTAGTTTCCACTTCTTATAAGCTTCCTTTTTGTGTTTAAGCTCGCCAAGGATTTCTCTGGTAAGCCAATCTGGTCGCCTAACATATTTGCTTTTCTTACTGTGCATCAGGATGATGTATTTTGCTACTCTCCTTTTTTCCATTTTTCAGGATCCTTAAATCTACCATCTCGTGATCACTGCTGTCCAGGTTAAAACACATATCTACTTCCCCTAATAGTTCCTCTCTGTTTGTGAGTAGCAGATCAAGCTGCGCATAACCCCTGGTTGGTTCCTTCAGCACTTGTACCAGGAAGGTATACCCAACATATACCTAAAACTTTCTGGATTGTCTGTGTACTGCTATATTGCTCTCCCAACAGATGTCAGGGTGATTAACGCCCCCCTTGAGAACCAGGGCCTGTGATCTGGAAGCTTCTCTTGGTTGTCTGAAGAAAGCCTGTCTCATCCTTCTGAACTGGTGGTATATAGCAGACACCACCACAACATCACCTCTGTTGCCCTTGTCTATAAGCTTAACCCAAAGACTCTCAATAGGCTTTTCTCCCTCTATATCAGTGGTCCCCAACCATTTGAGGTTGCCGGGCGCCCGCCGGGCGCCAGGGGGCAGGGTCACTTGCGCGCCCAAGGGTGGCCCCCCCCATAGCCGCATGGCCAGGGGCGGGGCCCCCCCATTGCCACGTGCCCAGGGCTGGTGCCCCCTCCAAGCGCCGCGCGCCCGGGGCCGGCGCTCCCCCCGCCAAGCGCCGTGCGTCCGGGACTGATGCTCTCCCTCCCCAAGCGCCGCGCGTCTGGGGCCGGCGCTCTCCCTCCCCAAGCACCACGCGCCCGGGGCCGGCGCTCCCCCCGCCAAGCGCCGCGCATCCGGGGCCGGCGCTCTCCCTCCCCAAGCGCCGCGCGTCCGGGGCCGGCGCTCTCCCTCCCCAAGCACCGTGCACCCGGGGCTGGCGCTCTCCCTCCCCAAGCACCGTGCACCCGGGGCCGGCGCTCTCCCTCCCCAAGCGCCGTGCATCCGGGGCCGGCGCTCTCCCTCCCCAAGCACCGTGCACCCGGGGCCGGCGCTCTCCCTCCCCAAGCGCCGTGCATCCGGGGCCGGCGCTCTCCCTCCCCAAGCACCGTGCACCCGGGGCCGGCGCTCCCTCCGCCAAGCGCCGCGCGCCCGGGGCCGGCATTCCCCCCGCCAAGCGCCGTGCGCCCGGGGCTGGCGCTCCCCCTGCCAAGCGCCGCGTGCCTGGGGCCGGCGCTCACCCTCCCCAAGCGCCGCGCGTCCGGGGCCGGAGCTCTCTCTCCCCCCCAAGCGCCGCGTGCCCGGCGCCCCCTGCAAGCACCGCGCACCCAGAGCATGGGCGGCCAATCCGCGGTGCTCCTGGGGCCTGCACTCACCATGTGCCATGTGCCCGGGGCCAAGCCAGCCCCGAGCACTTGGCGGGCGCATACAAATGCCCCCACGGGCACCGTGTTGGGGACCATGGCTCTATATACTGGAGCTCTGAGCAATCATAGTGCTCTCTTACATAAAGTGCAACTCCTCCTCCTTTTCTCCCCCTCCTGTTCTTCCTGAACAGTTTATACCCTTCCATGACACTACACCAGTCATGTGTGTTATCCCATCGAGTCTCCATTATTTCATTCACTTCATAGTTCTTTGACTGTGCCCAGGTCCTCTAATTATTCCTGTTTGTTTCCCAAGAAGTTGCTCTGCACTGACTCCTAATGCATTCCCACCTTTACCAATAGTTCATCTGTCTCACAGCTAGATTTTTGGCACAGTTGGCTAACAGAAGCCTCACAGAAGATTCTGGTACTATTTTTTCCCCTTATTTACTACAGTTCGGACCTCACTCGCACCCTTGGAATCTGAGTGGTCCTGAATGAAGGGATTTGCTGGACCAGGGGAGATTCCGCCTCTCCTGCCACCAGGTTAGAGCTCCAGCCTGTCTGCGCTGCTGCCCCAGTCTCCTGGAACTCTCTTTATGCCTCCTGCCCTACTGCTGCTGGGGCTGGAGCACCACAGCAGGAGCTACACAGCCAGTGTAGAGTTCCACAACAACCTGGTTCCGCAGCCGGGGTCAAAGCTGCCTGGCCACTGCTGGGGATGGAGCCAGAGCTCTCTGGCCACTGCTGGGGCCAGAGCTCCCTGCTGTGACACCTGTCCCCGCCACACACACACATACTGGAGGCTCACCAATGCCTCCTCCAGTGCTTTTGCCCCACTGCCAGACCTCTCTGTTCCTGGGCTGTGTGGTCCAGGAACATCTGTGATTGGTGCTGGAGCACGGATGTTGCCAGACCAGGGAGGTCCTAGTCATGTAGATAATTTCTGTTGGAACTGGGTCAAAGGCCTTTTCCAAATCAATGAACATTGTGAGAGTATATTTCCCAATTATCTCTAATTTTTTTCCATGAGTAAAGGCAGTGGGGGAAAGTGGGGAATAAAAACTTAAACAGAAAAGGCTGTTGAAAGTTGATTTTCCACAGTTTAAAAGGTTCAGGGTAACTTTAATGAGGCTTTAGTGCAATGAACATGGACACTGGCTTTGTTATTGACAGTGTTATTCACATACATCTGCAAAACATCACATGTTCATCTGATAAACCATTCTGCCTAGTGTGCATAATAATAAAATACATCCTATACGTCCAAGTCGTTTTACAGCTCAGGTGTTGTTGTGGTAGCTGTTTTGCGATCCTGTCATTTTCACAGAGATTTTTAAAGTATAAATTATTTTAGTGCCCTGATCGGTGATGCAAGTTAAAAGAAATTATAGACTTTTTTTGTTAAAGTATTGAAAAAGTATTCTCACAGGAAATGCCAATCTTGATTGAAGTTACAAAATAAATATACCTGGCACTTCAAAGCATTTTAAATATATTAACAAATTAATACTCACACCAACTGTATGAGACAGGTAAATACTCCTCTTCCCTAATATAAAAAGTCTGCCTCAGAGACAGTGATGCTCTGGGGAAAGGGGAAGAACTGCAATTATAGCATTAATTCCTAGAGACACATTGTGCCTTTAATATCAGGGTGGCCATAATTGATGCTTATTGATTTATCCAAAGCCAGAAGCTAACATCAAAGTCATTATTTGCAGACAGGAATCCCTGGCTTTCTCTGTTTAGCCCTATTGCTCAAACTACTACAGCATATTTGTATTACAAACTCTCACCAGAACCATTATTTTATTATAACCTAATGCAATCCAAATTGGAGCTCTAGTTTTTATTTGGATTTGAACCTGAATCACAAACTCTTCTTTTTGCACCCATCCTCAGTCTTGGTGGGTAACCAGAAATTTTCCCACAGACTTTTGAGTGTTCCTCCAGACAATCTATGTTTTTACTGTTCTTCTCAGTGCTGTGTAGAATGCTAATCTTTTCTCTAACCACCTCAATCTCTCTTCCAAAGAGGTAAGTCAGACTGAAGTTTCTCACTTTTGAAAAGTAGATCTTCAAGCATTCTTAACAGGTTGATCTGTGTCACCTCTAGAAATTGTTTTGTTGACTGTCCGGTATTCAGTTTAAGAATGTGGAAGCGGTGTCGTGGTTTTTAATAGCAACATTAAGAACTCCATCATCTCCATTATGTGATCTGCTTCTGATACTTACAGATTTCAAAAACAACAAACAAACAAACTGAATGAGAGGCTATGTCTATGCTACGGAGCTGACCGGTGTAGACACTCTCTTTCGGAAGCCCTGTATTCCTCATTTTATTTTTTCCTGTGTAGATGGGCCACATTTTGGAAAAGTCTCTTCCAAAAAACAACTGGAAAAAACAGCAGTAGCAGTTTCCCCACACACTAAAAAAACAAAAAGGAAATTACTCCTATTTGTAGCCTGTAGAGTTAAGTTCCTTGCCTATCATGCTAATAATATGATTGTGTTGATTCAGATTAATTCATTAATATATTAATGGGTAGATTTAGTATAGAGGCAATAGTTATGAGCTGTAATTCAAGAAAGCTGCAGAAGTTCGTAATAGGCTGTTTGCAAAATCAACTGAAGTTAAGGTTAGTAAATTTCTGTGGTTGAGACCCCTCACCAAGACACGGATCATAGCTTATTCATAGCTTCCCTAGACTGAAAAGGGGAACTTAAGTCTGGGTCCTGTCACCCAGATAGCAAAGATGACTTGCATATGTTCAGATGATGGTAGGAAAAATACCCTCACACTCAGTTGATGCATCATTACAAGGAAAATCCCAAAAATAACCAGTTCAGGACAAGCTGAGTAATCAGGTTGCACACAGCATGTGGCAGAAGACCACAAATGCCAATGGTAACAACATATATGATAATAAGTTGAGATCAACGATACATTGACTTATAGGAAAAGGACACTTAAAAATTAGAAGCATCCCCTACTGAATATGCATCAAACATATCAATGTCAGCATAACATATTATAAAAGTGGCATGCCAGCCGAGGGGCAGTAGAAGAAAAAGATGTAATCTGGAAGGCGGCAGAATGATGGCCCCTGGTGATGATGGGGAAAGTGAAGTTAATAAGGAAGATGATGGGCCTAGAAGATTGTTAGAGAAGTAATGATATAAGTATATAGTATGGAAATATGGATGTACATTGTCTATCTATCTTATGAAATTGGAGTGTTTGTGACTGTAAATATACAAAAATTCCTATAGTGTGTGTGTTGCAACTCTGAATAATTGAATACTGGGCTTGATCCTGGGACAAAGCTCTTGTCAACCCTAAAGGTGATAATTAGAAATTGACATGTAATATTAGATAAGGCAACACATAGTAACTTATCTGAGTTGTATTTCTTTCCATGCAGGGACACTCCATGTGTAGAGCTCTCATCCCACATAGAATTAGAGATCCTAATTCGAACTACCTACTTCATGCTGCGTGTAGCTGCGGGCATGGAGTTCAGACTAAGGGGGATTTAAAAATGGCTGCGCCCGGGAAGATACAAATGAAGCCTGGGATATTTAAATCCCGGGCTTCGTTTGCAACTTCGAATGCCTACTTTAGCTTCCCTAGTTCGAACATATCCAATGAGACTTTGAGTGGGCCATACATAAGCAATGGAGAAATTCAGCAAGAGAATCCTTAATTAAACAATTTGTGCACTGGTTATCTGATAGCCATCAGAGATGATCTTTTACAACCAGACTGCTCTAACAAGTCCTGCCATCTGTAAAGGTGACTTTTCAGTAATTCTCACTGTATAAAAGTTACACCAATGCAGCAGGTCAACAGAAGACCTACACACTACAGAAGTCCTCTAGAGGGTAGGCATTATGGTCTACTGATTGTGGCTTGGAGACCTGAGTTCTAGTCCCATCTCTACATCCTACCTGTTGTGTGACCTTGGTCAAGTCACTTCATCTCTCTTGGTTTTATTTCCCCTGCCACTCTTGTCTATTTCTTATAAATTCTCTGGGGAAGGTCATTGTTTCTTACTAAGTATTTATACAGAGTCTAACACAATGGGGTCTCATTCTTGGGGAAGCCTCTAAGAGGCAATACCTTAGAAGAAATAATTAGTATATAGACCTTGTTCTGACTCTCTGGATGGAGTGAATTTCATGATTTGCTAATTTTTATATTATTTAGAAAGTAGGCCAATATGAAAAGAACTGTCCTTTCAACATTCACATCTGAGATGTTTCACTTATTTCATTAGGTCCATGGAATCTGGCCATTCTTCTTATATTTATGACAGATCACTTGGCCTGTCTTTTACTTCTGTGTTTCTAAGCTTGCATGTGACATCCCAGTTAGAGTCCACAATTAACTTTATTAATATGCCACTTTCTGCAACACACATGCCAGCCTTGCTAGCTGATGTTCAAACTGTGGTTTGTAACCTATCCTTTAAATCAGTTTTTTTTACCTAATGACTGGAAGATAGCTAATGTGATGCCAATATTTGAAAAGGACTCTAGAGGTAATCCTGGCAATTATAGGCCAGTAAGTCTAAAGTCAGTACCGAGCAAATTAGTTGAAACTCTAGTAAAGAATAAAATTGTCAGACACATAGGAATGGTGTAGACGGAGCTTGGTCCTGCCTTGAGGACGGGGGGCTAGACTCGATGACCTCTCGAGGTCCCTTCCAGTCCTATTATTCTATGATTCTATAGATGAACATAATTTGTTGGGGGAAAATCAACATGGCTTCTGTAAAGGGAAATCATGCCTTATTAATCGACTAGAGGGTTTTTTTGGGGGGTGTCAATGAACATGTGGACAAGGGGGAGCCAGTTGATATAGTATACTTAGATTTCCAGAAAGCCTTTGACAAGGTCCCTCACCAAAGGCCCTTAAGTAAAGTAAATTGTCATGAGATAAAAAGGAAGTTTTTTTCGTGGATTGATAAATGGTTAAAAAGCAAGAAACAAAGGGTAGGAATAAATGGCAAATTGTCAGAGAGATTAACTAGTGGTGTCCCCCAAGGGTCTGTACTGGGACCCATCCTATTCAACTTATTTATAAATGAGCAATAGAAAGGGATAAACAGTGAGATAGCAAAATTTGCAGATGATACCAACATGCTTAAGATAGCTAAGGCCAAAGCAGACTATGAAGAGTTTCAAAAAGATCTCACCAAATTAAGTGATTGGGCCACAAAATGGCAAATGAAATTTAATAAGGATAAATGTAAAGTAATGCACATTGGAAAAATAATCCCAACTATACATACAATTTGATGGGCACTAATTTAGCTATAATTACTTGAGAGAAAGAGAGATCTTGTAGTCATTGTGGACAGTTCTCTGAAAACATCCACTCATTATGCAATAGCAGTCAAAAGTGCAAATAGAATGTTAGGAGTCATTAAAAGAAAGGGATAGAGAATAATACAGAGAATGTTATATATTGCCTCTATATAAAACCATGGTATGCCTACATCTTGAATACTGTGTACAGGTGTGGTTGCCTACTCTCAAAAAAGATATATTGGCATTGGAAAAGGTTCAGAAAAAGGCAACACAAATGATTATGGGTTTGGAACGTGTCTCATCTGAAAAGAGATTAAAAAGGACTTGGACTTTTCAGCTTCAAAAGGAGGAGACTAAGGAGGGATATGATAGAGGTCAATACAATCATGACTGGTGTGGAAAAAGTGAATAAGGAAAAGTTATTTACTTATGCCCACAATATAAGAATTAAGGATCACCAAATGAAATTAATAGGCAGCAGGTTTAAAAGGAACAAAAATATTTTTTCTTCATTCATCACAAAGTCAACCTATGGAACTCCTTGCCAGAGGATGTGGCGAAGACTAGGACTTTAACAGGGTTCAAAAGAAAGTTAGATAGATTCATGCAGGGTAGGTCCATCAATGACTATGAGCCAGGATGGGTAGGAATGGTATCCCTAGCCTCTTTTTGTCTGGAAATGGATGACAGGAGAGGGATCACATGATGATTTCCTGTTGTGTTCCCTCCCTCTGGGGCATCTGGTACTGGCCACTGTCAGCAGACAGGATACTGGGCTAGATGGACCATAGATCTGACCAAGTATGGCCATTCTTATGTTCTTAAATCTTCATCACTTGATCATAATTTGATCAAGAAATGATCTTCCCAGAAATACTGCATAATTTCACCATGACATTATCTTACAAAGATGTGTGAATTATATGCAGGGTTCGACAAACCGCTGAATCTACTTGCCCATGGAAAGTAGATTTCAGCCGGTCGCTCCATGCGCCCCATTCACCAGTGCTTTGCGCATGCGCAGTGCCACTCTGATGCATGCGCGGTGCGGGGCTGACGAGTAGCTCTTACTGGGGTTTGTCAAGTCCTGATTATATGGATATTGAGAATTGTGATATATTTTATATGCTCTGCTTTAAACTCTTCGGTTTTCATCCTGCAGAACACTAAGCTATCCCAAATGCTTCAGAGGGTATGTCTACACTACCCCGCTAGTTCGAACTAGCGGGGTAATGTATGCATACCGCACTTGCTAATGAAGCCCGGGATTTGAATTTCCCGGGCTTCATTAGCATAAGCGGGGAGCCGCCATTTTTAAATCCCCGCTGCTTCGAACCCCATGCAGCGCGGCTACACGGGGCTCGAACTAGGTAGTTCGGACTAGGGTGCCTATTCTGAACTACCGGTACACCTCGTTTCATGAGGAGTAACGGTAGTTCGGAATAGGAACCTAGTCCGAACTACCTAGTTCGAGCCCCGTGTAGCCGCGCTGCATGGGGTTCGAAGCAGCGGGGATTTAAAAATGGCGGCTCCCCGCTTATGCTAATGAAGCCCGGGAAATTCAAATCCCGGGCTTCATTAGCAAGTGCGGTATGCATACATTACCCCGCTAGTTCGAACTAGCGGGGTAGTGTAGACATACCCTGAGTGCCTTTAACTCCTCGTAAAGTCCACAGCAGGTAAGGCTGTTTCCAACTTCCCACATTGGACAATGTTCAACAAAGCATTATACCAATGATATCTAGTTCCTGATATGTCTTTTCTGAATAGCTGTGAAAGAACGGAGGTGGGGACCTTATTTCTACAAGTTGTCAAATGCCTTCCACAATGTTTTGATAACCCTTCTTTCCTGTTGGCATTTGTGGGAGCAGAGGTGTTTGGCACTTGATAATATAAGACATGACGGCTACATCTACACTGGCCCCTTCTCCGGAAGAGGCATGCTAATTTCGAATTTTGGAATAGGGAAATCCACGGGGGATTTAAATAAACATGGCCGCCGCTTTTTTTCCGGCTTGGGGAAAAGCTGGAAAAGAGCGTCTAGACTGGCGCGATCCTCCTTTCAAGTAGGAATAAGAGATCCTCCGGAAAAGGGCTTTATTCCGGAGGATCGCGCCAGTCTAGATGCTCTTTTCCAGCTTTTCCCCAAGCCGGAAAAAAGCAGCGGCCATGTTTATTTTAATCCCGCAGGGGATATTTAAATCCCCCGCGGATTTCCCTATTCCAAAGTTCGAAATTAGCATGCCTCTTCCGGAGAAGGGGCCAGTGTAGACGTAGCCGACATGTACAATAAGTAACATTTTGGGGGGAAAAGCACTCCATATTTGGCATTAAATTATTACTTTTACTTGAGATTGAATTAATTCACTGGTTAATTCTACACAGAAACCAGATTGAAATCTTGTTCCATTATATGACAAAATTGCTGAAAATATTTATCTTGAAGCACATGGCAGCTTGTATATGTTTGCATAGGATTATATACAATGTGGTTTTTTAATTTTTGACTTATAGTTCCAAATTGCTACTGAAAATGCAATTGATTAGACACTTTTTACACTGCCACAGAATCTTTAGGTACCCATTCATCTGCTTTCATCAGAACGACCAAAAAATGAATGCTACAAACATTTTATGAAACAAAAATGCCACACCGTATAGCAATTAATTCTGTGTTTTTATAGTTGCTGAAAGACTTCCATTTTCCTCGCTAAATGATCTGTCTTCTGTACACAGACTGTCCATCAATCTTTTCAGCTTGCCATTTATTACAGTCATATTTTATATCAAAAACATGTAGATCTAGCCAAATAGCTGATGTTATGCTACTATGCACCAATTTTTCAGATGGGAGAAAGGAATATTCCATTTACGAAAACCTTTCTGATGTGTATAGACTGATGGCCTACTGATTTAATGACATTTTCAAACTGTCCTGGCTTGGTATTGCATTCAAAAAGTACTTAAAGGAGGTAGTATATGAGATTAAGCATGTGCAACAATGCTATCCCTATTCATACTAAACAACATAAAATATGGCATTTTCCTTTTGGCACATATTGATTTTCCCCTGGCTACTTAGTTAAGATTCATACTACTGTCATTCTCTTAATTCACTCTGTTCTGACCCCAACTTGGGTAGAGAGAAAGGTTTGAATGCTGGTAAAATATACAAAGCATTGTTCAGTTTCACATGAGAGTACAGAATTTACTCTGCTAGGATAACTCCTTGGCTAGAAGCACAGATGGAGTTAGGCAACAGCCCAGACCACCCCGTTACATGGCATGTGGTCCTCCATCAAGCCCTGTGGCATGCCCACTCACATAGTCTTTTCCTTGTAAGGTTACCATATTTGAACTTTCAAAAAAGAGGATACTCCTGAGAGGAAGTGTATCTGTATCAGTATCTACCAATTCATGTTGTACTATATAGCATATAACACATTAATACAACATGAGTTGGTAGATACTGATACAGATACACTTCCTCTCAGGAGTATCCTCTTTTTTGAAAGTTCAAATATGGTAACCTTACAAAGGTCCTCCAGCCTGGGGGAAGCTGTCCTGCATGATAGGGGGAAATGCAAAGTCTTGCTTCCCACAAACATTCAGGGGTTTTCTCCTTAGCCTGGGTGCTTGCTTAGCAGCCCACACCCTCATCTGCACCCCAATACTCTGCCCCAGCCTGGAGCCCCCTCCCAGAGCCAGCACACTGTACCTAAATAAGCTGCCCAACCTGGAACCCCCTCCCAGAGACAGCATATTGCACTCACATTCCCTCCCAGAGCTTGCACCTCTCACCCCTCGGCTGCGTCTAGATTGGCATGATTTTCCAGAAATGCTTATAACGGAAAAGTTTTCAGTTAAAAGCATTTTCGGAACAGAGCGTCTAGATTGGCATGGACACTTTTCCGTAAAAGCACTTTTTGCGGAAAAGCGTCCGGGCCAATCTAGATGTGCTTTTCCGCCAAAAAGCCCCGATCGCCATTTTCACGATCGGGGCTTTTTTGCGGAAAACAAATCTGAGCTGTCTACACTTGCCCTTTTGCGCAAAAGCTTTGCGCAAAAGGGACTTTTGCCTGAACAGGAGCAGCATGGTATTTCCGCAAGAAACACTGATTTCTTACAGTAGGAAGTCAGTGCTTTTGCGGAAATTCAAGCAGCTAATGTAGACAGCTGGCAAGTTTTTCCGGAAAAGCGGCTGATTTTCCAGAAAAACTGGCCAGTCTAGACACAACCCTCCTGTTTACAAATCCCTTGGTCCTTGTCCAAAGTCCACACCCCCTGTCCCAGCCCAGTGAACGTGAGTGAGGGTGGGTGAGAGCAAGTGATGGAAAGAGGAAAAATGGAGTGGGTGGCACCTAAGGGAAGGGGTGTGGACTTGGGGAAGGGGCAGGGTAGATCCTGGGTTGCCATGACATTTAAAAAGTGATCTTGGGCATAAAAAGGTTGGAGACCACTGGCCTAGTGTATAGAACACTGGACTTGCTCAAAAGCAGTTCTGGACAAACTCTCTCTCTGAGCAAATTTATAAATTTGTACTGTTCTTCAAATCCCCATCCTGTGCCATGAAGTAACAATTTCCTACCTCACACAACCCTAATGACTGAGAGGGGCTGAAATATTATGCTAATGAGAACCATGCAGGTAGTTAGGTAACAGAAATTGCAGAACTTCTTTCTCTGATATGAAAATGTTCTGTTAAGCATTAAATTGGAGTCCTTTGTTTGAAGTTACTTCTCTTTAATGTTCATAGGCACCAGCCTCAACTCCCCTTGGCAGTGGTTAGCCTAATTGTTATAATCGTCCCCACCCCAGAATTCCCTGCTGAATGCATAGGGGCAATCTGTGAGGTCAGCCTTGCCTCTCCTGAGGCTGTGAGGGCTGTACTCAGAGAAATGTCTTCCTGCCAGCCATAGCCACCACTTGCCACAGCAGCTGGATCAACTCTTCCCATCGGATCCCAATTTATGCTCCCGAGCACCAGCAGGGTTCCTGAACAAAATCACAGGTTAGTCAGCATGGGAAGGGGGAGTAGCCAGGGGTGATAGTAAGAGGAGACAGTAAATTGATAGTGGGGTCAGCAAAGAGTGGGAGGAATCAACAGTAAAAGGGGCAGGAATAGAGGCAGCAGCAGGAAGGATGAAAATCATAGGGATCCCAAGAGAAGGGAGGAGAGAAGTAGCAAAAACTGAGGGATAAGTGGGTAAGAGTAAGAGTCAGAGGAGCTAATAGGATGGGGGAAGGAGCAGGCAGCAGTAAACTGAAGGCAATGGGACAGGAGGAAAAGGCACATCTAGCAAATGACAAAGTTGTCTATGAGATCAGCATGTCTTCTAGTGCCCAAAGAAGCTCAGCTGACACTAGTCTGCCCTGCCCCTCACTCAGTAATTCCCCTTCAGTATCAGAGGAGGGTTTTGATTGCTAGCAGCAATTCAAAGCAGTGAGCCCAATCAATGCCTCTCTCAACACCATCCTGGCTCTTTAAGCACCTTACAAAGACAACAACCCCAGCTGAGAAAGCATCCAGCAAATCATCCAGGGGCTACAGCACCATGCACCCTGCACTCCGAATTCAGCAGAGGCTTTGTAAAAGCACCATCTGCTACTGGAAAATAAAGGAGTAAAAGGGGGTCATAAGGGACTGAGATGGAGATTGACTGTCAGAGCCTCCTCAATCCACAGCTGCACAAGACCATCCTTCTTACTCCTTCTTTGATTCTGCAATGAGTGTTGGATCTCAAAAGTTAGGAAAAAACAGATTTAAGGTTGTTCAGACAGCCTTAATATGGCCTTCTTGAGTACATGCATTATGAACTAGTGTTTTTATTACATCAGCACACAGTACTTCTTCCACAGGCGTGGAAGTATCAGTCAGTCCTCAGGAAGAATGCAAAAGGAAGCAGAATTAAGGTTATATAGGAAACAGAATATCTTTTATTTCTAACTTCTCACTGTTCGACTTTGCAAACTAAATTAACTTTTCATTCAGCTAGGGGCTTTGTGTAATTAATAACAAACAGTGATAGTAAGGGGGCAAAAAATCAGCTGTTGTGCCATCCCTAAATGTAAAGGCCATTTCATGGTGTTATCACAAATGGGACAGATCACAAATTTCATCTAAAAAAGATAACTTGCCAGCCAATTCAAAAAGATATGTCTGAACTTGAGATTTTCTAAAGGCAACATTTGCTTTGCTGCTAGCAGGATTTTTGTTCTTTATCTGGCTTTTTATTAACAGCTTCTTTGCTGCCTAATGAACCAATAGCATAGGGCCAAGAACACTCAAAAATGGCAACACGGTCTGCTGCAGCACAGCTGTTAACACACTGCTAGATTTCTGTCTCATATCAGTATGATGATTTTGCTACTTTAGGAGATTATGGGGATATTGTGAGAAAGGGAAATGAATCAGTCCTACATATTGACTTGAGTTCCATTCCTAGATACATATCAGGTGCTTTCCGAGATCTTTATTAGGAAAAATTGCAACCCCCTTCCAGTCAGACACTATTTTTTAGGATGCAATGGACTTCTTTTAAATGCAATAGGAAATGGGAGAAATTCCACAACACACACATGACATTCAAAACAATGATGAAAGATGATTCAACTTTAAATTTGCAAGGGAATATCACAAAACCTTCTACATTTTTAATGGAATAGAGATTATATATATCTTTTATATTGGTCCCGCATTATATTCCCCCTTTGTCTTAAGCTATTAGCAAATCACTGAGACTTGGCAGGATGCAAGATTGTTTCTGTTAAGACTGAGCAATGAATACTTTTTGGTTATCTTGTTTAATTGACAAAAAACGAAAATTGTACTAAAAGTCCTGTTTTCCTGATCACAGTACAAATGAACAACAGCATATAGCTTCCTTGCTCACAAATTTGCCATGTCTGCCACTCTAGCAGAAGTTTGAATCTCCCTGCATCCCTAAGTCTTGTTCATAACCTCTCTTTCTGGATTTCAGCCTCTGACTACCCACCACTATCTTAGTATTTGCATCCAAACCCCTCAGCCAATGAGACTTAATTCAGACCTGCCTTGTGTCTTGAGCAGTTCTGCCATTCCTTATAGTTGTCTCTACAACATCAAACAGGCTTCAGTATTCTCTCTGTAGAGCCTGAAAGAGGGATTGTCACTCCCATTACTATGAGGTCTATGACTGACATTGAATCAAAGATTCACCTGAGGGCAGCTACTAGCATCTTTTCAGCATACAAATCGTTTTTATAGTTACTCAGGTTGAAGCAAGCTTTTAGCTACCACATAGGGTTGCCAACCCTCCTGGTTTTGCTAGGACTCTCCCAGAATCATGCTCTGAAGGCTACTGAAGCTAAATCAGGAGATTTTAGGATGATAAAAGTGTGACAATGCACTGGCTCCTGGAAGTGTCTGGCACATCCCAATAGCCCTATAAGGAGACAAGGGGGTTCTGAGTGTTGCCCCTATCCCCAGCACCAGCTCTGTATCTCCCATTGGCAAGGAATTGTGGCCAATGGAAGCTTGAGGGGTGGTGCCTGCAGGCAGGGGGAGTGTGCCTATATCCCTGTTCCACCTCCCCTGCCCCCCCCAGAGTTACAGGGATGTGTCACCCCTTTCTGGGATCAGTAAGGGGCCAGAGCAAATAGGGAGCCTGCCTTAGTCCCACTGTGTCACTGACCAGGAGCTACTTGAGATAAATGGTGCCAAGATGGTGCATGGAGCCTGAACCCTTCACTCCCTATGGCACCCCAACCTCCTGCTTCAGTCACGAAACTTCTTCTGGAGCCAGCACACACATCCCAACCTTCTGCCCCATCCCTTAGCCCTTTCCAAACAGCCAGCACCCCACATCCCAATCCCCTGCCCCATCCCTGAACCCCCGCTCCCAAAGCCCATACTCCGTCCTCCACCCCTGAACCAGAACTCCCTCCCAAAGCCTGTACCCCCTCCTGCCACCTAACCCCTTCCCAGTGAAAGTGATAGAGAAGTGGTGAGCAACCCCTGGATGCATGTGGCCCATTGGGGTTCTATGTGTAGCCCGCGATACATTTTGTTTGCCATTGACCATATGCAAAGGATTCTGCTAATTTCTTTCCCCATAGTTATGACATGCACAAAGATCATGAAGGGAGGGGCATGCTGATTGCACACAACATTGTCTGTAAGAGCCATGTGCTACAAAGTGCTACTCTTGTTCAATTAGCACAGCCCGCAAATTCTAGGTATGAAAGCGCAGTTAGCAAGACTAGCCTATCCTTAGAGACAGTGTTGGTTATGACAGTTTTGAGCCCACTGAGATAGAGGGCCACTCATGTGGCCCTTCAATAACCTAGGTTGGCCATAGATGTGATAAAGGGTGGGAGAAAGCCAAAAAAAAAGTAGTCCAAAACCTTCTAGATGAGGTTCTTTCAGGAAAAAAACACTTTTTTGAAAGAACCCTGTAAATCTCATTTTTCAGGAATAAGGGTTCTTTCAAAAAAGGGTTGTTGTTTTTTAAAGAACCACATTTAGACTGCTAGACTAAACCTTTTTCGAAAAAGCTATTGGACGCAATTATGCAAATGAAGCATGAGATGTCTAAATCTGCGCTTCATTTATATTTTCTATTTCCTTCATTTACATTCCTCTTTCGAAAAAGGAATGTAGTCTAGACGCACCCTTAGGCTGGAGCACCAAGGCTACGTCTACACTGCAATGCTATTTCAGGATACCAGAGATATCCCAAAATAGTTATTCTATGTCTTTTGAGCGCGCCCATTATTTCAAAATATAATGGACTCACTATTCTCACATTCCTGAGGAGACATTCCTTGAGGACTAAGGGATGTTTTGGAATATTGATTTATTTTGAATAAGTTATTTTGAAATAAATGCAAAATAAGCTATGCAATTTGCATAGCTCAAATTGCGTATCTTATTTTGAGCTACAGGTGCAGTATAGATGCACACTTGCAAGAGATCTGGTCAGTTCTTCACCATTATATGCAGTGAAAGTGGCTAATTCACCATTAACTTGGTGCCTTTGATCATGAAAACTCAAACTTGAAAAAAACAAAACAAAATGTTTGGAAAAATGTTCAGTTTCAAGAAACATGGCTTTCTAATTTTAACAAAAATTTCTAATTAAGAGAGACTACACTCTGAAGAAACAGATTCTTTTCTGAAATTAATTGTTGTCTTGCTCCCAGGAGTATTGGGAGGAAAAAAAATAATTTACACATATTTTTTAAATTCAGCAAGCCCAAATCTGTTTTCTCAGAGCTAAACTGAATGTTACCATAAGTCAATTTTCCAAAGTATGATGAAATTTCTCAAAATGTGGAATACTGATGCTTTTTGAATATTTTTGTAATATGTAAATTACAGTGGTTTTAACTATAAAAATTTCACTGTTGACTTAAAATAGCATTTTTAAAATATTGGAAATTTGTATTCACTTTTTGAATGATTAGGCTATCCCTGATTCATGTTTCCCAAATTTTCTCTATAACCATGAGGTTTTTTTAAATAAAAACTGAGATTCACATTTAAAAACCTCACTCCAGAAACTTGGGCTTTAAAAAAACACTAGGGCTATGTTTTTAATGCACTGTTTTGCACAAGAAATATGCAAATAAAGCGAAGCCTGGAATATCACTACACCTCAGCTGCAATTCCAATCTTGCTTTCGCCTTCCTGATTATTCCACTGCATTCTTGAGCAACATATTTATGCTCCCCTCTAGTCAACTGTCCAAGTTTCCACTTCTTATAAGCTTCCATATTGTGTTTAAGCTCACCAAGGATTTCTCTGGTAAGCCAATCTAGTTGCCTACCATATGGTTTGTTCCTGTGCCTTCAATAAGGCTTCTTTAAAATACTGCCAGCTCTCCTGTACTCCTTTCCCCTTCATCTTAGCATAGCAGGGGATCTGTTCTCTGTGGGAGTCAAAGTCTGCTTTTCTGAAGTCCAAGGTGTGTATTTTGCTGCTCTCCTTTCTTCCTTTTGTCAGGATCCTGACATCTACCATCTCATTCATGATCACTGCTCCCCAGGTTGCCACCCACATCTACTTCCCCTACTAATTCCTTCCTGTTTATGAGCAGCAGGTCAAGCTGTGCATGGCTCTTGGTCGGTTCCTTCAGCATTTGTACCAGGAAGTTTTCCCCAATATTCTCCAAAAACTTCCTGGATTGTCTATGTACTGTCTCCGAATAGATGTCAGGGTGATTAAAATCCCCCATGAGAACCAGGGCCTGTGATCTGGAAGCTTCTCTTAGTTGTCTGAAGAAAGACTCATCTGCCTCATCCTCCTGCTTGGGTGGTCTATAGCAGACACTAACAACTTTACCCCTGTTGCGCCCACCTCTAAACTTAACCCAAAGTCTCGCAACAGGATTTTCTTCCTTTTTTAAAACTATATAGACCCTACATACAGTCCTTAGGGGGGCACATACTTCCTGCCTTTGAGATCCTCTCCCTCCTTCCCTGTCCTGCTAACAACCAAAAATACCCAGAACCCTTTGTCGGCAGATCCTTTATGCCTCATGAAATGAGGTTTACAGGATCTGCCAACAAAGGGTTCTGGGGTCAGCAGATCCCTAACTAGACTGCCGTGCTGTGCCGATAAACAACTGATTGGCACAGCACGGTGGCCATTTTGATTTAAATGAAGTGGCGATTATTTAAATCGCCGCTTCATTTCCCTTTGTCGTCCTGCCTCATCTACATGGCTCCATCAACGGAGTCATGTAGTCTAGATGTACCCCTATTTCCCACTTTGAAGAGTTAATAAAACACTATGGCTTTTCAGGGAAAGATCAGAAACTACTTTTTTAGGTGAGAACAGAAATATTTCACCCATTCAAAAACAATTAAACCTACAAGTTTGCCTGTTTTTCCCCTCTCCCACTACCTTTCAACACCCGTTGACCTTTTATGCAGTGCAAATACAGTAATTTTAATATAAAAAGGTTTCTGGATGACTTCTGGTAAGCATCCAAATTTATCAAGAAATTTTCATAATCTCGGAAATTATTATGACCTTGTAGGGTGTACCTATTTTTTTGGCAGTTATGTTGTCTTAAGTATCTTCATTCTCTTTATTGACTGGTTAATAACTGTCACCAACCATCTAGTCTTTGAGACCTATCTGATGTCCAGGAACAGGATGAAAGGAATCATCTTCAGACCACCTTTCCCAAACAAAAATGTTTACTTCAGTGTGGAATGGACCTATAAGGAATGTGTAAATGGTGGGATCCTTTCTGTGAACATCCGTTACGGGAATCATTTTAGCCCAGTCTCTTGTTCTCACCTATAAAATAGTATTGATATAATTTAATGTGTCAGATGAGTGAATGAATTGATAGTTCTGTAGTAAATAACAGTAAGTCTAACCTGTGTTGCTACAATTTAAAAATAAATAGGATGGAGATCTGGATGCTCTAGGACCACATACAGAATGAGAACAGTAACTAAAAAATAACTAGAACTAAAAAAAAAATGTGTGTTACACTCACATACTTATTTACACAACATGAGAGAATCCATGCATTGGCCAATGCCATAGCCATACTCTCATACCAAAGATTTCAAAAAGTTGGGTGGATCTCTCAACAGGTGATCACTTAGAGGACAGTGTGGTTCAACAGGTTCACTGTTCTCTCAACAGGTGATCACTGAGGGTATATCTACACTACAGCGTTATTTCAAAATATCTTATTTCAAAATAGTTAATTCTAAATAAGATATTTCGAAATAACACGTCTACACACAAAATGCATTTCAAAATAGAGTTTTGCTGTTTTGAAATAGCGCATCCACACTGATTGGACGCTGAATCGCATTTAAGGCCAGCTGAAACCAGGTCCAGCAGGGCATCAGGTCAGTAGTTACTTTGTGTGGCTGCTGCTTGAGGCTATCTGAGACTTGTGCTTAAAGGGACCCTCCTGGACAGCCAGTTCTCAGCTTTCCCTGCTTACTTGCCTACCTCGCTGAGGGACAGCAAAGCATTTTTGTCTCTGTCTGCTTTGGTTGCCCTGACTTGGGACACCACAGCACTTGGCACCATGGAGACAGAGCCATCCCGGGCACTCTGGTGCTCATTTTAGATGTCTTGCTGCAAGCCTGGCAGCAATTTCTGGAGTCTGCCCAACCCCCATCTGCTGCAGCCCAAACCCCAGGCCCTCGTCTGGACCCTCCTGGGGGATGAGGAGGAGCAGCAGCAGCGCCTGGATGCCTGCGTGCTCTCCTCCTCTCTCCCCTTCTCCCCGCCCGCACCTGGTGTCTGGACACCAGCAATGACTGGTGGGACACATCGTCCTGTAGTGCTTGGGAGACCAAAATGAACCCAGAACTTCAGAATGAAGACGGAAACCTTCCTCAAGCTCTGTGAGTGGCTCGCCCCTTCTCTGCAGTGACGGGACATGCACACAAGGCCACCATTCCCCTCCACAAGCAGGTGGCCATCGCCCTCTGGAAGCTCTCCACGCCAAATAGCTACCAATCTCTGAGGAACCAGCTCAGTGTGGGGAGATCCACCATTGGAGCAGTGCTCATGCAGGAATGGCAGCCTCTAGCCACTGTGCCTGGGGGAAGAGAGGCAAGAAGGGGATGGGCTGCCCCAGAGAAGGGGGGAGGTGGTGCAAGTCCCCTCTCTGGAAGGGTTTGGTCTGTCCCAGCAGCACTACGGACTGCCCGCGGTGGCCAGGATTGCAGGGGGGATTGCTCCTGAGGAGGAGGTGTGGGGCAGTAGCAGGGAAGGAGCACTGTCAGCCACCCTGGCACCTCAGTGACTCTCGGTTTTGTGTGTCCCTCTGCAGGTGGTCAAGGCCATCAATAGAGTGCTGCTCCACAGAGTCATCTGCCTCACTGGTGTGGATGCAGTCATCGAGGGCTTTTGCACCCTGGGTTTCCCCAACTGCAGGGGGGCAATCGATGGGATGCACATCCCCATCTGTGCCCCAGACCACCAGGCCTCCCTGAACATAAACCAGAAGGGATACCTCTCGGTCATCCTGCAGGCTGTGTCTGACCACCGGTGCTGGTTCCTGGACATTAACGTGGACTGGTCCAGCAAAGCACACGATGCACAGGTGTACCGCAACTCCTCCATGTGCCAGAAGCTGCATGCCGGGACTTTCTTCCCCGAGCGCCACATCAGGGTCGGAGACGTGGACATGCCTGCCTGCCTGGTAGGGAATGCGGTCTACCTACTACAGCCCTGTCTCATGAAGCCCTACATGGGACACCTCAACCCCTCCCAGCAGGCCTTTAATGCCAGGCTTAGGAGGGCCCGCATCGTGGTGGAGGGTGCCTTCTGCCAGCACCCGATTTAGATGCTTCCTCACCCGCCTGGACCTCTCCGAGAGGAATATTCCACACATGGTGGCAGTGTGCTACACAATTTGTGTGAAAGGAAGGGGGAGTCTTTCCTGCCAGGCTGAATGCAGAGGCCAACCACTTGGCTGGCCTGTACGTGCAGCCCCACATGGCTGCCAGCTGGGCGGCCCATCGGGGGGCTGTTGGTATCTGGGAGGCCCTGTGGGAGAGCTTACAGATGGAGGAGTGAAGTCTCCCTGTTGTGCCCCACTGAGGCCTTCTGCCTTATTCCAAAGCCTTCTCTGCGACACCACCTGCGCAACAACGCATTGACTTCCTCAATTCGACGATCCCTGCCCAGTCCTTTCCCTTCAACGAGAACACCGCTTGCACTCTGAATTCTTGGATCCTTCTTCCCAGCACTACATAATCCGCAATACCCGCTCAAGGTCATTCTTGGCCATATCATTAGTTCCCACATGGAGAAGCAGGAAGGGGTAGTGATCTGAAGGTTTGACCAGTTTGGTAAGCCTCTCAGTCACATCCTGAATGCAAACTCCCGGTAAGCAGCACACCTCTTGAGATTCCAGGTCCGGTCGACAAATGGATGGCTCAGTCCATCTTAGGAGGGAATCCCCGATCACCACCACCTGTCATTTTCCTTTGGAGGTGGTGGCCGTGGAACCCCCATCCCTAAGACTACGCATCTCATGCCTTCCAGTAGATGGTGTTCCCTTCCAGTTTCTTCCTTGTGTGGTTCCGTCCAAACCATTCAACACTGCTGAGCCTATGGAGAGAGCCTGAAAGTGATTGCTTACCTCTATAGCACTGGGGGATTCCCATCCTGGCCTTTTTCCCCTTCTAGAAGTTACATGCTGCCAGTTCTCTTCCTGGTCCAGTACTGCCCTCTCTGGCTCTACTACCTGCCGTGCTTGAAGGATTAAACGCTGCCTTCTATCAAAGAAGTCTTCGTCCTCTCTGATCGAGCTCAGGGTCGACACTTGGGCCTCCAGCCCTCTAATTTTTTCTTCCAAAATGGCATCCAGCTTGCACTTCGTGCAGACGAAATCCATTCTTTCTTCCAGGAGAAAGACAAACATGGCACACTCTGTGCAGGTAACAACAGCAGACCTATCGCCATCCATCGCTGCTGTCCTGTTCGCAAGCTCCTTGGTCGCTTGCCCAATGCCTTATAAAGCCCTGGAGTCCCTCCCTCTAGCAAGGCTCAGCCAATCAGCAGAGGCTTCTAGAATTCAAACTTTAATTAGAAGCCAACTGTTTCCACCTCAAAAGTCCTGGATCTGCTTCTCCTCTACCTGGAGAACTCTCTAAACTCCCTGTTAGCACTCACCTGTTCACTGTAGATACGCTGGAGGGCAGGGATAGAGTCCAGAGTGACTTAGACAAATTGGAGGATTGGGCCACAAGAAATCTGATGAAGTTCAACAAGGACAAGTGTAGAGTCCTGCACTTGGGACAGAGGAATCCCAAGCATTCTTGGGAATCAACTGGATAAGTAGCAATTCTGCAGAAAAGGACCTGGGGATTACAGTGGATGAGAAGCTGGATATGCATCAACAGTGCACCCTTGTAGCCAAAAAGGCTAATGGCATATTAGGTTGCATTAAGAGGAGCATTACCAGTAGATCCAGAGATGTCATTATACCTCTTTATTCGGCTCTGGTGAGGCCACATCTGGAGTATTGTGTCCAGTTCTTGGCCCCCAGTTACAGGAAGGATGTGGATACATTGGAGAGGGTCCAGCAGAGGGCTACCAAAATGATTAGGGGGCTTTAGCATATGGCCTACAAGGAGAGGCTGAGGGCGTTGGGCTATATAGTCTGAAGAAGAGAACAGTTAGGGGGGATTTGATAGCAGCCTCCAACTTCCTGAAGGGAGGTTCCAAACAGGCTGGAGAAAGGCTGTTCGCAGTAGTGATGGATGGCATAACAAGGAACAATGGTCTCAAGCTGCGGTGGGAGAGGTCCAGGTTGGATATAAGGAAATCTTTTTCACTAGGAGGGTGGTGAAGCACTGGAATGAGTTACCTAGGGAAGTAGTGGAGTCTCCATCTCTAGAGGTTTTTAAGTCTCGGTTTGACTAAGCCCTGGCTGCGTTGATTTAATTGGGACTGGTCCTGCTTTGGGCAGGGGGCTAGACTTGATGGCTTTCTGAGGTCTCTTCCAGTTCAATTATTCTATGCTGGTGTCATCCAGTGAGGTCTTCCATAGGTCCTCTTCCCAATTCTATTTAACCAAGGAACTTCCTTTATGTTGTCGTTCTGACCATACCTCACACATTAAGCAGGGGGGGGTCCGTTTTCCTTTTCTTATTTGTACTTCTGTGCCCCATTTGTCATAGGTTGTTTTTAGGGCATGTCTTCACTTCATGCTGGATCAATAGGGAAGTCATCAGATCAGTGGATGTCAATTTATTAGCTCTATAGATATCATAAATTGACTGCCAACAAGTCTCCCTTTGACTCGGATATTCCCCTCAACAAGAAACTTAAGAGAAGTGACTGGGAGAGTGTCTCTAGTCAACACACTGCAGTGAATACACCACGGTAGCTAGAACAGTTTATAGCCTTCCATGACAGTGCTCCAGGCATATGAGTCATCTCACCAAGTCTCTGTTATCCCAATCAAATTGTAGTTTTTGGACTGGGCCAGGGCCTCCAATTTTTTCTATTAGTTACCCAGGCTTCTTGCATATTCTAATCATGCTTTGCTTACCTACCTAATATACACTGATCACTCCTAATTACTTGTCAGTCTTGTACTTCCATAATTCTACCATAAAGATTAAAATCTCTTTATCCTACTTTGATTATATATAAACAAAGATAACAATGAACATAAACTTTCACAGAAAGTGTCTGTTCTTGAAATGTTTTTGCTTTTTTTCTCCCAGAAAGGCCCAAACTGACAAAACCCAAATGTCTGTTGCTGAAAACGGATTGGGATTTTTTTGAGGGGGGGTGTCATTTTTTGACAACCATTGACTGTTTTTTCTGGGTGGAAAAATCCAACCAGTTCTAGTCAATATGGTTGTGAAGCTATGAATCAAGTAAATACTTTAGACAATGTCTTATGATAGTACAGCACTAAGAGGTAGTGGTAGTAGAGCTGTAATCATGAGCTGACAAAAGAGTTTCATTAAAGCAAAATCTATTATTTAAGAAATGAACCATCTCTTGGTAAGGAATGATGGATTTGATTCTTCCACTGTCAATTATATAAAAGAACAAACCTTAGCAGAGTTTCATTGTTACTCTTACACACTGTCATGGCCTCTCTTCTCAGAGGCATTAGGTCCTGGAGGATAAAAATCTCTTTGTAGCAAATCATATTGTCATTGTCATCCTGCCATCTCTTTATAGATAACTAAGCTGCAGCTCTAAACTTAGAAAAGAATTCTTAAATGACAGCAGGCTATGCTTAACCTTATAAAACCATCTTGCAACATCTGGGTCAGAAAACATTTTCTGCTCTAGTGACTGATGCAATTTTACTGTGTTTCATCACTTAACCTTAAGAAATGCTAAAATACCTATATTTGTAGATTCTGGGGATGAACTACACTGTATACACCTTTCTTATGTCACTTTGGTGAACAAACAAATTATTTATCACCGCAATCGCTTACTGCTCAAGGGTGATGATTATGTTAATGGTAGGCAGAAAAAGGGGGTGAAGGAAAATTGATCTCCCCAAAAATCCAACACTTGAAAATAAAGCATGGAAGATTTTGTGAACTGACAAACACCTGTAAATCTATGGCGTATTTTGGGTAGCTTCACTTCTAGGGAAATTCCTGAAGAGAGAATTTCCAAATCATTTCATTGTTTCAGAGGGGTAACTGTGTTAGTCTGTAACTTTAAAAAAAATGAATAGTGCCATGGCACCTTAGGACACATCTAAACAGCAGGGCTAAACTTGAAATAAGCTATGCAACCTGAGCTATACTAATTGCATAGCTTAAGTTGAAATAGATTATTTTGACTTTTGACGCTATCTACATAGCAGTTATTTCGAAATAGAACACTCTTCCCCTGACTTTCCTTACTCCTCATACAATGAGGGTTACAGGTGTTGGAGTAAGAAGCCCATTATTTCAAATTTATTTTGAAATAACATGCTTGGTATGTGGACGTGCACCATGTTATTTTGGAATAACTAGCGTTATTCCAAAATAATACTGCTGTGTAGACATAGCCTTAGAAACTAACAAAAATATATATTTTATCATGAGCTTATGTGGGCAAAACCTACTTCTTCAGATGAGCTTCAGTGAAGAAAAAAAGGGGGACTCTCAGAATTTATAACAGAAAAAGAAGGGAGAGGAGGAAAGGACCTGTCAGTTGTAGTGCCAGTGCTAATGAGGCTAATTGAATGGTCTGGAAGTGTCCCATACTTAGCTTTTGATGTCAATAAGGTGTTAAACGTAAGGGAAGCTGGTTTTATAATGGGCCATCCAGTTCATGTCTTAGTTCAGTCCAAGGGAAAAAGTGTCAAATTTGCATATGAAGGTCAATTCCGTCCTCTCTCTTTTCCATCTGAAGAAGTGGGTTTTGCCCACGAAAGCTCATGATACCATCTACATGTTTTGTTAGTCTTTAAGGTGCTGCAAGACTATTGGTTGTTTTTTAAGTTTTTCTCCCTCTGTAGTTGGTTTGTGCTCAGACTCTATGCTTGTGAGAGGGGAGGCATTGCCTCTTGGAGGTGCCCACAGGTGTGTGTGAATTTCCCAGCTTACTGGGTGGGGGCTCGAGCCAGTTCTGTGTTGGATGGATGAAAAGGAGCCCCTAGATATTGAACCTGGCCCTGGCTGCTGCCGGCCCTACCAGGTAAAAGGGTTAAATATACATAGAATAATATTGCAGCATCTTTGATGCAACTGTGACGCCAACAGACAAAATTGAAACTGGGACCTCTAGAGCTTAGTACATGAGCCTTTACTGCATGAGCTAAAATCCAGCTGCCTCTCAGATGAGGCTATAGGGCAGATTCATTATTCTCTCTGTAAGTAATCTTGGTGCCACTAGATGGGACAGTGCCACACCAAAGCTATGTCTATACTTGCGGCTTCTTGTACAAGAACGTTTTGTGCAAGGGTTCTTGTGCAAGAAGTCTTGCGCAAGGACATGTCCACACTGCCATGTGCGAGATGTGCTTTTGTACAAGAGCATCCATGGCAGTGTGGATGCTCTGTTGCACAAGAACGCTCTGATGGCCATTTTAGCCAAGGGGTTTCTTGCACAAGAAATCCCTGCTGAGCATCCACACTATCCTTGTGCAAGAGCTCCTACGCAAGAGAGCTTACACCTGTTAGAAAAGAGCGTAGCTCTTGCACAAGATGCCCTCTCTTACCACACCATACTGTAAATTTCCTTACGCAAGAGCGGGCGGGCAGTGTGGATGCTTTCCGGAAGAATGGCCATTCTTGCGCAATAACCCACCAATGTAGACATAGCTCAAGAATGTGTGTGGGTTACACTGCTTCCATATAATGCGTGCCTTTAACAATTTACTGTAAGAAAAAGTATTGTAAGTATTAATAACTTTGCCCATTCTAAGTAGGGTGGTTACTTGTTTTTTCTGGCATACCTTTCTTAAAAGTAACTTTTTCAAGGTTATACTACTACTGTAGCAAACGCTGACTTTTCAATGTATTGGAGCATAAGCTTTTGTGGGCAAAGACTCACTTTGTCAGATGCATGCAGTGGAAATTTCCAGAGGCAGGTCTAAATATGCGGGTCAGCATAAGGCTAGAGATAAGGCTTATTTTGGCATGCATTTTTATACCAGACTCTGGAAATTTCCACTACATGCATCTAATGAAATGGGTCTTTGCCCACGAAAGCTTATGCTCCAATATATCTGTTAGTATATAAGGTGCCACAGGACTCCTTGTCGCTTTTGCAGATCCAGACTAACACAGCTACCCCTCTGATAATTGACTTTTCAATGGCAGACCATATCATTATAAATATAATTAAAATACATTAAAATACAAATCATTAAAATACAAACATGGTGCTGTGTTTTGGAAAAATGTATTCAGCCCTATGTATTTTACTAAATTAAAAAGAGAATCTGGTACCATTTCTCTCTCATTGTGCAATAGCACTTTCATAGACAATTGTAAACAACAAAATCTGGGCAAATTTTTCATGCAGAGCATGTTTCTGTATTGTACACAGAGTGTCTTGTTAAAGATTTTAGAGTACAGGTAGTCCCTGAGTTACGCGGACGCGACGTATGTCGGATCCGCAGTTACGAATGGGGATTTTCTCGCCCCGGAGGACTCGAGCGGCAGGACACCTGGTCCCGCCACCCGCCTCCTCCGGGGCGAGAAAAGCTGCTCCCCGTCTCCCTGGTCTGCTGCGGGAGCCAGCAGACCAGGGAGACGGGGAGCAAAATGGCGGAGGACCCGGGGCCGGACCCGCGGCCGCTTCCAGATCAGCTGGAAGCGCCGCGGGTCGGGCCGGGTCCTGCGCGGCTTTGCTCAGCGTCTCCCTGGTCTGCTGGGGGGGGACGCAGCTAGAGCCCCCCCCAGCAGACCAGGGAGATGTGGAGCAAAGCCAGGGGCCTGTGGTAGAGCAGGTGGGGCGCTGCCGGTTGGTCCCGCAGCACCGCTCCTTGGCGCTACTGGACCAACCCGGCAGCACCCCAGCTGCTCAGCCCCAGGAGTCCTGATTCAGCTGCTGCTGATCAGTTTCAGCAGTGCCTGAATCAGGACACCTGGGACAGAGCAGCTGGGGGTGCTGCTGGGTTGGTCCAGTAGCGCCGAGGAGTGGCCGCACTACTGGACCAACCCAGCAGCACCCGAGCTGCTCTACCCCAGGCATCCCCAAGTTAGCCGCTGCTGAAACTGACCAGCGGCTGACTACAGGAAGCCCGAGGCAGAGTTGCTCTGCCCCAGGCTTCCTGGAATCAGCTGCTGATCAGTTTCAGCAGCAGCTGACTTGGGGACGCCTGGGGTTCTTAAGTTGAATCTGTATGTAAGTCAGAACTGGTGTCCGGATTCAGCGGCTGAATCTGGATGCCAGTTCCAACTTACATACAGATTCAACTTAAGAACAAACCTACAGTCCCTATCTTGTACGTAACCCGGGGACTGCCTGTAATGACAAAATAATAAAGAAAAAATTTAGCATTCTGTATAAGTCCTTAAGCTACATTCATCACTGTAGGTCACTGTATCTACCAGTAGTGAATTAAGGGACACTCTCAGGGGAAGAACTATGTATCTTGTTGGTTGGTTTCTGAAATATCCATTCTGCTATATTTGTTAGAGAAGAAAAGGTCAAAAAAGTGTATATTGGAGAAGGTAAAGAAGTTAGTAATGCTCAGATGAAGTTATTATAAAACATTCCAAAAACACCCCAAATTTAATTTAAGTCTTCAAAATTGCAGAGAGGGCCAGTGGAATTGAAAGAGAATTTGTGTTCACTTGCACCTCTTTCAAACTTCAAAAAAGACAATATTTGAAAACCTTATTTTTATCCCTCCCCCAGCCTCAAAACTTAACTGAATTTGGCCTACACTGAAATTCAGAAAATATAAACACACTTAAAACAGGAAATCTAAATTACAAAGCTAAACCTGGACAGCAAATACATTTTTCCCAACATCCATGTTTGATAAATTGTTAAGTGAAATGGATCTGGTTGTTAAATATGCCTTATATGGTTTAAATTACACACTCAGGGCATTACAAGACAGAAGAAATGGGTATCATTTTCTTATTTCCCCATGTTCCTTTATTTTTAGGTGGGATGTTTTTATCACTGCAAATTCCCTGTGAGTGTAGGAACTACTATACAGTGAGTCTTCATAATTATCTTTGCTCTGTGAAAACTGAATGGGAAATCACAATGGCCCTCTAGTATAAGCTGTTTTTAGAGCTATGTAATGTTGTTAACATTACTAAGGGAACTGGGAGCAGGTGGAAGCACCATCTGTCATCCCTACCTCAACTGGTAATTTACATAAAAGTTTTAAGAAGAGCAGCTTAGTACAAAGTAGCAGAGTAAACTGAACATAAAATCACTGAAATAATTACTGATACCTAATACTTTTCTTCCTGCTGGTTTCTCCTTGTTTTACATTGTTTCCAAATAAGCATGGAGATGGAGGAGAATGCCAGATGGACATGGAAAAAAAAGGAGAGACAAAAAAGCATGTGGATGCTTTCTTTATTTCCTTAGCATTTAAGGGACAATTATGACACATGTTTATACCTAGCCATATTGGCCAAACTAACGGAAATAACAACTTCTTTGTAGTTTACTTTCTCTAGTTTCCACCTTTGTAACTTCAGACCAGATTTTCAGCTACTATAAATCAGCATTTCTCAACTCAAGTGAATGGAGCAATCTGCACCAGCTGAAAATCTGGCCTTGCGTGTCACTTTTCTTCATCTCATTTCTTGATCTCTTTTCAATATAAATCTTATCATAATTATTTTAATGTCAATTTCACCCTTCTAGTTGTTATCTGACTGCTTAAAAATTTGGAGCAATAAAAGAAATTCTAATGCATTTCAGGCCTCTTAGAATGACTCTTCTCCCTCTTTATGATTAAAAAAGAATTCTATGTTGTGCGATTGTATCCGTCCTCTAATATTTATGGAGTGGAACAAAAAGTGGAAAATATTTTTCAAAAAATATTTATTCATATTCAAAATAGAATTTATGTTTTTGACCTTTTCAAATTATTTCTGTTCTAACCTTTTCAATTTTAGTTAAACTTTACTAATATGAATAGTCATGAAAAATAAATTAAGTGTACATGCTCTCTTCTTTGCTAAAAACAAATGCTGAAATGTATATTCAATATTAGTATTTTGAAACACATTAAAATTGAGTGAGCAGGTCCTGGATTTGGAATCAGCAAACCTTTGATATAGTCTTGGCACTGCCACTGATCTTCTCTGCGATCTTGGGCAAGTCACTATATCTCAAATAATAGATGTTCAAAATAAGGTTGGGTATGTCTACACTACAGAACTAATTCGAACTAACTTAATTCGAATTAATTAATTCGAACTAAGCTAATTCGAACTAGTGCATCTCGACCTAAAAACTAGTTCGAATTAGCGTTTTGCTCATTCAAACTAGCATGTCCACATTGAGTGGACCCTGAACCGAGATTAAGGATGGCCGGAAGCAGTGCCGGCAGGGCATCAGATTAGGACTTAGAGCGTGGAGCTGCTCTCTCAGGCTAGCTGAGGGCTGTGCTTAAAGGGACCCAACCCCCACCCCGGACAGACAGTTTTCAGGGGTTCCCCGCTCGCTTGTCTAACTCGATGAGGGACAACAAAGCAGTCCTGGCTTGGAGTGCCCTGAATGCCCACACTTGGCACATCACAGCACTCGGCCATCAGCCCGGCTGCACTTGCCGCGGGCTGCCATCCAGAGGGGGGGGTCAATCGGGCAGTTGCAGGAGAGTTTCTACCCAGAGGAGTCCGCAGAGCCACCCCAGTCCTCCCCATCGGGGGCTCGTACTCCAGTCCTCCCTCACCTCCTTCCACTTACCCCTCCCTATCCCCCTTCCTGATGTACAAAATAAAGGACACGTGTTCAAAAATAGAAACTCTCTTTATTGAACAAAACTTGGGGAGACTGGGAAAAGGAGGTGGGAGAGGGGAAGCGAGAGGGTGGGAGAGGGGAGGACAACTAAAATGATCAGGGGTTTGGAACAGGTCCCATATGAAGAGAGGCTAAAGAGACTGGGACTTCTCAGCTTAGAAAAGAGGAGACTGAGGGTGGATATGACAGAGGTCTATAAAAGCACAAATGGTGTGGAGAGGGTGCATAAAGAAAAGTTCTTCATTAGTTCCTATAATAGAAGGACTAGAGGACACCAAATGAAATTAATGGGTAGCAGGCTTCAAACTAATAACAGAAAGTTCTTCTTCTCAAAGCAAAGAGTCAACCTGTGGAACTCCTTGTTGCAGAATGCTGTGAAGGCTAGAACTAGAACAGAGTTTAAAGAGAAGTTAGATAAATTCATGGAGGCTGGGTCCATGGAGTGGTATTAGCCAGGGGATAGAAATGGTGTCCCTGGCCTCTGTTTTGGAAGGCTGGAGTTGGATGGCATGAGACAAATGGCTTGGTCATTGTCTTCGGTCCATCCCCTCCAGGGTAGCTGGTGTTGGCCGCTGTCAGCAGACAGGATACTGGGCTAGATGGACCTTTGGTCTGACACAGTACGGCCATTCTAAGCTCAGGGCTCAGAGTCGGGGGTCTCACTGGACCACCTTGATTTTCATGCAAACCTGCTCCTGGGTGGCCAGGCTGGCAGCTATCCTGTCCTAGACGGCCACTTTCCTGTGCCTAGTGCAGAGGTCGTGGATGAGATCCACGATCTCCGCATTAAACCAGGTGGGTGCCCGCCTCTTGCGGCCCCGGACAGGCTCCTGGGAGCCGCCAGCCTGGTCCCAGGAAGAGGCGGAGGGCTGGGTGGCAGTGGGTGGATGGTTTGTGCCGTGCCAGGTGCAGGGTCTGCTGGCTGGGTGCTGGCAGGTTTGCACTTGGCACGGGCACCGTAGCCAGACCATGCCCCTTGAAGGGCTCCGGGGCCGGGAGGACGGCAGACGAGTTTCCCTGGTGGTGCCCAGAGTGGCCACCAGGGCAAGCTGGGGAGGGCTAGCCTCCCACTAGTTCGAATTAAGTGGCTACACAGCCCTTAATTCGAACTAGGCATTAGTCCTCGTAGAATGAGGTTTACCTACTTTGAATTAAGCGCTCCGCTAGTTCGAATTAAGTTCGAACTAGCGGTTTACGTGTATAGCACCTATGGAAGTTAATTCGAACTAACAGCTGTTAGTTCGAATTAACTTTGTAGTGTAGACATACCCGTTATGTGTTATAGTTCAATATTAATCCCCCAAGCTATGTAATTCATTTTTTTCACTAGTAGTATAATATAGGCAAAAGAACATTTAAAATTGCACAGTGCACAAATTTTGTGCTATCTATTTGAGAAACTAAGTAAAATCTCTCTACCCGATGTGTGTAATTTCATTATCAAAGTACTGTCATTAAAAGCAGACTCATTTTTGACTCACAGTTTACCAATTTTATCAAAAATTACAAACCCCTCCAGGAAGAACGTTCCCCTCCACAACCCCTTCTGGGTATAAATTCAGGTGTCTGAAATGCCCATGCAAAGGACCTTCCTGTTCTTTTTGTTTGTTTGTTTAACACCTCCATTGGGACTACGTGTCCTTATCATGACAGAAAGTGGGGTTATGTTACTGAGCAAGGATAAATAGCCAAGAAAACAGTGGGAACATGTTAGCAGTTTTCAGGTATCTAAAACGGTGTCATAAGGAGGAGGGAGAAAACTTGTTTATCTTGGCCTCTGAGGATAGAACGAGAAGCAATGGGCTTTAACTGCAGCAAGGGTGGTTTAGGTTGGACATTAGGAAAAAGTTCCTAACTGTCAGGGTAGTCAAACACTGGAATAAATTGCCCAGGTAGGTTGTGGAATCTTCATCTCTGGAGATATTTAAGAGTAGGTTAGAAAAATGTCTATCAGGGATGGTCTAGACAGTATTTGGTCCTGCCATTAGGGCAGGGGACTGGACTTGATGACCTCTCGAGGTCCCTTCCAGTCCTAATATTCTATGATTCTATGAAATGTTGACAAATATACTTCATAGCAAGCCTATTTATTTATTTACTAGATCTCCCCAGTATTGCCCAGGTCTTTCAGGGCAGGAGGCAGGTGGGGTACTGGGTGCAATAGTCAGGGCAGAATCTTGGGGATGTGGGGAGGACAGGGCAGGAGGTTGGGGTCATAGGAGGGTGTAAAAGTGAGGGTGGGGGCTGAGGGTCTAAGAGCAAGAGTGGGGGGTGCAGGAGTCTGGGCTTGAGGTGAAGATGGGCTTAGGGCCCTGGGTGGAGGTGGCTGTTGGCTTCTCCCTGGGAGTAGTTCAGGGCAGTGGGGACTGAGTGTCATATTACTGGATTTTGAGGGGAGCAGCCAGATCACTGCTGTACCCGGGGGGGAAGGTGTTGGCCCCAAAAGTGGTACAAAGGGGGCCATGTGAGGTGTCAAATAGATGCTTACTTTCTTCTGATTCCATATATGCTATTCGTGTAATTGTATAATGTCTGTGTGTGAAGTTATAAGCATGTACTTTGTGTAGATACCAAAGGTTTCTCTATATGTGGTTGAACTATGGGCAAAGCAACTCAGCCTATGGACATGCTAATGAACAAGTCTCCATGGAACAATATCCCTCTATAGGCCAAGGACCCAGGAGCAGGTCCGCTGCAAAATAAAGGACCTGCGGCAGGACTACTCCCGGGCCTCCCAGCCAGGGGCCGACCTGGAGGTCTGCCCTCATTATGAGGCTCTGGACCGCAGCCTGGGGGCTCACGCAGTCCATGCCCCCCGGGTGGTGATCGACCCAGGGGCAGAGGGCCCCGTCCCTGACACGGAGGAGGAGGACGCCGAGAGCCAGGAGCCTACAGGGAGCCTGCCCAGGACCCAGGACCCCGAGGCATCCCACAGAGCCCATCTGCTGTGTCCCTTCCTCCCTTTCCTCTCCCTTCCATCTCCCTCCTATCAGGTTTCCCTCTCCCCTTTCCCCTCTCCCACCCTCATTCCTCCCTCCCCCCACCCCAGTTATGTAAAATAAAAAGAGATTTTTGTTGCCAAAACAGGTGTCTTTATTTGACATTAGGAAGGGGGGTTAGGGAGGGGAAAGGGGAAGGAGGTGAGGGTGGAAGAAGTCCCCAGTGGAGCATGCAGGGAGAGTTCAGTCCTCCTCAACTAGGAAGCTCTCCTGCAGAGAGACACACAAAATCGCGAATCACTGGGATGCCCAGATGGCTGGGAGTGTTTGTTCCCTGGCACTGTCCCGCGCCCCACTCCCAGAAGCAGCCCTCGCTGCGATCCTGGCCACCGCGGGCAGCATGTAGTACAGCTGGGACAGACCAAACCCTCCCGTGTGGGGCACTTTTGCCTTGTCCCCCCCCCATTTTCCCTGGGGCAGCCCATCCCCTCCTTGCAGCCCCCCTCCTCTCCAGTCCAGTGGCCGGTGAGTGCTGTACCTGCATGAGCACTGCTCCGACGGTGGATCTCCCCACGCCGAACTGGTTCCCGATGGATCGTTAGCTGTCCGGTGTGGAGAGCTTCCACAGGGCGATGGCCACATGCTTCTGGAGGGGGATGGCAGGCCTCATGCGAGTGTCCCATTGCAGCAGAGTAGGGGCGAGCCACTTGCAGAGTTCCAGGAAGGTGTCCTTCTTCATCCTGAAGTTCTGGATCAACTGTTGGTCTCTCCAGCGCTCCAGGACGATGCTGTCCCACCAGTCGCTGCTGGTGTCCAGACTCCAGATGCGGCAGGGCATGCTGGCGTCCAGGCGCTGCTGCAGCTCCTTCACGACCCCCAAAGGAGGCTGGGGGGGAGGGGAAGGGGCAGGGGGCTGACGTGCACCAGATGGTGCCAGGCAGCCTCCACCCATTGCTGGCAGGCTTGCAGCAGCAAGTCCAAAAACTGGAGCAGAATACCCAGGGTGAGCTCTGGCTCCTTGGTGCCAACTGCGGTGGCGGCCCCAATGGGAACCACCGACACAGGCAGGCAGAGAGGAAAACGCTTTGCTGTCCCTCGGCGAGGTAGGCAAGCAAGTGAAAAAGCTGAGATCTGGCTGTCGTGGGGGGTCCCTTTAAGCACGAGCCTCAGATAGCCTCAGACAGCAGCCACACAAAGCAACTACTGACCTGATGCCCTGCTGGAACCAGTTTCAGCTGCCCTTAAATGTGACCCAGCGTCCAATCAGTGTGGCTGCGCTAGTTCGAATTAGCAAAACGCTAATTTGAATTAGTTTTTGGGTCTAGATGCGTTATTTCGAATTAGCTTATTTCGAATTAACTAATTCGAAATAAGTTAGTTTGAATTAGTGCTGTAGTGTAGACATACCCTAGAAGAAGCTGTGAAACGGCTATCCACGGGGGTCCTTTTAAGATACTGGAAACAACTGCAGATCTGATGCCCTGCCTAGCCTGGTTCTGGGTGACCTTAAGTGCGAGATAGCATCCAATCAGTGTGGATGCTATCTTTCGAAACAGCAGATTTCTATTTCATTGCATTTTTTGCGTATGGATGTTCTATTTCGAAATAAGCTTCGAAGATCCATAAGATCTCTTCTGGAAAAGCTTATTGTGAATGAAGCTTGCAGTGTAGATGTACTCTCATATTTGCTCATGCCTCATATTTCCTCAGGTTGAAGTCTGAATCCCACTGACTGGGGTTGAAGCAGACACTACAGATTAAACCCTGGGTGGCACAGCATAGGTTACAGGAGGCTGCATCCCTCCCACTTGGAGCATTGGGACTTTGCCTGGGATGGTGGGGATCAGGTGGGCTCAGGCTACCGTCCCTCTTCCTGGGGTCATGCAGTAACATTTGTTTGTCAGAAGTGGGTCACAATGTAATGAAATTTTAGTACCCCTATTCAAAGAACTATGGTTAAACTAACACCAACTCAAAGCTAAATATAATAAGTAACACTCTGACATCACAATGCTATAAAGACATAAATTTTAACTTATGTATATCATCTTTACATATATGTAAAAAAACCAGATCAAACAGGATTGACTTCAAATTTAACTGTCAAGGTTTCTCTAGTGCTCACCAATGGTAATAGGTTATAATAACACATGGCAAATTCAGCTCTTTATAAAGATAAATATTTTGTAATATTCTGTTATTGCTATTATCTATCCACCAAGCATTTTCAGTTAAGCACCTTGTGTACGGGGCCTCAGGGGAGAATAAGTATCACTTTTGCTGTGACTGTCATGCACTAAACAACACATCATATTAATAGCAACACATTTTACTTACTCATAGCTCCTCATTAATTCTAAAATAATTTACAGTTCACATTTCATCTTATTGTTTCCATAAGCACTTCTCACAGCAACACCTAAAACAAGATTTATCCTACAACCTCATACCTCGGCACTATAAGCCTGTGTGACAGGATGTGCATACCCCCACACTGGCCAGGAGGGCTTAATACCTTGTGGGCAGAGGAAGTCCCCCCCACCCCACCCCCAGCTACACTAGGCAAGCTTCAAGAGCTGGAGCAGTATAAAAGGGAGTGGTATAGCTGAGTCTGGGCTGGACACTGGTGAGGAAGGGTCTTCCAAAGGAGCTCCAGAGGTGGACCAGCCAGAGACGCAGAAGAGTCTCCAGACCTGGTGGAATTGCAGGAGGAGACTAACACTCTGGAACCCAAGGACTTGGAGACTACATGGAGTACTGCAACTCCTAATCTGATAGAAAGTGACCCAGGGAAGGTGTGTGAATGGTATCCCCCATCCGAGTGAGTCTGGTGTGTCACAGTTGAATTCCCCACTGAGTGAGTCGTGGAGCACTCTGCCACTAACAGGGCCCTGGGTCAGGGCTCAGTGGAGTGGGGGTGATTCCAGGCCCTCCTGCCAGGGCTACTGCACCAAACCCATGACTCTAGTCAACAGGCTGCACTGCCTTAAACTGAGGACTGTGCTACTGACTCTAACCATTAGCCTGTGCTTCCCTGAATCATAGGACCGTGTTATAGACTGTGGCTATTGGGCTGCACTGTCTTGGGACAAGGCATGTTTGCAATGTGACAGCCTGGCATATTTATTCATTTTTCCATATAGGAAGTGGTGAACAATGGAGCAATGAATAACAACATACTCATGGGAAAATGAAATTATATTAAAAACTAGCAGAAATACCCAGGGAAAATATAGTGAAAGGTGTGATGAATGAACTACGGCAAGGACATTAACATTGCATATTTTATTGGAAATACTTTTCTCTTATATATTACTTTAAGAAACTAAAATAGCTAGTACTTTTTCAGTTATCATAGGGAAAGGAACTCGTAGTTGCAGTTTGTGACACGCTTAACAGAAGAGTCCAGCAAATGCCTATGATCAGGCGCTACTAAAAGCTAATTAGTGGCCCAATTTGGGCTCTGGGGGAACCAATTTTGAGATATAACCAATCCGGTGATTTAAGTTAGGAAATTAGTAGTATCTGTACAAAATTTGGTGTTTCTAGCTCTTACTGTTTCAAAGATTTTCCATTTCGAAGATCTTTCGGAATTATTAGTGGGCCCAATTAAGGTTCTGGGGAAGCCAGGGGAGCAGATTTCGAGATATAACCAACACAGTTATTTAAGTTAGGAAATCAGTAGTATCCATGCAAAATTTGGTGTTTCTAGGTCTTACCATTTCAGAGATCTTTCGGGACAAACAAACAAACAAACAAACTTTCAGAAATATTTATAAGATGTATCTGCCCCTCAGCAATTGTAATCACTCTTATCATAAAATTACTGGGTAAGAGTGTGGACAATACAAGCCAATTTGTAAAGACATTTGAATTTGGGAAGAAGGTGCTTTAAAATTAGATCCAGGCTGAACAAGAACAGGTCATAGGAGTAAGCATTTTGATGTGAAGAGAAAAAAAGATTTCCTACAATAATGAAAGAGGCTCAAAGGAATTCAGAAAGACAGTCTAGGAGAATTTCATTCCTCTATATAGTACACACCTCCTTTCTCTTCTCAGCCTCTGTCCAAACTCATTAGACAGGTAATTGCAACTGTCTGCTCAAATACTACATAACAGCAATTGCAATCCCTCCCCCGCTTTTGCATCCTTTCCCATTTGCAGGTAATCTCTGCACTGTGTCCACAGATAAGAGGCAAAGTATGCAAACATTGTATTCTATCTAACTGCCAATCTATTCAGTTCTGAGCCTAGAGACTGGAAAGTAATATTGTTAAAACAGATTATAAAGAAGTATTGGTGTTCTTAGTGGGAGTGCAGTCAGGTGACTGCCCAAATCCAGTAAAGCGAGGGTTACATTCCATCATGAAATGGAAACAGCTTTGAAAATGTCTAGAGGTTCTAAGCATCTAATAAGCCAATTATCATGCTACACTATGGCTACGTCTACACTGGCCCCTTTTCCGGAAGGGGCATGTAAATTTCATGAGTCGTAGTAGGGAAATGCGCGGGGGATTTAAATTTACATGCCCCTTTCGGAAAAGGGGCCAGTGTAGACGTAGCCATAGAGACAAAAATATATTTCCAGTATGGAATATTTGATTATATATTACACACATGCACTGAAATGAGCTAATTAAATACCACTCAACACATTGTATCAAACTGGAAGCATTTAACATAGTGGACCAAATTCATCCCTTCTGGAACACCATTAAAATTAATGGAGGTACAGTAAAGATGAGCTCAGTCTTTCACATTATCACACTAATGCTTTAAATGTGATATTTTATTATGCATGTATGAATTCATTTTTATTTATTGTGCAATGGCCCCTGTGGGGAATATACAAAATAAGTCATAGAGCGAAGAGATAAAAATCAATGTTTGAAACATTCCATTCTCTCAGTCTTCCCAAACTGCTTCTGTGCCTTCTTGCAGCACATCCCAGACAACCCATTTTCCCAAGTAAGAAAAATATCCTGAGAGAAGAAATGAGGTTCTTAGCACGACCTGAAGGTCAACAAGCATGAGGCCAGATCATCAGCTGGTGTAAATCAGCAAAGCAATTTTTGTAGTCAATGCTGACTTATATCAGTGAAGAATCTGTGTTTTCCTCACGGTTTATAGAAGCATGAAGATTGAAGTCCCTTCCATGAAAGTCCTGCCTCCAGACCCTGCTTTGTTAAAAGAGGGAAGTTAGGTCAAGTGCCTCTGTGGTAGTTTCTGTCACGGTGTCACGGGGGAGGCAGTCTGAGATACCCATGCCCTGAAACATTCAAAGTTTCAGAGGCTGTATCCAACATCTGTTCGTTGTATCTGGAAACTAATTGGAAGCCCATGAAACTCATGGTGCCTAAATTTAATTCTACCTCAGAGGTGTACCAAGAAGCAAGAGAGCAGCTACACTGTGCTTTCTTTGCCTCTGTATTCACGGACAAGGTCGGCTTCCGGACTAATGCGCTAAGTGACGCAAGATGGGATGAAGATGGACAGCCCTTGGTGGGTAAAGAACAGGTTAGGAACTATTTAGAAAAGCTAAACGTACACAAATCCATGGTTCCGGACTTAATGCATCCAAGGATACTGAGGGAGTTGGCAAATGTCATTGAAGAGCCTTTGGCTATTATCTTTGAAAAGTCGTGGAGATCGGGAGAAATCCCGGATGATTGGAAAAAGGCAAATGTAGTGCCCATCTTCAAAAAAGGGAAGAAGGATGATCCAGGGAACTATAGGCCGGTCAGTCTAACCTCGGTTCCTGGAAAAATCATGAAAGGGATCCTTAAGGAATCCATTTTGAGGCAATTGGAAGAGAGGAAAGTGATTAGGAATAGTCAGCATGGATTCACAAAGGGCAAGTCGTGCCTGACCAATCTGATTAGCTTCTGTGATGAGGTAACTGGCTCTGTGGATGTGGGAAGGTCAGTGGATGTGATATACCTTGACTTTAGCAAGGCTTTTGATACGGTCTCCCACAATATTCTTCCCAGCAAGTTAAGGGAATGTGGATTGGATAAATGGACGGTAAGATAGAAAGATGGCTAGAAGGCCGGGTCCAGCGGGTATTGATCAACGGCTCGATGTCAGGATGGCGGTCGGTTTCTAGCGGAGTGCCCCAAGGTTCAGATCTAGGACCAGTTTTGATCAATATCTTTATTAATGATCTGGATGAGGGGATGGATTGCACCCTCAGCAAGTCTGTGGATGACACTAGGGGTACATCTAGACTACAGGCTTTTGTTGACAGAAGTTTTGTCGACAGATACTGTCGACAAAGCTTCTGTCGACAAAGAGTGTCTAGACTACATTCAGTTCTGTCGACAAAGCAAGCTGCTTTGTCGACATGGCAGTGTAGACACAAAGGACAGTTTAGATGCAATAATGCCTTCTGTTGACAGAACTCTGTCGACAAAAGGCATTATTCCTCATAAAATGAGGTTTATCAGCGTCAACAAAACTGCTGAGTTCTGTCGATGTTATGTCGACAGAACTCAGCGATAGTGTAGACGCAGGTTTAGTTTTGTCAACAAAAGTCCACTTTTGTCGACAAAACCCTGTAGTCTAGACACACCCTAAGCTAGGGAGAGAGGGCAGAGATAGGATTGGGCCACAAGAAATTTGATGAGGTTCAACAAGGACAAGTGCAGAGTCCTGCACTTGGGACGGGAGAATCCCAAGCTTAGTTACAAGCTGGGGACCAACCAGCTAAGTAGTAGTTCTGCAGAAAAGGACCTGGGGGTTACAGTGGATGAGAAGCTGGATATGAGTCAACAGTGTGCCCTTGTAGCCAAGAAGGCTAATGGCATATTAGGTTGCATTAAGAGGAGCATTGCCAGCAGATCCAGAGATGTCATTATTCCTCTTTATTCGGCTTTGGTGAGGCCACATCTGGAGTATTGTGTCCAGTTCTGGGCACCCCACTACAAAAAGGATGTGGACGCATTGGAGAAGGTCCAGTGGAGGGCAACCAAAATGATTAGGGGGCTGGAGCATATGACCTATGAGGAGAGGCTGAGGGATTTCGGTTTGTTCAGTCTGCAGAAGCGAAGAGTGGGAGGGATTTGATAGCAGCCTTCAACTTCCTAAAGGGAGGTTCCAAAGAGGATGGAGAGAGGCTGTTCTCAGTAGTGACAGATGGCAGAACAAGGAGCAATGGTCTCAAGTTGTGGTGGGAGAGATCCAGGTTGGATATTAGGAAAAACTATTTCACTAGGAGGGTAATGAAGCACTGGAATGGGTTACCAAGGGAAGTAGTGGAGTCTCCATCCCTAGAGGTGTTTAAGTCTCGGCTTGACAAAGCCCTGGCTGGGTTGATTTAGTTGGGATTGGTCCTGCCTGGAGCAGGGGGCTGGACTTGATGACCTTCTGAGGTCTCTTCCAGTTCTATGATTCTATGTCCAGCCCACCCTAGAGGTGATTACATTTCAGCGTGCCTGAAGCAACACTGCACCAGCAATGGACAGGAGAATGGCTTCCGGGCATAGCTTGCTCATGACTGCTTCAGTCCCATTGATGGGCCTCAGCCTCTTTCCTTCCACTCCCCCACTTTGCAATGGGGCTATAGACTCTGGGAGAGAGGGGTGGAGGTGTGCAGAGGTGTTTCCCTGCAGCTGATGTAGACACATCTCTGTATTAATCATTCTCTCATTGAAGTTTTTAGTTTTGTAGTGAATCCTTTTACATGGAAACTTTGTATTATGTCTTGGTAGAATAGTCCCTAGGACAAGTGAGGCAGAGACTGTTCCTGTGGGGTGAATGAGGTGGGAATGGATAAGGCGAAAGGTGACACCTCTGGGCACTTGCAAAGGTTGGAGAGGGGATGGAAGCCAGATCCAAGATCCATGCGCCATGGGAAGTGGGCCCATTGAAAGGCGACTGGACCTGTGGATGTCTTGGGGGTCAGCAGCAAGGGCCTGCTTTGGGAAGCCCCCTCTTTGGAGGTGAATGTGGCAGCAGTGAGACACCACCCAGAAGCAGGCGCCACAGACACCAACTGCAGAGTCATGGGACGGCTCTCACAGATCTTGCACATGCATAAGATGATAGATCTGAGGGGGAAGGGCAGTGGCGTAGTCAGAGGGCTAGTCCTAATTCCTTCAGGCTTTTTTTTTTCAATTTGAACATTTATCCACACTAATTCCCCTCCTTTCTCTTTCCAGTAAATGCATAGATCAAAATTATAGGTGCTTTGTGAATATGCTGACTTGAGAGTGGGAAGATTTCATATTGTCATGTATGATTCCTAGTAACCCATCTCAAATATGAAAAACTAGGTTGATACCTGTTCAGATCAGGAGCTGTTGAATTCAATTCACCATTTGCAGTATCTCATTAGGATGTTTAGTGTAGAAGATATTGTTTTTTGTTTTATTTATACTGTGGGCAAAGCATGGGCTCACAAGAATTCCTCCATTGTTTTACCATGAGTCTCAAAACATTTGGGCTACGTCTACACTGCCATGATTTTCCAGAAATACTTTTAACGGAAAAGGTTTTCCGTTAAAAATATTTCAGGAAAAGCGCGTCTAGATTGGCCCAACTGCGGGAGAGCCCTGGACGCAACCCACATCCCTGTCCGGGCCCCGGAGCATCGAGCAGCCCATTTCATGAACAGGAAGGGGTACTGCTCGATTGTTCTGCAGGCCCTTGTGGACCACTGGGGCTGCTTCCTGGACATCTACAGGGGCTGGTCCGGCCGGGCACATGATGCCCACATCCTCCACAACTCCGGACTCTTTCGCAGGTTGGAGGCGGGCACCTACTTCCCACGGCGGGACTTGACTGTCAGGGATGTGCCTATGCCCATCTGCGTCATCGGGGACGCGGCCTACCCCTTGCTGCCCTGGCTAATGCGGCCCTACACGGGGTGGCTGGACCAGAACCGGGCCCGGTTCAACGACCACCTCAACCGGGCCCGAAATCCGGTGGAGCTCGCCTTTGGACGTTTGAAAGCCTCGAGATGGGTGAACAGAATGCAATGGAGGTACTGGCCACGTGCTGCGTGCTCCACAACATTGTGGAGCGGAGTGCCATCTCCCTGCACAGATGGCAGCCGAGGCACAGATGTTCGAACAGCCCCACACAGCTGCCGTCCGCCAGGTGCGCCAGGATGGGGTGCGCATCAGAGAGGCCCTGACGGACATGATCATACAAGCCCTGTAGTAGGGTCGCCTGGGTCTCCCCATATGACTCCCTCCCATCCCTTACTGTTCCCCACCCGCTTCCCTTACCTCCCTCCAATTGTAAAGCGTCGGTTCCAAGCACATCGGCCGTCATCGTGACTGTTCGTCGGGTGCGTCGGACGTAGTTAGGGTTTTTCTTTTTAGTTTAGGCTAGGGCTTAGGCCACCATCGCCTGTCTGAGCTGTCCCGAAGAACAGGGAAGAGGATTTGTGGTTCATGCGGAAGGCTCGAGTCAGCGTACCCAATTCCAGTCATCTTCGAGGGATCTCCTGGCTGTTCCTCTCCCGAGGCCTGGAAGAACCAAAGGATTGAGGTTGCCAGCAGCACTACCAATAGTCCCCCTGCGTCTAGACTATGTTACATAATCTTTTGTGTGCGTCTTTTAACCTTTCTTGCTTGTTTGTTATCTATGTTAATATAGTTGTGGTTTAAATTTTACTCTGTATTTATTTATGCGCCACAAACCAATGACAACTTAAAGGGACCACCGGTGATAGATACAGAATTTGGTGTCCGCATTTTGTAACGCTTTTAAATTTAGGTGGCTAATTGGCATCTCAAATCATTTCTTACAGTTACCACGAGTAACACAATAACCAACACAATAATCAACAGAAAAATTGATTTTTTTATTTACAAGGGGCAGGGGGAGGATACTTTCAACTGATACCTTCAGCTGGGATGGGGAGGGGGAGAAACTACTGGGAGGGGTGGCCCCTGCGAGTGCTCCTGCGGGGGCGGACCTGCACATGCGGGGCAGGCCGCATCGGGGCAGGCTGCACAGGGAGGTGGGCAGGAGCAGGGGGCATTGGAGCAGGGGACATTGGAGCAGGCGGCATTGGAACAGGGGGCATTGGAGCAGGGGCAGGACAGGGGCAGGAGGAGGAGGCATTGTAGGAGGGGGCATTGCAGGGGCAGCAGGGGGCATGGGCAGTTCTTGGGGAGGGATGGCAGGAGCATGGGGTATGGCCATGCCGTAGTGGATAGCGTGTGCAATGTGCGCTGTGAGGATGGCCATGGAGTCGGCCATCCTCGTGCATTGCTTCTGGAAGGCGCCTCAGGCCTCCTGGCGCCATTGCAGGTCCCCCTGGACACGCTCCCAAATGGAGCCCTATATTCCCTCCACCGCCTGGACGTGGCGGCGAAGGAGCTGGTCACGGTGGCGGAGCCTGCGCCTGCATGGTTGGGCAGCTGGGGGTGCCGCTGCTGCCAGACTGGAGGGTCCCCGGCTTGCGCTCGGTCCTGCTGCAGGGAAGAGAAGAAAGGGTGGGTCAGTCAGGCAGGCCGGCCACTGTCCCCACACCTCATGCCCTCCACCCCTGAGCCCAAGTGACCCCACAGTAGTGTGGCTTGGGCCCACTCGGTTCCCCTTCTGCCCCCCGTGTTGTATGTTTGCAAGGAGGACCGCTCCTGGAGTAGGGTCCTCCTCCATGTGTTGTAATCACCAGTCTGTGTCCTGGCCCCGTGGAGGGCGGGAGGATGCTTGTGTTGCATTAACCTGTGGAACTCCCTGCTGGTGGACACTGTGAGGCTTTGGGCTAATCACTGGTGTTTGACAGGGAGCGAGATGCATCCCCACACAGTGCCTGAGAGCACATCTGGCAGACGTGGTCTGGGCTCTCAGATCCCCATCGCGTGGGATATCTCCTGGACGGAACCAGAAGACTGACCGGGGAGGAGGGGCGTGTCCCATCCTTGCAGCAAAACTCAGGGCGGCCCTAAGAGCGGTAGTCCTCCAGGTTCCTGGTGCACCTGCTGGCCCAGGTGCAGGTGGCTGTTGCAGGAGGGGTGGTGCGCCCTGCAGTCCCAGGTGCTGCGGCTGTGGTGAAACAAGAGCAGTGGTCAGTTCTCCCTGGGGACACGGTGAGGTTGGTGTGTGGGGAACGGTTCAGGGCCCCTGGATGACACCCAGCTGCTGCTCCATGATGGGCAAGGCCAGGGCTCACAGTCCCTGGGCTCCATCTCCCCCCACGCCTCCAAAACACATAAGGGGAGCATGATAGTACTCACATGTGGAGCCCTCCCCAGCCTCGGATGACACAGCCGATGTGCTCTGTGGTAGGCCTCGGGGGTCTTGGGTCCTGGGCAGGCTCCCTGCAGGCTCCTGGCTCTCGGCGTCCTCCTCCTCCGTGTCCAGGATGGGTCCCTCTGCCCTGGGGTCGATCACCGCCCAGGGGGCATGAACAGCATGAGCTTCCAGGATGTGGTTCAGGGCCTCAAAGTGGGAGCTGGCCTCTGGGTCGGCCCCTGGCTGGGAGGCCCTGGATTAGGACTGCCGCAGGTCATTGGCCTTTCAGCGGACCTACTCCGGGGTCCGCATTTGTCCTCTGGTGGTCAGGCTGTCAGCCATGCGGCTGTAGATGGCTGCATTCCTGTGGCTAGTGCGGAGATCGTGGACATTGTATGCTTCCCCCCAAACCTCAGTGAGGTCCACGTTCTTTGTCCTAGACCAGGCAGGTGCCTTCCTCTTGCAGCCCCGGGCAGGCTCCTGGGAGCCACCAGCCTGGTCCTGGGGAGAGGTGGAGGGCTGGGTGGCAGCGGCTGGCTGGCTCATCCTGTGCCAGGTGCAGGGTCTACTGGCTGGGTTCTGGCAGGCTTGCAACTGGCACAAGCACCGTAGCCAGACTGTGGCCCTTTAAGAGCTCCGGGGCCGGGAGGAGGGCAGAAGAGTTTCCCTGGTTGTGCCCAGAGTGGCCACCGGGGCAAGCTGGGAAGGGCTAGCCTTCAACTAGTTCAAGTTAAGGGGCTACACAGCCCTTAATTCGAACTACTTAATTCGAACTAGGCGTTAGTCCTCATAGAATGAGGTTTACCTAGTTCAAATTAAGCGCTCAGCTAGTTCGAATTAAATTCGAACTAGCGGTTTGCTTATGTAGCGCCTATGAAAGTTAATTCGAACTAACGGCTGTAGACATACCCTCTGGTAACTTTTTAAAAATCAAACTTTAAACTTTATTGAAAAAATTGGATAGTTTGCAATTGAAAATATTTAAACTACACTTAAGGCAACTGATTTAATTTTGTGTAAAATGTTGCATAATAAAGGATGGCTTTTTTTTTTAAATGTTCAATGTACATCAATGTACATTTAAAAATGTATATTGATATACATTTTCATCAGATCTACTTCTGATGTGATATTTGTGTGTGGTTGTGGTGTGTTGTGTGGGTGGCTTTTTTTTTCTCAAGAAAAAAATCCAGTGGGGTGGGCCCCGCCAAAATGGTTTGAATTGGGCCCTGCACTTCCTAAAGCTGGCCCTGCAAGAACAAGCCTGTTAGCCTGATAACTTGAATAATAATTCTTGGTGGGAATAAATCCTGTTGACAAAAAATATCATCTTTGCTATTTCTTCCTATCTCCCACCCAGATTACATTCTCTTCGGCTTATCTAGGTTTAGATTTAGCCATCTTGCTGTCATCCACTGGGTGGGTAATGTGACTTTATTGCAGCACAGTGAAGAAACGCAGCAAGGAAAAAGTATACTTAGCATCTGATTTTTCATTAGAACTTTATGGGACTACCCAAAACAGAAAATTTTCATGTGACTTCTGGCTTTGTTATCAACATTTTTGCAGTTCTGTGCATCCGCTTGCTGTATCATACAGCCTGTGGTCTCGGGATACAGTTCATAGGAGGAAGCTAAAAACTTTGGTTTTACCTACTTTGGTTGTATGGTGAAGAGTTCAGCTGTCAACTTAATCTAGACAATGATGCTTTGTACATGACTAGAATTTCATGATGGTCTAGTGCAGGGGTCTCCAAACTACGGCCCGCGGGCCGGATGCGGCCCGCGAGGCCCTCTCATCCGGCCCGTGGAGACCTTTTTGTCTGGCCCCGCCTTCTTCCGCGTGCCGGTGTGACGAGGCGACCCCCGCCCGTCCCTGGGGCGCCGCCGAACGGGCCCTTCTTGCCGCGGGGGGGGGCCCTGTCAGGGGTGTGCGGCGTGTACTCACGCCGCGCCGGGGCAGGAGAAGCGGGCCGCTCTGCTGACAAGCGGCCGCGCGGCGGCAAACGGCGCAGGGGGCGGGGGTTAGCACAGGCGGCGTTCCCCCGCCCAGACTGACAGGGCAGCCGGCCAATCAGGGGGCAGGATGGGCGGTGGTGGTAACGCCCGCCCGGCGACGTGCGGGGGAACGTGAACCCCGGCGGGAACTTTAAAAAGGTGACCCCTTCCGCCCGGGGGGGGGAAGGAGTGAGCGGTGGCAAGCAGGAGGGGAGGACAGCGTGCAGAGGAAGGGGAGAGCAGGGGGAAAAGCCCCCCCCCCTTCCGGGAGAAACGGATTCGCAGGCGAATATTCAGAAGAGGAAACATTAAAAGCAACAATCTCTCTACCATAAGTGGATATATTTGCACATTATATTCAGGTAAGTTTAACTTAAGAAATCATAAGAATTTTTAAAAATTGTTTCGGGTCATTTGCAGCTATTATTGCGACAAAATTAGTTCGCATAATCAGGTTTTTTGAGCGATATTGTGTGCAAGATACTTTCAGTTTCATTATTTATTCATGTTGAATTCACTTTATTTTAGTGCCCAGCGATGGACGAGAAGAGGAAAAGAAAAATAGACGATGAGTGTCGGCAATTTCAAGAAGAATGGAGTTTGAAATACTTCTTCATCAAATCCGGCGAGAAAGCATTGTGTGTGATTTGCAACGAAACCGTGGCTGTGATGAAAGAATACAACCTGCGCCGTCATCATCAAAGCAAACATCAGGAGAAATATGTACAGTTGAAGGGTAAAGACCATGCCGAAAAATTTTCTAAATTACAAAATCAACTCACATCTCAGAGGACATTGTTCAGTAAATCCTCAAATGAAAATGAATCCTTAACTAAGGCCAGTTATAAAGTTGCCTACGTCCTGGCTAAAAGTGGCAAACCCTTTACAGATGGTGAAGTAGTAAAGGAATGTTTGTTGGAAGTGGCTGAGGAACTTTGCCCAGAAAAGTCAAAACAATTTGAAAATGTAGCTTTGGGTGCGAATACCATTGCCCGCCGTGTTGCAGACATGGGTGAAAACATTGTGACTCAAATAGCGAAAAATGCAAGCAAGTTTCGCCATTTTTCAATTGCAATGGATGAATCGCTGGACAGCTGCTCCACCTCTCAACTGCTTGTGTTCATTAGAGGTGTGGATGAAGACATGAACATAACACAAGAGCTGGCTTCCCTACATAGCATGTATGGCACTGTTACCGGAGAGGATATATTCAATGAGTTGAAAAAAACATTTGCTGATTATAACTTGGACTGGACTAACCTCAGTTGCCTGACTGTTGATGGAGGAAAGAACATGAGTGGCATAAAGAAAGGCTTGGTTGGACAAGTGAAGCAGATGTGTAATGAGAAAAACATTATACAACCAATGTTCCTGCACTGTATTATTCACCAGCAAGCTTTGTGTGCTAAATATGTGGACATTAGCAGTGTACTGAATCCTGTGGTGAAGATGGTGAATTTAATAAGGTCACATGGGCTCAACCATAGACAGTTCAGAGACATGTTGAAAGATACAGACCCAGAATCGCAAGATTTACCATATTACACAGCAGTAAGATGGCTAAGTTGTGAGAAAGTTCTGAGCAGAGTATTTAAGTTAAGAAAGGAAATAGGTGACTTCCTGGAAAGTAAAGGCAAGCCACAGCCATTACAGTCTGATGAAGAGTGGGTATGGAAATTGGCTTTTGCTGCAGACATAACTAGTCATTTAAATTTTCTGAACCTAAAACTACAAGGAGAGCAAAATCTAGTTTCTGATCTATACACCCACCTAAAGGCCTTCAGATCCAAACTTGTCTTGTTTTTGGAACAAGTACAGGCCAACAACTTGACGCACTTTCAGCAGTGCAAGGTCTTCATGGCTGAAGCAACAGCTGAGTTCCCCACGTCATTTGCATGCGAGATCATCAAAGACCTCCAGCTGCAGTTTCAGCAGCGGTTTTCTGACTTGGATTCAAAGGCAGAAGAAGTGAGATTGTTTCAAAACCCATTTGAAGCAGATGTGGCCAGTTGCCCAGATGAACTGCAGCTGGAAGTCATTGAGTTGCAAGCAATGACCTCCTTAGGGACAAGTTCAAAATAGGACTGGTGGGTTTTTACCAGTTTTTGCCCAAGGAAGACTTTCCTAATGTCAAAACTTTTGCATCAAGGTACCTTTCAATCTTTGGAACAACATACCTGTGTGAACAAACATTTTCAAGAATGAAATATGTGAAGAACAATTTGAGAACAAACTTGTCCGATGATAATCTCAGGTCACTGTTGATGTTAGGGACAACAAATCTAAAGCCAGAAATGTCTGCTATTTTGGCATCCAGGAAACAATTTCACCATTCACACTAATACAGGTGTTCATGTGTAGTGTATCAATGTGTTATTAAATAATAACTGAATAAAATAATATTAAATAAATAATTAAAAACAACATCCATGTTTTGATTGTTTTTTATTTGAACCTCAAGTGTGTAGTCGGCCCCCGAACTGCTGTTTGATAGCTAATGCGGCCCTCGGGCTGAAAAGTTTGGAGACCCCTGGTCTAGTGTGTGCCACACGATATGGAAGCTGATTTTAATACAATTTAAACACAACAGGACTAACAGCACAGGAACGGTATTCCTTTATTCGCTAGTCTTATCAGACAGCACCTTGCTAGAACTGATTTGTACTGATATTATGTTCATCACTAACTGAGACAAGTTATCAGTGCAATTGTATCATTAAATTATTTAATGCTAATTACACTGACCTGGAAACATTTTTTGTGGTGATTTGTTGGGACTAGTTTTAACAGGAGATGAGGTTTAATCCATGGAATCTCACTATTGTCCTTCCCATTTTCTGATTTTTTTAAAAAAAGTATATGAAAGCCCATGATGATAAAAAGCAAATTTTATGTGCAAAACTCTCATGGATGGATATTTTATTATTTTAACTGCATGCTTGTTTTTTTCTTTTCATTTTGTGTGAAGGAAGGAAGGACTCCATTACTTTTACACATGTAAAGTGAATTCCTGGCTCCACTGACATCAATGAGAGTTTTGCCATTTACTTCAGTGGAGACAGGATTTAAGCCATAGAAATGAAGTAATGTGGAATTCTTACTCCGTTCAGCTGGAAGACAAATTGAGTCAAGAACTGAGACCTGAAAGAGGGTAAATTAGCCAAATAAATTATTCACTTATTGTGAAGCATGATGAACTTATGAGCTAGTCAGAGATTTTGGGGAAAAATACAAGTATCTGGAGATGTGGTTTGAGTTTTGAAAGGTGCCTCTTCAAGAAAAAAGACCACAGTTACAGTTGTATACTAAAAACTAAACAGTGACTATTAGAACAAAAAAGTGGGTATTTTTCTACTTCCATCTCATTTTTACATACTAAGAAAAATCTGTGCAATTATGTGCCCTGAATTTGTAATTAAATTACCTGTCTCCTGTATGCAAGTCTCATAAACATAGGCATGTGCACAGAGTGTGCCAGGTGTGTCCAGGCACACCCTAATGTCTCGGGCCGGCTAGTGGCTGCTGGAGGAGGAGGGGGATTTGTGACAGGGCGCCGCAGCCCCTCACTTTAAATTCCCTGCGGCCACCCATGGGGCACTGTGGGGCAGAGAGCACATGCGTGGCGTGCTCAAATGCCGTGCAACAGGTGAGAGGGGAGATGCCCGGGCATGGCATGGCTTCACAGCCTGGGACTTTAAAACCTCACGGCCCAGTTCCAGAAGCAGCCAGAGCTCGGCTGCAGATGCCGGCCTGAGCCATTTTTGTACCCTGTGTCCTGTCCCGCAGCACTGCGCAGCACCCCTTATGCACCCGGGGGCACCCCTGCCCAGCCCGGAAGCACCACGTGGTGCCCGTCAGGCACCTGGGGGTGACCTCACCCGGCCCAGCAGCACCGCGTGGCACCCCTGAGGTGCCCCAGGCTAGGGCCTGGACAGCCTGTAGCTTGGGCTGGCTCTGACTCCAGCCCTGCAAAGTGGAAGGCAAAAGCCGAAAGTAAGGGAGGGGAGGGGAACGGGGGGAATAAGAGGAAGGGGTGGGAGAGGAAGGGCCTTGTGCTGAGGGGAGGTGGGCAGGGCAGGAGAAGAAAGGGGAAGGAACCAAGGCACAGGATAGAGGAGACACAAATGCCAAGGGGCCAAGTGGAAACAATGAGGAAAAGAGCAGGAGGGGAGGTGTCAGTGGGAGGGGGGGACAGGGTGATGCTGGGAGAGGAGAGGGTAAGGGCATTGGGGCTTAGAAGGGGGAGGGAGAGGTGCTGGGAGAAGGCTTGAAAGAAGGGGTGGGCATGAGGAAGGCAGGGATGGAGCAAGTCGTGTGAGGGCACAGAGGCATGAGGGGAACGGGGGCAGAGGATGGTGAGGGGGTGGGCATCAGGGAAAAAGAGGGCAAAGGGGCCAGGGGCAGTGAGGGAAGGGGGAGGCACCAGGAAGGTGCAGGGGTAAGGGAAGGTGCAGGTGCCAGGGGATTCTGGGGGTGAAGCAGAAGAGCAGACACCTGAAGGGAAGGGACCATCACCAGAGGAGAAAGGCAGGGCATGTGTGTAGAGGGAGGTGTTAGGAGAGGGGATGAGAAGTAGCTCACATGATCAGAGTGGGGCTACCGGAGGAGTGGGCACAGGGGGGAAAGAAGGGCTGGTGGAGGGGGGCAGGTCTCAGGAAGGCTGAGGGCAGTCAGAAGGGCAGGAGTCAGGACAGCAGAGGAGGGTGAGGAGTTAGGGGGCAGCAGGCATCAGGGGAGCTGGTGGAGCAAGGGGAGGAGATATGGCAGCAGAGAGAAAAGGTAGAGGTTTATGAGGGTATGTCTACACTACAAAGTTAATTCAAACTAACAGCCGTTAGTTCGAATTAACTTTAATAGCGGCTATACATACAAATCGCTATTTTGAATTTAATTCAAACTAGCGGAGCGCTTAATTTGAACTAGGATAACCTCATTCTACGAGGAGTAACACCTAGTTCGAATTAAGTAGTTCGAATTAAGGCCTGTGTAGCCACTTAATTCAAACTATATGGAGGCTAGCCCTTCCCAGCTTGCCCTGGTGGCCACTCTGGGCCAAACCAGGGAAACTCTTCTGCCCCTCTCTCGGCCCCGGAGCCCTTAAAGTGGCACGGTCTGCCCACAGTGCTTGTGCCAGTTGCAAGCCTGCCAGCATCCAGCTAGCAGACCATGTACCTGGTACAGGATGAGCCAGCCACTCGCTGCCACCCAGCCCTCCACCTCTTCTCAGGACCAGGTTGGCAGCTCACAGGAGTAATGGTAGTTCAAATTAGGAGTTTTAATTCGAACTACCTGGTCCGTGCCGCGTGTAGCCGTGGGCAGGGAGTTCAAACTACGAGGCATTTAAAAATGGTGGCGCCCGGTCTCAGTCTCGGGGGCTTGTAAATCTGTAAAAGAAAACCTGTTAAAATAGCAAGGAAGAAAGACTAGAGTAACACCAAATGAGCTTGGGCAGAGCTTTCAAATGGCTTTTTATCTGATAAGTCCCAAGGATGACCTGGCATGTACTGTGTAAAGTTTCTCTTTTGGATAAATGGAACTCTGCAACTGAAGGGATGGGACCAGATGTTTGCCATTCATAATTATTATAAACTCTGTTGAACAGTTACATTGCCACACTTTCAAGTGTTTCTATTTTAGCCAATTACACCCTGTACTATACAAGCCATGGTGTAGGCTACTGTAACAACTGCCAAGATTTACCAAATGGCCATGTGGAGACACTCATCATTGCAATGTAGACATCTACCAATCTCAAAACAGTATTCAGTGTTAAAGTGATAACATGGCACAGCATATACGAAAAATGATAAATAAAAAATCTCTGTGCTGTTTTTCTTTTCTATATTGCTTACATATCTCTTTTTAGTGTCTTATTAATGCTACACATTATTACATTTCTAAAGGCAATATAGTAAAAGCCATACAACAGCTCAGAAATCATTATATTTATTGTGAAAGGGAAAGCAAATGTAAATTATTTGAAGAGGAAATAATCTAAACTATTTTTCTTTCTGCTCCATAATAGATTATTTATTTTTATTACTCAAGCTACATTTCAAGGATAAGCATTCTTAGCATTTGCTTTAATGCAGTACTCTGCCAGCACTTGTGTGAAGGAGGTTGAATTCAGAAGTTGAAATGCTGTGCCTGAAATGCCCTTGCATGTTCAAAGTTTGGAAATCGAAGTTATAATCTGTTGGGTCAGATGAGTTTAAATCATATTTGATATAGGTAATCTAATCTAATTAGAATATAACCCTAATGTAAATACACTGAGGTGCTAAGATTATTTTTAAATGGGTTGTTAAAATATAAATGTAAGATACGACCTTTAAGCACCTATTTTAAAAAATCATAGGCAAAAGGCTAGGTATAACATCATTAATATTGATATTGAACATTTTAACAGCTACCTATTTAAAGCAATTTTGTGCTCAGCATTTTGTTAAATTAGCAAGCAACATCATAGACAGGGCTAGTGTAGCATCACTTGATAAGATTGCCCCACGCTTCCTATTATAATTTGAAAACAAGTTATGCTTATAACTTCTTTGAACACTAACCTTGGGATCTGAAATTTTCCATGCTGGATGTTTGCCTCAGGCTCATTTTAATTTCAGCTGTAACAGTGCAACCATTTCTGAGAACAAGGAACACATTATGTTATATTCTGATTACTTTTTCTTTAGTGTCGAAATGTTTTGGATAAGATACTTAAAATTTGCCAGAGAAGATGGCTTTATAAACATTTGAAAAAAATACCGTTTGCACATGCTCAGTAGAATTCCAAGATATATGCAGCTACATTTCCTGTTGATTCCATGCTTACTGAGCATGCCCCAGCCAAGGCTGAGCAGGACTTTCCCTGTAGTGGCTGCACTGGGCAATGATGGATCTTCTTACTACAACTGGGAAGAGACTATCTTCCCTGTGGTCTTGATGAACACCTCATTGGGCACAGCTAACATGAAGTTGGAAACTGTATGATTCAAATGCTGATGGGAAAAGAGCCAGACCAGGAACATGGAAGTAGTTTGGGATGGGTGAGAAAGAAGGAAGGCTGGGACTAGAGGCTGGTGATAGGGTCAGGAAGGGGGAAGAAAACTGGGACTTCAATTGAAGTGGAAAAAGATACTGGCACTGGCTGGGCTAAGAGACTGAAACAAGGAGGAAAGTGGCAGAGGGAGACCAACTGAGGAGACAGCGAGCCTGTGAGGATCCAGGTGAGGAGAGTGGAGTATTGTGAGTATTAGGGATGTTGTGAGTTGTGATACCCCTCTTGTGAGTATTAGGGATGTTGAATATTGTTTAATTGAATTGTTGATTAACTCCATGAATTCTTATTGGTTACTTGACTAGTCTATAGTCCCCAGGGGTGAGGCCAGCAGCCAGTGCATTCTAGCCCTACTCCCAAAGAGCCCCCAGCCACTCCACACTGCTGCCTCTGTGTCAGCAGCCTGGTCTGCGATGAGAGCCAGTTTAAACATCAGCTCCCCTCATGGACCAGCTGCCTGTCACCCTGTGCTGCTGCCTCTGATACTGGTCTGAGCTCCTGGACCCAGTGCAAGCTGGAATTTAGCTGGGATGCCTGCCCTACTGGCTCCTAACACACTTTAAATGCAAAGCAGCAGGCGGGGGGGAGGGTAGGTCCCAGACCTGGTGCAAGCTGGGACTGAGCCAGGCTGCTGGACAGCCTGCTAAAAAATTTACTGATAGGGGGTGAGAAAATGCGTGTAGTTGATAGCATTAACCAATACACTATTACATCCCTAGTGAGTATGCAGTCGTTAATTGCATAATCACATGCTACTTTTTCCGCAAGACCTCTGCCTCATTTGGTGCACAGAATAGATCTGAAGAAAATAGTATGTTATTTTCTTCAGATCTATTTCTTCACTAAATATTAAAAAGGCCGTAGACCAGTTTTTAAACTAAGAGATGGGGGAAAGCCGATTGGTGTGGAGAAGCACATAAATCAGATGGTGACTTCTCTAAGAGGAGAATCCATTGATAGAGATTCTCTAGGCTGTAGTCAGAAAGAAAGGAGGGGAGAGGACAAACCATGGGCCAGAGCAGACAAACAACCGCATATAAAGGAATCCAATGCATCAGGGAAGAGCAGACAAATAAACAGTGGCAATTTTTTAAAGTGCTTCTATGCAAATGCTAGGTGTCTGACTAATAAGATGGGTGAACTAGAGTACCTTGTGTGGAAGAAAACATTGTCCTCACTCTGCATTTGTAAACAACAAGTAACCAGAGGTAGTTTTATTACGAGCTGCAGCAAAGGAAAAACTGGTTCGGATGGGGGGGAAGCCCCCCCGTCCTCGAAGGCAGATCTTCGAATACAAGCAATTATGAAGCAGTTTATATACTCGAAGGCAGATCTTCGAATACAAGCAATTATGAAGCAGTTTATATACTGTCTATAAATATAATTACAATAACAATTAGTCTCCTTCCCATTACAAACACCAATGTCTAACAGTTATTTAGTACCACCTAGATGCTCCTTATCTCAAGGTCCCTGCCAGAGTCAGCATTCTTTCCCTATCTCTGTATAGAGGCGAGAGGCAAAGGCAGCGTCTAATTACAGATCTCGCGTTGTCAGGCCACAGACTTAGCCTGATTCTTGCTCTCTTGTTAACAAGACGGCTGCACACAAATTCCCTTATTCCCCTTTCCTGCCTCCACACTCATATTAAAGGAGGAGATTGACATAACAGGCATCACTGAAACCTGGTGGAATGAGGAAAATCTGTGGGACACAATCATACCGGGATATAAAATATATCGGAAGGATAGAGCTGGCCATGTGGGTGGCAGAGTGGCACTGTATGTGAAAGATAATGTCGAATCAAATGAAATAAAAATATTAAATGAATCAACATGTTCAATAGAATCACTATGGATAGTAATTCCATGCTCCAATAATAAGAATTTAGCAGTAGGGATATATTATGGACTACCTGACCAGGACAGTGATACTGACATTGAAATGCTGAGGGAGATTAAAGAGGCTACCAAAATAAAAAACTCTATAATAATGGGGGATTTAAATTATCCCCATATTGACTGGGTACATGTTACCTCAGGAAGAGAAGCAGAGATAAAATTTCTCAGTGGCTTAAATGACTGCTTCTTGGAGCAGCTGGTACAGGAACACACAAGGGGAAAGGCAATTCTTGATTTAGTCCTGAGTGGAGTGCAGGATCAGGTCCAGGAAATAACCATTACAGGACCACTTGAGAATAGTGACCATAATATAATAGCATTTAACATTCCTGTGGTGGGAAGAACACCTCAGCAGTCCAGCACTCTAGCTTTTAATTTAAAAAAGGGGGTATACTGTGTTCCAGATGGTGCTGAGAGCTGGCTGTCTCTTGCCCCTCCCTTTCTGCCCTAGACCCCACCCCTTCTGGGAGCACAGAGCTCCCCTCACCTTACCCAGGGGCCCAATGAAGCTACCAGATTCTCTGAGTGTTCATATAACTTCAAGTATCAGAGGGTAGCCATGTTAGTCTGAATCTGCAAAAACAACTAGAAGTCTTTTGGTACTTTATAGACTAACAGATTTATTGGAGTATAAGCTTTCATGGGCAAAGACCCACTTCATCAAATGCATGTAGTGGACATTCCAGAGGCACATGAAAAGAAGGGAGTATCAATCAAGAGGAAGGCCAGAAGAACGCTGCTAGAAGTGCACCATATCCACCCTGACTGAATTGACCTCATTATCTCTGGCCTTCCTTTTGGTTGGTACTCCCTTCTTTTTATGAGCCTGTATATTTATACTTGCTTCTGTAATTTCCACTACATGCATCAGATGAAGTGGGTCTTTTTTCCCCTCGAAAGCTTATGCGCCAATAAATCTGTTAAGTTATAAGGTGCCACAGGACTTCTTGTAGTATATAACTTCAAAAGACTTAAAAAGGGTAGTGAATGAGTGTATTAGGCAAATAATTACACCAATTCTACAGATGGGGTAGAGAGAACAAAGGTAAGTTATTTGCTCTGGCCCATAGAAGGAGTTACTGTTGGACCTTGAACTAGAACTAAATGCTTTCTAAAATATAGTAGAATTATAGGACACGGATGGAACTCTGTGCATTAAACCAGTAAAGTCAATGAGCCCAGATGGACCCTATGGCTGAATCTATTCTGAGACCAGTAGGTCCTTTCTGAGGATGTAGTCTTGTTCAGAATTATAGTTATTGCTAGGGACTACTAGAGGGATAACTTTCGAATTGTGGATTATACTCATTCAGTCAGATAAATGTGCAATAGTTGTGTTTTGAAAACAGACAGAGATATTTTCATGCATAAAATTTATGTGCTGCATAAAAGTGAGGGTCGGGTGTGGCAGGGCTAGTCATTTGTGTAAAATATTTTTGGATTAAAAATAAAATAGAAGAGGAGGGGTTTTTTGTTTGCTTTTCACACTTAATCAATCCAATGCTCCCAGGCTCATTAATACTAGCATAATCTGAATTAACTTTTTTTTTCTTTTGCGTCATTCAAGCAAAGCAAAAAGCAAATTAATAGCAAGTGAACATGGATGCTGAGATTAAAATGTTAATTAGCTGAAAATGTACACAAAAAGAACATACCCCCTTTCAATGCCAGCTATTAATTATTATTTAGTCTCACCTATTCTTTTGATAGACAGATTGAACCTGTCTAATCTCAGCACTCCGTGATCTGGCAACATCCATAATCCAGCATGATTTTAGCTAGCCAGCTGTCTGCTTATTGTGAGTGTGGCCAAGTTTCCCGTAGTCCTGGAAAGTTTGTTTACAGCCACTAGTCCTGGCTTTCAGTGTTCTGTGATGTTGTTTAGCACTAAATTACCCCTAAAAAGACTAACAAGCAGTGGAAGTGCTGGTATTGCTACTAAACGTAAGCATGATTTTTATGCTTTATCTACTTGTATCCTTTTGCTAATACAAAAAATATTGAGTAACAACACTAACACTTTATTATCAAGAGGGCTGATAAGTTTTAGGCTAATATAGGGTGAACCACTACGGTCATATATTATTAAGCAGCAGTGTAATTGTTGTTCTGTATATTCACCTTGGTGAAATAAAAATAAAGAGTTCTACTCACTACTATATCCTGTGGTTCAGCAAATTCTCTGGTTTGGGATCAGTCAGCTCCTAAGGCTATCAGAGTAGAAAGGTTCAACGTGTGCCTGCTGTTCTAAAAAACTGTTCTTTTTTAAAACAAGTCATTTAATTTTATTCCTAATCAATAGCCTAGAAAGTACTTCTTACTAATCAGCCCTTTATTTCAGTACATAGGATGAAAGCCTAGGAAATCACTGGCTATGTCTAGACTGGCATGATTTTCTGGAAATGCTTTTAATGGAAAAGTTTTCCTTTAAAAGCATTTGCGGAACAGAGCATCTAGATTGGCACGGACGCTTTTCCGCAAAAGCATTTTTTGCAGAAAAGCATCCGTGGCCAATCTAGAAGCGCTTTTGCGCAAAAAAGCCCCTATAGCCATTTTCATGATCGGGGCTTTTTTGCAGAAAACAAATCTGAGCTGCCTACACTGGCCCTTTTGTGCAAAAGCTTTGCGCAAAAGGGACTTTTGCCTGAACAGGAACAAAATAGTATTTCCGCAAGAAGCACTGATTTCTTACAGTAGGAAGTCAGTGCTTTTGCAGAAATTCAAGCGGCCAGTGTAGACAGCTGGCAAGTTTTCCCAGAAAAGCGGCTGATTTTCTGGAAAAACTGGCCAGTCTAGACACAGCCACTGAGACTTTGACTGATTTGGCAGTCATTTCACTGTGGATTGTTTACTCAGACTGTGAGAATAAGATGCAGTTTCTTTTCTGTGACAAAGCTGTGGTTGGTGTGAGAGTTGAGGGTAGTGGTTGTCCTTCCCCATAAGAGTCATGCTTTCAGGACCTTCCATGGACATAGCCAACTTCCCCCACCACAGAAGGGCTCTTTGGAATAGATAATAGAGCTGGAAACTATACAACCTTTTCCTGGGAATCTATGTGGTTGATGATATACATCTCCCAACCAAGTGCAGGGTCCTTTCAGTCCCATCAATCCTAATCTTCTCGGGGTCCCTTCACAGGTTCTCTGAGTAAAGGGGGATGTCCAGGTAAACAGAGGTTTCTGGTTGGGCAGGGGCCATTGTCCCTGTTTGGGCACAGAATCCAGCCCTTAGTGCGTTTCATTAACTCATATTAGCATACAAGTTCAAATATTTGACTGAAGTAAGTTTGTTTATTTGAGGATTTGTTAATGTCACATGCTGGCTTGGCATCTGGGCCCCTCACACTGACTAAAACAAATAAAAAAAACTACAGAAATTAAAATATTCTCTCATCCAGATTCTCTGACATTTCCTAAACAGATAAGTCTTGCTCTGTTTCCCAAAGCTCACCAAATCCAGTTTCTGAATGACTGCCAAAAGCAGCAGGTGCCAGCTGAAGTGCCTTTCTTCTGATATTGCATTGACACTGGTCACACAGATTTCAAATCCAAGAATCTGACAGGAAGTGTGTGAGAGTGGAGTTATGAAGAGTTCTTCTGTTTCTGTGTCAGAGGGGTAGCCATGTTAGTCTGAATCTGCAAAAGCGGCGAGGAGTCCTGTGGTACCTTATAGACTAACTGAAGTGTTGGAACATAAGCTTTCCTGGGCAAAGACCCACTTTGTCAGATGAATGTAGTGGAAATTTCCAGAGGCAGGTATAAATATGCAGGCCAGAATCAGGCTAGAGATGACGAGGTGGATCCAATCAGGGAGGATGAGGCCCACTTCTAGTAGCTGATCTGGAGGTGTGAATACCAAGAGAGGGGAAGCTGCCTTTATAGTTAGCGAGCCATTCACAGTCTTTGTTTAATCCTGAACTGATTGTGTCAAACTTGAAGATGACTGTAGCTCAGCAGTTTCTCTTTGAAGTCTGGTCCTGAAGTTTTTTTGCTGCAGGATGGCTACCTTTAGATCTGCAATTGTGTGTCCAGGGAGACTGACGTGTTCCCCTACAGGTTTTTGTATGTTGCCATTCCTAATATCTGATTTGTGTCCATTGATTCTTTTACGTAGGGACTGTCCAGTTTGGCCAATGTATATAGCAGAGGGGCATTGTTGGCACATGATGGCATATATTACGTTAGTAGATGAGCAGGAGAATGAACCAGTGATGGTAGGACTGATCTGGTTAGGTCCTGTGATGGTGTTGCTGGTGTGTATATGTGGGAAGAGTTGGCACCGAGGTTTGTTGCATGGATTGATTGTTGCATGGATTGATCTATTACCCAAGATCCACAAACCTGGAAATCCCGGATGCTCCATCATCTCGGGGCATTGGCACTCTCGCTGAAGGACTTTCTGAATATGTGGACTCTCTACTCAGATCCTACACCACCAGCACTCCCAGTTACCTCCATGACACTACTGATTTCCTGAGAAAACTACAATGCATTGGTGATCTTCCAGAAAACACCATCCTAGCCACCATGGATGTAGAGGCTCTCTACACAAACATTGCACATGTAGATAAAATATAAGCTGTCAGGAACAGTATCCTTGATGATGCCACAGCACAGCTGGTGGCTGAGCTCTGCAACTTTATCCTCACAGGTGACAATATATACCTCCAGACCAGTGGCATTGCTATGGGCACCCGCATGGCCTCACAATACGCCAACATTTTTATGGATGACCTGGAACAATGCTTCCTCAGCTCTCATCCACTTACACCTCTTCTCTACCTACGCTACATCTATGACATAGTTCCATAGTTCCATAGTTCACAGAAGGGAAAAGTAGAGCTCTGTATGAGAACACAAGTGACAAGAGAAAGAGAAGCTGCACTCACATATGCTCTCCTACACTTTAACCCCTGTTCAGCATCTGTAGTTTCACATCTCAGACTCCTCTGAAGTAACTGGTGCTGCACCATCACCTGACTGTCTGATATGAAATTAGGGGTCTCTGTAGTTGCAGGCTAAGTGTCTCTACTTTTCTGTAATAATGTGAACATTATATAAGAATTAAAGGCAGAAAAATCAGAGTTTTGTGAAGGCTCTTAGGTATGTGATTGTACTCCATTGAAAGTTATGTTTGAACTTACATAGAAGTCACTCCAGAATTCCTGTCATCCTTGAACAAAGCAAAACAAAATAAAAAAATTGAAAAAAATTGATCCAAGAGCTCATTAATTCATGATTAAGAAAGTTATCAAATGAGAGATTTTTGCCTGTAGGAAAATAACAGACATTACTGAAATCAACAAAAGTGTTAGGAAAAGAAAAGGGGACAGGAATTCATGAGGCAATTTTGGACCAACTGATAGATTGATTGGGTTACATTTAAGATTATATTTGTGACACAATTACGCTGCAAAATCTACTCTTCTAACAAACTCATGAATGTACATTGGAAACATTGCAATTACCTTAAGTGTTGGACTTCTTTTCTAAACAGGCTATGGTTGTCACTTTTGGTTGGAGAGGTAGAGCTCTTCTGGCTATTCCTGGAGTTTTCATCACATGCCAAAATGTTTAATTAAAATTAATTCCTGAAGACTCTCTGGGTATGTCTTCACTACCCCCCTAGTTCGAACTTTTAATAAGGTTTTCTTTCTTTGTCATATTGATGCTGCATATGCATGTATCCCAGCACTAACTTCTGGACTAACTTGCCATGGAAGAAAGAATTAGTAGTTATCAACAAATGTAAGCTATGAAAGCTGAGCCAGATATGGCATTAGACTAGTTCAATCTGTAGGGTTAAACCACTTCAAACTGTTTCCTGGATTCCCACTTAGTCATTCTCTTTTTAATGATCAGACCACATCAGTCACCAAGGCTGGCATATACTCCAGACTATTGCTGAATTGCTGTATTATACCTCTCTCGGGAGGTTGTTGAATTGCTTATATGCACCTTTGTCACAGTTAATGTGCATTATTATAATTCTCTCTTGATCTGAAGGTCATCCAGCAATAGTCTATTCATCCGTTACACTGGATCCAAAATGTTGCTGCTGGGATTTTAAAACTCCTGATAAAATATATTCTAATATTTTGCCTGTGCTGCTGATGTTGCCTTGTCTCCACAGTAAAATATTGTGGCTATGTCTACACTACAGGGTTTTTCCAGGATAGCTTTGGTATCCCGGAAAAACTCCGCCACATCCAGGAACACATCTGCTCTTCCGCTTTTCTTTGCAAAAGAGCAGATGCACTCTTTCTGAAGCCCTGTCTTCCTCCTCCCACAAGGAAGAAGGACTCTTCCTAAAGAGGAGGCTTTTCTGAAATTTGTCCCAGTGAAGACAGGCCAAATTTTGGAAAAGCCTCTTCCGAAAAAAACTCTCAGAAAAAGGTACGCAAATTGTGAAGTGCAATTTGCATACCTTTTTATCATTGTAGTGTAGACATAGCCTGGGTTGGTTTCAAAATTCTGCCACATTTACGCATTTTATAGACTTCTCTGTACCTTATCTCATCAAACTTAATTAAACATGACAAATCTGCACTGCTGTAGGGCTGGCTTGTCATCTTCAGCTAAAGTTTCATCACAAGGTAGAGGAGAGCTTAGACTTTAAACAAATTGCAGCCTCCCATAACTGGAATTCCATGCACAGAATTCATTCCCCACATCTTCATCCATTTGACATATTTAAAATTAAAAGTCTTATCTTTTCAAATGAGTATTTCATTAGCAATGACACTGTGGGGTTTTACTGCCTCTTACCAAATGAGTCAAGAAATTTACAAAGGATGCTGCTGCTGAAATCCCTTATATGGTGTGGGAGTAAGATTTTTTTTTCCATTTCTTATCAGTCTAAAACCAGTGACATTCAGGCCTGCAAACTGTAGAGCTACTGTGCCACTAAATGGAATCACAGAGAGCCACATAATAATGGCAACATGATGTCCTGGCCACACAGTGTGGTGATGATTTTGTGATCTTTCCACATCATTGCAAAGCATGTGCTTATGCAAGGTGTGTGAGACATGTTGGTGTTACTGAAACAGAAATGATAATGCCATGATGTAAAAATCAACAGAATGGTCAAGACTCTGCACTCTGACTTTGGCCTTTGATTCCATTTGTCCTTTGTCTGCCTGATCTTCATTCCTGCCCCTTTCTTCCTGACTTTATAGTGCTGACTTAGAGCTTGACAGAGCTTATTCAGCCCTTCCCATTCTTCTGTCTTTTATAAAAAGTGAGAAAGGACCCTACCAACCCATGTGCTGGCTTAGTACCCCCATGTGGTTCCTTTCCACTTGCCAAATGTGTTATGCTTTGTGCACTCAGATCACACTTCTGGGAGACTCGGAAGAGCACAGAGCACTCTGTAAAATCACACGGGGCCTGATTCTCCATTCTCACCAGTTTCATATCAGGGGTACTCCATGAACTACAGACAACTCCTTCCTCATTTATATCTGTGCAAGTTAAGTATAGCAACAGAAATCTGCATGGGTACATCTACACTGCACATTTCTTTTGGAATAAGCTATTTCAGAAGAGATCTTCCAAAATAGCTTATTTCAAAATAGAACATCTACACACAAAATGCGCATCAAAATAGTGCTTAGCTATTTTGAAATAGAGCTTCCATACTGATTGGATGCTGAATCACATTCAAGGCCACCCAGAACCAGTTCAGGCGGGGCATCAGGTCAGCAGTTACTTTATGTGATTGCTGCTTGAAGCTATCTGAGACACATGCTTAAAGGGCCCCCCATACAGCCATTTCTCAGGTTTTTCTGCTTGCTTGCCTACTTCTCTGAAGGACCCCTGCTTCTAAACACCACAGCACTCCCTGCTATGGAGTTGGAGCTGCCTCTGGGGCAGTGTTGGCTATTGGCAGCTTGTGCTGCAAGTCATGCAGCAGTTTCTGCATGCTACCTCCCAGGCTCTGCAGGAACCCAACCCCCAGATCTTCTGGGAGACCCTCCTCGGATCTCTGTGGGCATAGCTACTGCAGCTGGATCCCATGCACCCTCCCCTGGACACTGGGCCCCACTGCCTCTGGCGTCTGGACAGCAGTACAGACTTATGGGACCAGATTGTCATGGAGCAGCGAGGAGACTAGCAATGGCTTCAGAACTTCAGGGTGAGGAAGGACACATTTATGGAGCATTGTGAGTGGCTCACTCCTGCCCTCAGGCAGTGGGACACTCATATCCCCCTCCACAAGCATGTCGCCATCACCCTCTGGAAGCTCTCCATGGATAGCTACCGATCCATGGCGAACCAATTCGCTGTGGGGAGATCAACTGTTGGGGCCCGGGTCATGCAGCTATGGCATTCTTGGGCTATTGTCCCACGAGGGGGGAGGGTTGAATGAAGGAATGGGGTTCCCTAGAGAAAGGGGGTGGGGACTGGTGGTGGTGCAAGCCCCATCCTTGGGAGGTTTTTTTTCAGTCCCGCCCTCACAAAGCCTCCACTCCTGGTGAGTGAAGAAGGGGGACTAGGAGGGTGGACTAGGGGAACTCTCTGGTGCCCTGTCACCCCTATGATTTTCTGTTTGTTTGTCTCTGTTTGCAGGTGGTCAGGGCTATTAACACCATCCTGCTGTGCAGAGTCATCTGCCTTGGAGATGTGGACTCCGTTATTGTTGGATTTGCCAATATGGGCTTCCCCAACTGCAGGGGGCCTATTGACAGGGCCCACATCCCCATCCGGGCCCCCCAACCACCGGGCATCTCTGTATATCAACCACAAGAGATACTTTTCAATGGTCCTGCAGGCCATGTGGGACCACCAAGGCCAGTTCACCTACAGCTATGTCAGGTGGTCAGGGAAGGTGCTCAATACACATGTATTTAGCAACTCTACTGCATGCCAGAAACTGCATGCCAGAACTTTTTTCCCCAGCTGCACCATCAGGTTGGGGATATGGATATGCCCGTCTGCCTGGTGGGGAATGCAGCCCTATACCAGCCACATCAACCCCTCTCATGAACAGTAAAATGCCAGGCTCAGCAGGGCTTGCATGGTCATGGAGGGCACCTTCAGCCGTTTGAAGGCGTGGTTCAGATGACTCCTCACCCGGCTGGACCTCAGGGAGTACAATATTCCGCATGTGGTGGCTGCATGTTATGAGCTCCACAATGTGTGTGAAAGGAAGGGGGAGGCATTCCTGTCAGGGTGGGCAGTGGAGACTGACCGCATGGGCAGGGCGTACAAACAGTCATATACTGCTGCCATCCAGCAGGCCCATCAGGGGTCTGTGCATATCCGGAAGGCCCTGAGGGAAAGTTTCTCCCTGGGGGCCCAGTGACACTCTCCACTGGGCCACCCAACTAGGGGCTTCTACTTCACCCCTCACTACCTTTCCTCCAGTAACCCCTTCTTACCCCCTCCCCTTCCCATTTTTCCTGGTGACAAAATAAATCACAAATTTGTTTTCAAAAAACTAAAAATTCTGTATTTTTTTTTATTTCAAAGAAATTGGGGAGAGACTGGGGAAAGAACCTGGGAGAGGGGAGAAGAGAGGATGTGGGATGAGGAGGAGTGATCTGGAAGCAGGGTGAAGAGAGGCTCAGGACTGTGGATGGGAGTGGCGCCTGGCTCTGCTGAGTCCATCACCACAGGTGTGGGGGCCTCGGCATCCCCAGGGGTGGAGGTGGGAATGGTGTTGTTGTCAGCTAACTTTCTTAGGGTATGTCTACACTACCATCCTAGTTCGAACTAGGGTGGTAATGTAGGCAACCGGAGTTGCAAATGAAGCCCGGGATTTGAATTTCCCGGGCTTCATTTGCATAAAGCCAGGCGCCGCCATTTTTAAATGTCCACTAGTGCGGACTCCGTGCCGCGCGGCTACACGCGGCACGGACTAGGTAGTTTGGACTAGGCTTCCTAGTCTGAACTTCCGTTACTCCTCGTGAAACGGTAGTTCGGAATAGGCACCCTAGTCCGAACTACCTAGTTCGAGCCCCGTGTAGCCGCGCTGCACGGGGTTCGAAGCAGCGGGGATTTAAAAATGGCGGCTCCCCGCTTATGCTAATGAAGCCCGGGAAATTCAAATCCCGGGCTTCATTAGCAAGTGGAGTATGCATACATTACCCCGCTAGTTTGAACTAGCGGGGTAGTGTAGACATACCCTTAGTTATTCTGAGAATAATTCCCAGAATTTACTGGGGATCAAAATGTTACCTGACTGGTGAGAAGCTGATGAAAACATATCAGACCCTGGTAGGCTGGACACTTGCTGTTCAGCCCTTCTGTGAGCTTAAACATGAGAAGTCCTGTGGCACCTTAGGGTATGTCTACACTACAGCGCTAATTCGAACTAACTTAATTTGAATTAGTTAATTCGAACTAAGCTAATTCGAATTAGCGCAGCTAGACTTAAAAACTAGTTCAAATTAGCGTTTTGCTAATTCGAACTAGCATGCCCACACAGAGTGGACCCTGAACAGAGGTTAAGGATGGCCGGAAGCAGTGCCGGCAGGGCATCAGATGAGGACTTAGAGCGTGGAGCTGCTGTCTCAGGCTAGCCGAGGGCTGTGCTTAAAGGGACCCGACCCCCATCCCGGACAGACAATTCTCAGGGTTCCCCGCTTGCAAAGCAGTCCTGGCTTGGAGTGCCCTGAGTGCCCACACACGAAACATCACAGCACTCGGCCATCAGCCCAGCTGCACTTGCCACAGGCTGCCATCCGGGGGAAGGAGGCAATCGGGGGGCTGCAGGAGAACTTCCACCCCGAGAAGCCCGCAGAGCCACCCCAGTCCTCCCCATCGGGGGCGCGTACCCCATTCCTCCCTCACCTCCTTCCACTTACCATTCCCTAGCCCCCCTTCCTGATGTACAAAATAAAGAAAACGTTTGTTCAAAAATAGATTCTCTCTTTATGGAACAAAACTGGGGGAGACTGGGAAAAGGAGGTGGGAGAGGGGAAGAGAGAGGCTGGGAGAGGGGAGGGCAACTAAAATGATCAGGGGTTGGGAACAGATCCCATATGAAGAGAGGCTAAAGAGACTGGGACTTTTCAGCTTAGAAAAGAGGAGACGGAGGGGGGATAGGATAGAGGTCTATAAAAGCACGAGTGGTGTGGAGAGGGTGCATAAAGAAAAGTTCTCCATTAGTTCCCATAATAGAAGGACTAGAGGACACCAAAGGAAAGGAATGGGTAGCAGGCTTCAAACTAGTAACAGAAAGTTCTTCTTCACAAAGCAAAGAGTCAACCTGTGGAACTCCTTGCTGCAGGAGGCTGTGAAGGCTACAACTAGAACAGAGTTTAAAGAGAAGTTAGATCAAGTCATGGAGGTTGGGTCCATGGAGTGGTATTAGCCAGGGGGTAGGAGTGGTGTCCTGCCCGAAGTTTGTGGAAGGCTGGAGAGGGATGGCATGAGACAAATGGCTTGGTCATTGTCTTTGGTCCATCCCCTCCAGGGTATATAGGGTTGGCTGCTGTCGGCAGAAATGCTTCTGGACTAGATGGACCTTTGGTCTGACCCATTACGGCCATTCTAAGCTCAGGGCTCAGGGTCGGGGGTCTCAGTGGACCACCTTGATTTTCATGTAAACCTGCTCCTGGGTGGCCAGGCTGGCAGCTCTCCTGCCCTAGATGGCCACTTTCCTGTGCCTAGTGTGGAGGTCGCGGACGAGGTCCACGATGTCTGCACTAGACCAGGCGGGTGCCCGCCTCTTGCGGTCCTGGCCAGGCTCCTGAGAGCCGCCAGCCTGGTCCCGGGAAGAGGCGGAGGGCTGGGGGGCATCAGGTGGCTGGCTCATGGCGTGCCAGGTGCTGGGTCTGCTGGCTGGGTGCTGGCAGGCTTGCACCTAGCACGGGCACCGTAGCCAGCCCGTGCCCCTTTAAGGGCTCCGGGGCCAGGAGGGGGGCAGACGAGTTTCCCTGGTGTTGGCCAGAGTGGCCACCAGGGAAAGCTGGGGAGGGCTAGCCTCCCACTAGTTCGAATTAAGGGGCTACACAGCCCTTAATTCGAACTAGTAAGTTCAAACTAGGCTTAGTCCTCGTAAAATGAGGTTTACCTAGTTCGAACTAAGCGCTCCACTAGTTCGAATTAAGTTCGAACTAGCGGAGCGCTAGTGTTGCGCCTATCAAAGTTAATTCGAACTAACGTCCGTTAATTCGAATTAACTTTGTAGTGTAGACATACCCTTATAGACTAACAGATTTATTGGAGCATAAGCTTTTGTGGGCAAAGACCCACTTCGTCTTTGCCCACGAAAACTTATGCTCCAATAAATCTGTTAATCTATAAGGTACCACAAGACTTGTTGTTTTTTCAGATTCAGATTAACCCGGCTACCCTTCTGTGAGCTTAAATACTGCTAATTGAATGTAGTAAAATAGCTGCCCACCCAATCTTTATGTCCACTGTCCTAATTCAGCATACATTTGCAGGAGCAATTCATTATTTATTCATGCACCACATATTATTAAAACCATGAAAAAGATACTGGTGGACAATTTAAAATGAAAACAAAGAATTGCATGAATAAGCAGAGGGCAGGTAAAGAGGCTCTTCTTAACTCTTAATAAGGCCTTCGTTTGGTTGTTTAATAAGGCCTAAATTCTCACAGTGCCAGAAATATCACTTTTACCATGCAACTATAAACACTCTAGAAAAATGTCAGACAGATTTTTTCGAAGAATTCCTGTCTTCATAAATATTTAGGACATTCTAAACATGATGAAGGTAGGTACTGGTGATGATACATAGCCCAGTTCTCAAAAGTTCCAAGCTAGTAAGCCCAATCTTATATTTGGTAGCTTCCAATGGAGGTCCAGATTAAGAAGAGAAGATGGCAAGGGCAGGCCACATCCTGTGTAAGGACTCTGAGGAATGTAGCATGAGACAAGCATTAGAATGGAATCCAAAGGGAAAGAGGAAACAAACATGGTGACGAAGCTCCCTGGATGAAGTAAAAGTAGCTGGCTTAACATGGCATCAAATCAAGACTATCGCTAAGGAATGCAAGAGATGGAGAATGACTGTGCATTAGGAGCCCAAAGGACAAATAGATAAATAGATAATTGGCATGTAGATGCATAAAATAAGTATATCGTTACCAAAGTAATATCTGTGTGGGCATTCTAATATGAAACTGAGAGCCCTAAGTTAAGTAGCCATGTCTGAAAGTTAGCCCCCTTGCTACTATTGCTTTCTTTTGGGGACATTAAGTCCTCTTGAATTAAATCTTACCTCTTTTCAGTACAGTGACAGAGCTGCTGAATCTAGAAAAACAATACACAAATATTAAGATTTTCAAAAATAGTTGCCTAAATTAAGGCTCATACATCTTTATTGGGTACATAGCGACCCACACTTCACCAAAGAAATCATTGAGGTGCTTGTCTGAATGGGAACTAATGTGAGAAGCTTTCCTTTTTGAAATCTAGCTCAATATCTTAGCGCTTTCAAGGGAGGGTTAATATTAACAACTGAGAAAACACCATTTAATATTAATTCCAGGCTTTTAGATATTTAAAGACAGGTATGTCACACACTCTAATCTACCCTCTGCTTCATGAAATTGACTTGACATAAAGGTAGACATTACCTGAATGATTTTAAATGCCATCCAAACTATTTCCTCATTGGTCTTTTGTTCATTGGCATGTCACCTTTAAAAGTTTTAGGAATAAGAGTTGATTCATGAGGCTGTAACTAATGCTTTCACAGCACTGATAAAATGCTCCATTCTTTTTGCTATTATGGCTGTGTTTTGGGGGTATTAAGACCTCTTGAATTAAATCTTACTTTTTTTCCAGATGCAGGCAGTACAGTGATGGAAATAAAATGAAAATAAAAGCAAATATTCAGATTTTAAAAAAATAGTTGCCTAAGCTAAGGCTCATACATCCTTATTGGGTGCATAATGACCCAACCCTGCACCAATAAATCAATGAGGTAATTGTCAATGGTCAAGTCCATCAATAAGTACTTCACTTTTCAAAAAGACTGAGCAGCCGGCAGCCCCCATTGATGTAGGGTACCAGATTTTGTAAATACTGCCCTACTGTTCTCCTTTTTACCCAGCAAGAAAAACAGTTACAAATGAAAGCTCCTGTCTTGCAATCAGCTCCATAAGAGAGGACCTATGTGCACTGAAGTAAGTCACTGAGGCTCTGCAGGAGTCCCATTTCAGAAATGATGAAAGGGCCTAATCCTGTTGCCATGGACACCTGTGGTGAATTTGCCATTTAGTTAGTTCAGAGCAAAACCCTTATTGATAAATTGGTGGGTTGCTCTGCCCCTTCTCCCAACTTAACTTTATGTCACATATTATAACAGATAATATTGGCAAATAAGATGTAATTTAAATCACTGGCAGTCCTCCTACTGCCTTCAATAGGAGCGGAATTACCACATACGCTTTATTTTCCAGTAATTTCTCAACTGTGTGTTTCAAGTGTTATGATCAGAAAAGTATCAGTAAAAAATGACACATTATTTATTCTCCATATTTACTCCTGTAAGTGACTTGTGAGTCACATTTGTGTAGCTGCCTGACAAAAGCTTGTTTTCAGTGCTGTCAGTATTGTAGAAACCATATAAATTGGGGTGAATGAGTATATACTTATCACTTTCCTTCATCAGAAGAATTTCCAGCTCTGATTCCAGAATCTCTACTATTGGTGATGATATAGAAAGCATAATAAACACAAATTGGTTTTCAGATATTGGGTTGTGTTTGTGGTTCAGTCAGGTAGGAAGAGTTTATTTTGACTGTGACTCAACAAGGTGTTATCTTTGCTGCCACTCCAGCAGCAAACTGCTTGGGTGGCAGGAGGAGGAGAGACTGCCACAAGTCCAACCAACCTTCTCAGGCATCTTTATTCTGACGGATGGTGTAAGAATTGAGAGAGGTTTGGCTGGCATTCCTGCTTCTGCAGGAGAGAAAGGGGACCACTGCCGCCACCCTTGGTCCTCCCTGAAGGAGGGGGGGGGCCTGTTGCTGTTCCTGGGTATGAAAAATGTGGGGTTGGAGGAACATGTTGTTGCTCTGCCTCACGGGAAAGGGAGAAGGCCCCCCAATCAAGAGAAGGTGTCTCAATTATGAAGCATTTTGTACTTTCCTCTCAAGCATCTGCTACTGTCTACTGTCCAAGATGGGATGCAGAATTAGATAAGCCATGAATGGGAATGATAATCTAGTGACAGATAATGTGAAAAAAGCTGAAGTATTCAATTCTAGTTGTGCCTCTGTCTTCACAAACAAGGTCAGCTCCCAGACTGCTTCACTGGGCAGCAGAGTATAGGAAGGAGGCGGGCTGGCCTCAGTGGAAAAAGGACTGAGGACAAACGGACATCATCTTTGAAAACTCATGGTGATCAGGGCAGGTCTCGGACAACTGGAAAAAGGCAAATGTCGTGCCCATCTTTTAAAAAGAGAAGAAGGAGAATCAGGAAATGTAGACCTGTGAGCCTCACCTCCGTCCCTGGAAAAATCATGGAGTGAATCCTCAAGAAATCCATTCTGAAGTACTTGGAAAGAAGAAAAGTGATCAAGAATAGTCAACATGGATTCACCAAGAGCAAGTCATGCCTGACCAACTTGAATGCCTTTTGTGACAAGATAATTAGCTCTGTGGATATGGGGAAGGTGGTGGACATGATATCTTTGATTTAGCAAAGCTTTCAATATGGTCTCCCACAGTATTCTTGCCAGATGCTAAAGAAGTATGACTTGGATAAATGGACTGTAAAGCTAACTAGATCATCAGGCTCAGTGGTTAGTAATCAATAGCTTGGTGTCTGGTTGTTGGTCAGTATTAAGTTGAATGCCTCAAGGATCAGGTCTGGGGCCAGTTTTGTTGAACATCTTTATTAAAAACCTGAATGAGGGGATGGATTGCACCCTCAGCAAGTTTGCAGCTGACACTAAACTAGGAGGAGAGGTACATATGCTTGAGGGTAAGTGTACGCAGTAAACTCTCACCACAATTGTCTCTCGATAGATACTTTTATTGTGCACCCACACCCCACCCTGATCCCAATGAGTTTCTACAGGGTGTCTCATCTCAAAATCCGTTCCAGTCTTCTCCCACACCAGCTGGTCGTGCCTTGGGCACTGGGGGCGTGGGGTAGGGGGACTCGGGCCCACCCACTCTTCCTTGTCCCGACCCAGGGTCCTAAGGCAGGGAGACTGCTCCCTGCTAAAGTGGGTGGGGTAGTAACCCCTAAACTCACCCGCTCTCGGGTTCCACAGCCCTGCCCTGGGCCACTTCCTACCCCTCCACCTTCGTTCCCCTCTCCCCAGCTACGTTGGGGCCCGATTTACCTCACTCAGGGTCGTGACTCCCCTCCTGCCAGCCTCCATCCTACCTTCCCCCGTCCTTCTTCGGGCCTCCATTTCAAGGTCCCTGCCATCCCGGCGGGTGATGCAATCGCCCGGCGCCACCTTGGCCCCGACGTCTTTAGCCGGAGCCCCAAGATTGGGTCACCCGGCCTTGACGTCATCCGCCTGCGCTGGCCAGCTCTCCCGACCAGCATTCTCGGTGTCGGGGTCTGGCTGGGCTTGAGCTTTGGCTCCCCGTGGTCCCTGAGTGGCAGCTCCTGCCACTTCCCCACCGGCCTCCTTGCCCTCCAGTCTCCTCTCCTGAGGCCCCCCCGAACTCCCTTGAGTGCATGATTGTGGCACCCTGTCACAGTAAGAATAGGGTCCGGAGTGACCTGGAAACATTTGAGAATTGAGCCAAAAGAAATCTGATGAGGTTCAACAAGGACAAGCACAGGGGATGGATGAATCCTAATCACTTGGGGTATGTCTACACTAGCCCCCTAGTTTGAACTAGGGAGGCTAATGTAGCCATTCGATGTTGCAAATCAAGCTCAGGATTTAAATATCCCGCACTTCATTTACATCTTCCCGGCTGGTCGCCATTTTTGAAATTTACAAGTCTGGACTAACAGCTTACGGCTTCAGAGCTACAGCCCATGACTTCATTTTTACATGGGAATGAAAACTGCCTTTGGGCTTAAATTCCTCTTTTCAGTAGTATCAGCTAGCAGGAAATGTACCTGGTGTTTCAGCATATCAGATTGAGCAATAAGAAATAGAAGTTGTCCCCTTAGCTATGTCTAGACTGCAGGCTTCTTTTGGAAGAAGCTTTTCCAGAAGAGATCATCCAAAAAAACTTCTTCCGAAAGAGAGCATCCACACTGCCAAAGTGCATCAAAAAAACCATCTACTTCTTCAATAGATAGGATCCACTCAGTGTGGATGTTATCTCGCATTTCATCTGTGATTAACAGGGCACCTGTGCTTTTTCCTCTTTCCTCGTCTTCTGAAAGAATGCCTTTTTCGGAAAAAGGCTTCTTCCTCGTAGAAAGACGTTTACCAATGTCAGAAAAACCCTTCTGTTCTTTCAATTTTTTTTTCAAAAGAACACGATTGCAGTGTGGACATAAATGAATTTTTTTTTCGGAAAAGCAGTCGATTTTCTGAAAAAACTCTGTAGCGTAGACATAGTATGTCCCAACTCCCTCAGTGGAAAGATCTTTGGTCCCTATCTGTGAAGTCCCATGAACACAAAGCTATTGATCTTTAGAAATGTAAGTTTGGCAGTACTTTAGCTATTGCATTTAGGAGAGAATACCTCAAAGCCTAGGGAGGAAGCATTTACTCTCCCTTTAAGCGTTAGCCAGGAGATCACAATAGAACAGCCTGGCTATAGCCAAGAAGCTGTGCCAGATTAAGGCATAAACTATCTAAGATATAGTTTAAGGCCACACAAGAAGCAGGGCATTTAAAAAAGAAAAAAAAAACTGATTCTGGTCCAAATTTTCTCAAAATTGGCTGATAAATAAAGGTGACATAGGAAAGAAGTTTACTCTAAATATAGACATTTTCATTCATATATGACAAAACTATACACATTTGGCCACAGAAAAACCCTAACCCTACCATTTACTAATTTTTCATTATTGATAAGTAGGAGGCCAGGGCAAAGAAGATATCTGTATTCGTAAAATTAATATTTTTATGAATAAGTCTTCTATTAATCTCCTAACTCAATGATTTTTAACCAGTCGCTAACTGACTGTACCTTCATAACTTATTTAAATAAGTAATCTCACTGCCAATAAAACTGGGGAAAATATGAGGTCAGATACAGCAGCATCATGAAACAATCCTGCCAAAATCATGCTTGTATGGGAGTCTCCCTAGTAAGGTACGTCTAGACTACAGGGTTTTGTCGACAGAAGTTTTGTCAACAGTATCTGTCGACAAAACTTCTGTCAACATAGAGCGTCTAGACACATTCAGTTCTGTCGACAAAGCAAGCTGCTTTGTCGACAAAACCCTGTAGTCTAGACGCAACCCTACAGGCAATAACACCTTCTGTCGACAGAACTCTGTCGACAGAAGGTGTTATGCCTCGTAAAATGAGGTTTACCAGTGTCGACAAAACTGCTGAGTTCTGTCGACGTTATGTCAATAGAACTCAGCGGTAGTGTAGACGCAGGTATAGTTTTGTCAACAAAAGTCCATTTTTGTCGACAAAACTCAGTAGCCTAGACACACCCGTAGTGACATCATGTACAGTGTTCTCTTTGGCTGGTAATAGCTGGAAAGTCACCATCTTTTGTTTATGGTCCAGCATATTCAGTCAAATAGTGCCTTTACTCCTGCTTTTCTTCATGTTTTTGAAGTGTTAGTTCTTTCTTCTTTGATCTGTATATAAGTACAATTGTGTATTTTTAGAGTGCGTGATCATTTTTCTTCACATAAATGAGTCTGTGGGTGACTTGATTTGATTGGGTCTTGAGAAGGTTAAATTTGTATTGGCTTCCATCTGGCAGTTTTGGAAACCTTCACCGTATTTTTAAAGAATGTCAAAAGAAAAATCCCAACAATTCAGTGTTTCATAGTGAAAATAGAATTGGTATAAACATTTGTAAATATAGTTTATATATATTCTGGATAAACTGTGTGTTTCCCTGAAAAAAAGTTTGATTAATTTTATAACTTACTGTGACGGGGCTGCGGAGCCCACCGGCGCTGCCACCACTGTGGTCCCCAAGTGCCGCACTACAGCTGGCCCCGAGGCGGCTTTATGTGGGAAGGCGGTAACCGCATGCTGGACCTGCACGGCCTGCTCCGGGGGATGATGTCACGGCCGGCGCCGGGGGCCAGCGCGGCGGGACATCGGAGTCCGGTGCGGGGCATAAAGCAAGCCCCGAGAGGCCCCATAGGAGGGCGGAGGAGGAAGCCAAGGGCGTGGAAGGGGGAGCCGGGGAGAGCCCAGAGCCAGGGGAGCTGGGTTCCCCAGAGGGGACTCCTGACAGCCGAAGGGGCAGACGCGAAGACAGGACATGGTGGAGGAGAGGAAGTGACCCAGGACTGAATGGTGGAGCCCGGAGGTCACTCGAGTGTTGGTGAGTTACGATCACAGCCCCACCTACCGGGCAGGGAATCGTGTCCCTATCCTTGGGGTCCTGGGTTGGGACCTGGAGTGAGGGCGGGCCCAGGTCCCCCTCCCCTCCGTCCATTGCCTAGGCAAACGCAGCCCAGAGTGGGCTGGCGCTGAGTATTCCTGGACCTAAGGAACACTAGAAGCCCGGGGCAAGAAGGGAGTAAGAGAGGTCATAAATCGGGACACGGTGAAGGGAAGGGGTGTTTCAAAATTGAGGTGAGGTGGGTTCGGCTGCCTCAACCCCTCCCTATGATGACTCCTAAAGATCTGAGGGGAGGCGTGGACCGTGACACTTACTCATATGAAAAGAAGGATAATTTTTCTTTTTCATTCATTATTCATGGTGTAAAAAAAATCCTCTCATATTCCTACGAGAACAAAAAGCTTTCATTTTTATATATTCAATGTCTTTTTTTGTGAAAACAATGAATTTAGTTTTAAAGGTATGAGGTCTCTTTACACTTGACATAGGTATGGACCTCAGTCTGTCATAATCTGGTCCTGCCAAGGAGATTCTATGCTTTGCCCAAAGACTGATCTATTTCAACAGGAACAGGAAGCTGAGGAAGGAAGATAAGATGAGAAGCTATACAAAATGCCAGAGGTGGTGGTTGCTTTCCCCCATGTCACAAGCCTACACTCAGAAACTTGAAGGACTTTGAGAGACAATTGGGAGAAAGCAGGGCAAGATCACATAGGCTATGTCTAGACTGCAGGCTTCTTTCGGAAGATGCTTTTCCAGAAGAGATCTTCCGAAAAAACTTCTTCTGAAAGAGAGCATCCACATTGCCAAAGTGCATTGAAAAGTGATCTGCTTTTTCAACAGATAGTGTCCACACTGAATGTACACTATCTCACATGTTAGTTATGATTACTATGGGTGGAATGGGCACTAAGGCACCTGTGCTTTTTCCTCTTTCCTCTTCTATCCAAAGAACTGCCTCTTCTCTGTCCACACACATCTTTTTCCGAAAGAGCTCTTTTGAAAAAGGTGGTTTTCCTCGTAGAACAAGGTTTACCAGTGTAGGAGAAACCCCTCTGTTCTTTCAACTTTTTTCAAAAGAACGCGATTTCAGAGTGGACATAAGTGAATTTTTTCAGAAAAACAGCCATTTTTTCAAAAAATATATGTAGTGTAGACATACCCTGTAGTGTCATACCTTGCCATGACTTATTGTCTGGACTAGCTTGTGCTCCCTTGTCTATAATGTTATATTGATGGCATATATACAGAAATGTAAGGCAAAAATATTAAGTACTATGATGGAAGGTTGTAATGTAACTAATTTATTTCTTAGAACTCAGAATATCTCACAAACACTCAAACAAAGAAACACATTGCAGGCTACTTCCTAAATCAGACTAAGCTGGGGTCAGTTGTGCCTCTCTAGGCTGGCTAGCTGCTCATCTGCTTTCTTCTCTACAGAGCCCAAGACTGGTCAATCTGTGGAACTCCTTGACAGAGGATGTTATGAAGGCCAGGACTTTAACAGGGTTAAAAATAGTTAAATTCATGGAAGATAGGTCTATCAAAGGCTATTGGCCAGGATGGGCTAGAATGGTGTCCCTAGCCTCAGTTTGACAGAAGCTGGGAATGGGTGAGAGGGGAGGGATCACCCTGTTCTGTTTATTCCCTCTGGGGCACCTGTCATTAGCCACTGTCAGAAGACAGGATATTGGGCTAGATGGACCTTTGATCTATCCTAGTATGGCCGCCGTTCTTATGTTCTAGCTCATGAGCCTTTACAATGATAGTGCTACCATACACATTTTCATAAGTTATGGGTGTGAGTAAGGAAGTGATTTTTACCGTTTTTTAATAGTATTTTAGTAAGTAGGATGGAAATTGAAAAGAATGATAAAAAATGGTTAGAGGATTGGAGAGCTCAACCGGGTTACACTCTGAAAAAATCTGAGAAGTGATTTAATTACTGTGCCAAAGTACCTTCACAGAGAGACAAGAACAAGTGTTCGAGAACTTTTAAGCTATCAGGGAAAGGCATACCAAGAATCAGTGGCTGGAACCTGAAGCCAGACAAATTCAAATTGGAAATAGGGAAACATTTTACAGCGTGAGGGTGAATAATAGAATATACCACCAGGAGATGTGGTTAATTCTCCAACCCATGATGTCTCCAAATCAAGCCTGGATGCTGTTTTTGAAGATGTGGCATAGCCAGACAAGGTATTGGACTCAATAAAGAAGTAGTTCAGTGAAATTTAATTTCCTATGACATATAGGAGATCAGAATAGACAATCGAAGAGTTCTTTCTGGACCAAAAAAAAAAACCCTCTTCAAATGTATCATTATTGCTTGATATCATGTGTGGTATTTGCACAATCTGTAGCATTGGGAAGATCCAAGAATGAATTGGATAGCATGTTAATCTCTGGTATCTACATCTTAGATTTTGAGCATGAACTTGAAAAGGAAACTTTTTTTAATGATGGGAAAGGATAGACTGGTATGGCAGAAACGTGAGATTTATAAGGCTAATTCCATACCTGAGAGATGATCATTTATTGTGTTTGCCCTGAAAATGTACCATGAGGTCCAATGCCTATACTACTAAAATAATTACACAGATTTAAACTCTAATCTGGCACTCTCTGGTCTGGCAACATCCATGGTCTTACATGGTTTTAGTAAGCCAGATGTCCACTTATCATTGCTGTGGAAAAGTTTCCTGTGGTCCCATAAAGTTTGTTTACAGTTGTCAGTCCTGTCTTTCAGTGTTCTGTGCTGTTATTTTGCTCTAAATTACCCCTTCATGCCTTCTAAGAACCCAGTAAGTAGTGGAAGTGTTGGTAATGCTGCTAGACAACGTTGACCTCTCATGGTTTGGCAAATTCTCTGATTTGGTATTGGTCAGATCCTAACGGTCCCAGACTAGAGAGATTCAATCTGTGTATTTGAAATCTATTTTTATACAAGTGTTGTTATAGTTTTGGACTGGGATTCAGTAGACCTGGGCTCTAATTCTGGATATCTTGTGAATTTGCTGTGTGACCTCAGGTCATTCAATGTAATGATTAAGCAAAACACTTAACCCTATGTTTAAATTGCTCATGACTTCACATGGGGATGATGTTTTCCCACTGTTGAAAAGTACTTTGACATCCCTAGTTCAAACTAGGGTGGCTAATGTAGGCATTCGAAGTTGCAAATGAAGCCTGGGATTTAAATATCCCGGGCTTCATTTGCATCTTGCCGGGCGCCGCCATTTTTAAATCCACAAGGAGTAACAGTAGTTCGAATCAGAGATCCTAATTCGAACTACGTAATCCATGCCGCGTATAGCCGCAGGCACGGAGTCCGCACTAAGGGGGATTTAAAAATGGTGGCGCCCGGCAAGATGCAAATGAAGCCCAGGATATTTAAATTCCGGGCTTCATTTGCAACTTTGAATGCCTACATTAGCCACCCTAGTTCGAACTAGGGTGGCACTGTAGACATACCTTGAATGAAAGCAATTAAAAGTGCAAAATACGTCACTGTTGAAATAATCAAAAAGAATAATCTTATTCTTTTACTGGGCCACCTATAAGATCACCTACATAGGTTGGCCCTCTCCTGTAAATAGACTTTCCCAGAACACCCAGAGCACACGGTCATTTTAGCCTTTTTATTTATTCTTCTATAAAATAGCATCCCTTGTCTTCAAGGGATGGTAATACGAAATTCAATGAATAGATAAGCTATATTAGCAGAGATCAAATTTTTCAATCTCAGTGCACATGTGGCAATAAAAGACAGTTGTAGTATTAAATATTAAATGACTAATTATTAAACTAACATTAAACTATTAATATTTAAATATTGAAAAGTGTATAATTGAGTTAATTTCTTACTTGTATATTTGTGCTGATAACTTTCTATTTAGTGTGTGTGTGTAATAAAATAATATGTAATAGTTGAATTAGATTTATGATGCGCTAGACTTCAAAAAGCTGGTGTCCTGTACCATGCTTGAAATTAGGAAGAAGTGGTTGGTGGCCAGGCGGATTGGATAGTGATGGTGCTTGTTTTGTAGTTGTAGAATGGCTCTGATTTAGCAATGCACTTTAAGCCATGCTTAATTTTAGTAGGGCTACTTCCAACTTCAAAGACAATGGAGATACTCATGTGCTTTAAGTTAAGCATATGCTTAAGTGCTTTGCCAAATCAGGATCCAAGTAGCTCCAGGCTTTAACACTTATCAGACCCAATACATTGAAAGGATTATAGCAGCTATTAAAGCATCTGCACTCAGTGGAACCCTAATTGCCTTGTCTGTAAGGGTTAAACCCACGGACATTGGGTCCTAGAGAGTTCTTAGGAATTCTTGGAAAGCAGGAAGTGAGTTGGCAGGAAGCCCATGGAAACAGAGTATGGGCTTTTGAACTGGAAGCAGTAGCCCTTCTTGTTCCTGTTGTATGGCTAAAGGAGGACATGAAATAAGTCGGGGAGGGAGGCATGGGGAATCCAGGGACATCCATGCCCAAGGAAAAACTAAGTCTTGAAACTACAGATATGTGAGTAGAACAGAGAATGTTCAGTCAGATGTGATTAGGTTATTTACTTTATTTTGGGGTTCGTTAGTCACCCCTCAATACAAAGCACATGGATTTACACACTTACACTATAATTTTCCAAGCTGAATTCTAGGGGAGTAGTTATCTGTATTTTAATCCTTTTTTCCCACAGTTGCTCTGTAACAGCTAATAACCAAATAATGTTTCATCAAATGTGTTTTCTTCCTTTTTCTTTTTCATTAATAAAAATAGCCCTTTTAAGATCATGACCTGACTCCTGTGTCCTAGAAGGCAGGAGGTTCTGTGGGCACATGCCTATGACTACAAAGCCGAGATACTACAGGAAATTAAAAGTTGTCAAAATCTCTCTTGAAGAAGGGTTAAAAAAATTGGAGAGTACCTCACAGGAAGGAATTCACAGGTGCACCTTTCTTGGTTTTCAGAGGGGTTTTGCATTTGGGTGGTGACAACGATATTACTTCAAAGCTGGGGAATCTGTGACCTTGAGGAATTTCAACACAAGCCTTTCGTCACAAAGTATTTTAACGTCTCTTGCCTTTTGCACTTGAAATTCCAAAGCAGGAAACAACTATGACCCTTGCTCATTATGAAACCTACCTGGCAAAAGCTACATAACTGAAATGTTGTGGGAGGGGGTTTAATCAGAGGAAGGGGACTCTGTGGAGGGAGGTAGAGAAAAGAGCCCTAGTTTCGGACCAGCTCAAATGATGGCACACTGCATAACTTGTTCCGCATGCAAGCTTAGAAAAAAAGTCCTAAGATTTTCACCTACAAAGGGTGAATCCAGTTCCTAACCTCCTAAAATCATTGGTGGTTGGCTAAGACTAAACTGTGTTTTTTCCTTTATTGTTTTAAAATAAGTTAGAATTACAAAACCTTCACCTTCTTCATTGGGATATCCTCCTTCATTTTCATCTCTGTGAGGAATACTGCCTCCTTCAGCATAAAAAAGCTACAGTGCCTAGCTGCTGTCATTACGCTGTCTTCCTAATTATGGTTGGAGAATTTAAATTTAGTCATCACTCTAAAATGAGAATGAACTTGCAATATTATCAAGCAAAGGCACTACAGGTGAAAATATATCTTTTGTTCCTCAGCTAAAATAAGTCCCGCTGCAGCTGCCTGCTGGCATTCAGAATAGCACCAGCTCCATGCTCAGAGAATCATGTGTGCCAGGAAAGGCAATTTCACACAGAGCTGGCCTTTTTCCGTGCACACCTTGGACGGCTTTTTCTAAGTCTAATTAATTAAGATCTGCATGACAATGAGGTAACTATTTGATAGACTGTAATGCTGCTGCTGTTTGATGTTGTCTCTGATACAAGCTTTGCCTTGAACTCTCAGCTGTCAATCACTTGCAAACTTCTCTGGGAAAATAACTGTTAAAATTCACGATTCTTGTGGAAGGAGGGGAGTTTAAAAGGTCATTAATGTTTGTTATGCTTGTCCCTCTTATTCTGAGATAACATCTCAGAAATATAAAAAATAAGTAGACTTATAGTATGCTGGCAATTTCATCCACCTATCAGAAGCATACATTCAACTCTTTTTTTTTAACTCAGTGAACTTCAGCCCATACAAATGCCTTGAGTTTTAACAAATCAAGGCTGGAATCTGTATCTGTGAAAAGTGCATGTTCTATGACTGCAGCCTACTCTGGTGATGGGCACTCTTGAATCGGATAAGTAGATTTATTAGAATTAGGTTTTATAAAATCTCCTACCTCTTAGCCACATTCTTGTTAAAGAGAGATACTAGGACTCACAAGGCATCCAAACATCTCCCAACTTGGAATGTTCAGATTCTTACATGCAAAAAAGGCATGTTCCAATTGGTCATGTCAATTCTAGAAAGACAAGGAATTTAGGGCCTGTCAACAGAGTAAGCAGCTGAAATTGCAAGTCTGAGTTTTCATGCCTATGTGTTAATCAGAAAGCATGTCTTTAGGGGTTTTTTTTTTAACAGAAAAGATGGTGTTTCTTTTGCTTATTCTATACTTGATGCCTCTAAATGCCATAGAAATAATCTTACCCTTTAATATTTTTTTGTTCTTTGAGATACAGACTTGTATTTCCAGTAAGGAAATGTAGGCGACAGAATTGGAAAGGCAGATGAATAGAAAAAAATATTTATACTCAGACTTTTAGATGGATTAATAACATCAATTGCATGTCCCTGCCCAGCTCAATCCTAAACCCATAAGTCTCACCTGCCCTGCATGGCTATTATATCTGTCTGAATAGTCCACCGAGAAATGAATTTGTACAAGAAGATCCTTTTTGCAGGATAGCAGAAATTTTAAGGCTCCTGGATGCTCTGTTTCAATTCTCTTGAAAATATGTATCTGGTTATTTATTGGATTGCTAGCTGTGTGAGGTTTGTACTGTTTTTCACTATGTGCCTAGAAAAGACTGTGGCCCCACTGTGCTGACTGTAATACAAAAATAGGGGTAATCCCTGTACTGAGGAATTTGCAGCCTAAATAGATTAGGTTGAGAACAGGTGGTAGTATTGTCTCCATATTACAGATGGATAACTGAGGCACAGTGAGTGAAGTCACTATCCAAGTGTGGTAGCTGGGTGTCACTGGTGTGGTGTCCTAACTGGTCCCCTGTTCCTTCACTGATGATAATCATTCGGCTTATGCCCCTCTATGTGTCATGCTATGTGTGCTTATGCTCCTCTATGTGCCATGCTGGCTTGCACAAATAGTTACCACAGAAGACTCTGAAAGAGCCCTGAAGACCACAAAATCAGATAAGGACTGAAGATTCCAGGCTAGGTTTATTGTAAATGAAGAACAGTAATAGCTTTCCCAGATCAGCTACCTAAAGATAGGCTAAGAATTTGGGCCTATGGCAATGGATATGACTCAGTCAGGGTATGTCTACACTACAGCACTAATTTGAACTAACTTAATTCGAATTAGTTAATTTGAACTAAGCTAATTCGAACTAGTGCATCTAGACCTAAAAACTAGTTCAAATTAGCATTTTGCTAATCGAACTAGCATGTCCACATTGAGTGGACCCTGAACCGAGGTTAAGGCTGGCCGGAAGCAGTGCCGGCAGGGCATCAGATTAGGACTTAGAGCGTGGAACTGCTGCCTCAGGCTAGCTGAGGGCTGTGCTTAAAAGGACCCGACCCTGACCCCGGACAGACAGTTCTCAGGGGTTCCCCGCTCGCTTGTCTAACTTGATGAGGGACAGCAAAGCAGTCCTGGCTTGGAGTGCCCTGAATGCCCACACTTGGCACATCACAGCACTCGGCCATCAGCCCGGCTGCACTTGCCACTGGCTGCCATCCAGGGGGGGTCAATCAGGGGACTGCAGGAGAGCTTCCACCCCGAGGAGCCCGCAGAGCCACCCCAGTCCTCCCCATCAGGGGCTCATACCCCGTTCCTCTCTCACCTCCTTCCACTTACCCTTCCCTAGCCCCCCTTCCTGATGTACAAAATAAAGGACACGTGTGTTCAAAAATAGAAACTCTCTTTATTGAACAAAACTCGAGGAGACTGGGAAAAGGAGGTAGGAGAGGAGAAGAGAGAGGGTGGGAGAGGAGAGGAGAGGAGGAATCCTGGGTGGAGGGAGCTGGAAGGGAGAAGTCAGGGGTAGAAGGAGGAGGGGAAGTATCAAACTATGGTATGCCATATCTTAAGTACTGTGTACAGACGTGGTCTCCTCACCCCAGAAAAGATATTTTAGCCTTGGAAAAGGTTCAGAAAAGGGAGACTAAAATGATCAGTGGTTTGGAACGGGTCCCATATGAAGAGAGGCTAAAGAGACTGGGACTTTTCAGCTTAGAAAAGAGGAGACTGAGGGGGGATAGGATAGAGGTCTATAAAATCATGAGTGGTGTGGAGAGGGTGCATAAAGAAAATTTCTTCATTAGTTCCCATAATAGAAGGACTAGAGGACACCAAATGAAATGAATGGGTAGCAGGCTTCAAACTAATAACAGAAAGTTGTTCTTCACAAAGCAAATAGTCAACCTGTGGAACTCCTTGCTGCAGGAGGCTGTGAAGGTTAGAACTATAACAGAGTTTAAAGAGAAGTTAGATAAATTCATGGAGGTTGGGTCCATGGAGTGGTATTAGCCAGGGGTAGAAATGGTGTCCCTGGCCTCTGTTTGTGGAAGGCTGGAGATGGATGTCACGAGACAAATGGCTTGGTCATTGTCTTCAGTCCATCCCCTCCAGGGTACCTATTGTTGGCTGCTGTCGGCAGACAGGCTACTGGGCTAGATGGACCTTTGGTCTGACCCAGTACGGCCATTCTTATGTTTTTATGTTCTAAGCTCAGGGCTCAGGGTCGGGGTCTCACTCAACCACCCTGATTTTCATGCAAACCTGCTCCTGGGTGGCCAGGCTGGCAGCTGTCCTACCCTAGATGGCTACTTTCCTGTGCCTAGTGTGGAAGTCATGGACGTTGGAGGCTTCCCCCCAAAACTCAATGAGGTCCATGATGTCCGCAGTAGACCAGGCGGGTGCTTACCTCTTGTGGCCCCTGGGAGCCGCCAGCCTGGTCCCGGGAAGACACGGAGGGCTGGGTGGCAGCGGGTGGCTGGCTCGTGCTGTGCCAGGTGCAGGGTCTGTTGGCTGGGTGCTGGCAGGCTTGCACCTGATACAAGCACCGTAGGCAGACCATGTCCCTTTAAGGGTTCTGGGGCCGGGAGGGGAGGCAGACAAGTTTCCCTGGTGGTGCCCAGAGTGGCCACCAAGGCAAGCTGGGGAGGGCTAACCTCCCACTAGTTCAAAGTAAGTGGCTACACAGCCCTTAATTCGAACTATTTAATTCGAACTAGGCGTTATTCTTCGTAGAATGAGGTTTACCTAGTTCGAATTAAGCGCTCCGCTTGTTCGAATTAAGTTCGAAATAGCGGTTTGTATGTGTAGCGCCTATTAAAGTTGATTCGAACTAACGAATGTTAGTTCGAATTAACTTTGTAGTGTAGACATACCCTCAGTGACATGGGATTCATCACTGCCCCCAGGTCAGACAAAGACAATTCTTTGGGGTACACTTTTATACACACGCAGAAACACATTATCAAGTTGCCACCTCTGAAGATCCCTATAAGCTGTGCAGCTGTGTGATCATTCAGCCCTTTAATGTACCCTGCACAGAGGCTCAGAGCTCTCACACAGGCAGGGAGCTCTGCTGACCGGCAGGGGGAGGGGCATCTCACAGAGTTGTCTGCTTCAAACGGAGGAGATAAGGAGGGGAGATAAGGAGGGAATCTGGGGGAAGAGTTGTAGGGGAATTTGGGAAGAGGAGGAGGGAAAAAGGGAGGGAGTAACTGGCTGGGAAGGGTGTTAGAGGCGTCCCATCTGCGTGGGAAGAGGGGAATGAAAAGGAAGAAACCCAGCATTCTTTTCAAGCCTCCTCGGCTGGGAAAGGGGGTGGGTAAGGTGCTGACTGCATGGGATAAGTCAAGGAAATAGGGGATGGGAAGTGGCTGGCATTGGGGTGAGGTGGAAATGGAGAGTTTGTGCTATTTGTTCTGGAGTGAGGTGTGGTAGGGGTGGAAAATGTGTGCAGTGTCCTGACTCCCAGCTAGACTGCTGACACCTGCAAGTTTGAGAAGCAGGATTTTATCCCAGCCTGCAGCTGGGCTGAGGGGAGCAGATTGTATAGGAATAGGTGGAGGAAAGGGGGTGGGTGAGTGCTGGCATCTGTACATTGAGGAGGAGGCAGGGGGGAGTTTTCTTGGTGTATCTTAACTTGCTGCAGCCTAGATTGCAGTCCTCTATCTGGCTGGGTTGGGAGAAAGGATGGAGGGGAAAGCAGGCTGCATGGTGGTGGGACGAGTGTGTCAGGACATTTGCATGATTGCATTTTAAACAACATTTACATAGGTGTTAATGGAGTTTTCATATGTGTTAATGGCTTACGGTAAGAAAGAAAAAGATTCTTTTAACATAATTTTTTGAATGTTTGCAGATATCTACAACTCTGATCTTACTGATTTTTTTAGATCTTGTGTTACTAATTAATACATGGTACATTGTATTGCATTAGGGCCGGATCTTTGCTATGTGCTAAAGTTCTGGCTCTTATGAGTCAGAAATAGCAAATACTAGGTATGATGCTACTTATTTGTAGGATGAAACCTTAGTTGCAAGCTCTTTGAAACGTATCTGTCCAACAAAACCTGAATTAATTAACAATTAACCATATGTTAATTTGTTCTGAGGCTTCTACTCTTTGAGTTGGTGACACACAAGGTGAAAGTTTCAAACCAGAAGAACATTTATCTGTTTTTATAGGTTTCTATTTCACTCATTCTTGTATAGCATGGATCCTAAACATTCCCCAGAGAAACTGTATAAGCCTTAGTGAATGTGTTTTACTCTTTCCAGTGTCAGAAAATATTGTATTAGTATTTGCAAGGAGATCATAACTGTTTCTAGTTGTCTCATAGATTTGTTTAGCATCTCAAAGCTCATATGCGGATAATATGCATTTTGGTGTGCTTTCTAGCTTTATTTGTTAGAAAGGATGATGATACATGTACTCCCAGGGTAGTATTAATTTTCTTTTTTATTTGATTTTATAATAATATTGTAAGTATTGCTCCTTGTTAACTACCCCTTGTTTTAATATATTTTCTTCCATACCTATGGACTCTTACATGCCTACTGGCCACCTCCCAGTGCTTAGTTATTACCTGTTACCTTGTATCACTATCTATCATGCTGTCAGTTTAGACCCTGTCCTGAACCTGTTATCTGTGGGAAGGGGGGGGGGGGTTGTCTAAGATGTTTCTTCATTACGTTATGCTCCCTCTGGAATTTGTTCATGGCCTGTGCCTAGAATCTCTTAACTATGAGGCTGCATCTAGACTGGCATGATTTTGCACAAATATTTTTAACGGAAAAATTTTTCCATTAAAAGTATTTGCGCAAGACAGCATCTATACTGGCATGTGCCTTTGTGCAAAAGATTTGCTTTTGCGCAAAAGCATCCGTGCCAGTGTAGACGCTCTCTTACACAAGAAAGCTCCAATGGCCATTTTAGCCATCGGGCTTTCTTGCGCAATAAATTAACATTGCTGTCTACACTGGCCCTCTTGCACAAGAATTCTTGCGCAAGAGGGCTTATCCGTGAGCGGGAGCATCAGAGTATTTGCGCAAGAACCACTGATTTTGTACATTACAAAGTCAGTGTTCTTGTGCAAATACTCGTGGCTAGTGTAAACTGGTGGCAAGATTTTGCGCAAAAGCGTCTACTTTTGCGCAAAATCATGCTAGTCTAGACGCAGCCTGAGTGTTTCTGCAATATCAGCCCTGTCCTTGCCAACTTCTGTGAAAAGGGATCTGCTTCTTGCTCACAGCTTCACTTTACTTTATATTAGAAAAGTCTTCACCATTCCTGTCTGGACTTCAGGCCTTACACCTGACATGTGATACTTGGGCTTATATTTCAGGACTTATTTTACTATCCCAAGGTCATGCAGGGAGTTAATGGTGGAGCATGGATTTGAATCCAGAACTCCTGTGTCCCAATCCAATACTGTAACCAGTTTCCTTCCACTATTCTTTTCCTCTGACTGTTTGAGCAATTAAAGCCAAGAATTTTGACATTCACCCTATTAGAACACAGCTACATGGTGCTAATCATTTTTTCCCATAAAAAGTTGTTACACATAAGGTTACTCCATTTAACAATTATGTTTTTGGAAAAGTTCTATTCTATTTCAGAATAATCAGCTGAAATGAACATCATTAATTTCGAGGACTTGAGTAATTACAAGCATCTAATGAATGGTTTATTAATGCGTGAATCATACCTGTTGTGTTAATACCCTAACAAACTGCTCATTTGCTGCAGTAATTATGTTCTTGCTCATAAACTTCTAGTTTACGGTAGTTACAAATAACCATTTATTTACTAATATGCCTACTTTTAGAAAAGGTGAGTTTCTTTTATTTGGTTGACATTGTGAGATGAAAATTGCTGAGGATCACACAGGACTGCAGCTCTAATAAATTCTCTAGTAAGCAGCCCTCTTTTAATATTTTTCCTAACTGAAAATAGCTTCTACATGGCTTATCTTTTACAAGCTAAAGAATCACAATATTCCCTTCTTTAACTCTTGACAGATTTCCTTTGCCATAACAGAATTCAATAATAAATAATATCCCTGATTAATTCAGCTGTTGGCTTGAAAATTAAGTCAAATTTTATCCTTATTAATTTCTGTGCATTAGATTGTGACTTCTGTTCTCATGTTGGGGAATAGTTTTACTGGAGCAGTTTTATTGGTGTCACTGGGAAAGTTAACTCTTCAGAAGAACCTATAACCTTTTTTCCTATGAAGACCATAAAAACATAATCTTCTCTTTGGAATGGTTCCAAAAGATTTGAACTGCTGATCTGCTCTGAAATGCTACATCCTCTGCTAAAACTTTCTGATGCACTAGGAAGAGTTGGCAATGACAATTTCTGGAAATCAGGCCACTGAATAGCTCCAGGTCTGTAAGTGTATAACAAACTCTGAGTTTAAACATACAACTAAATACATAAAAGAGGATATGTCTCTTTTTTTATACAGATGTCAGGCATCTTTTCAGCACCCACTCATAGTCTACAGAGTGGCATGAATTATCTCTCGAAAAGTGATGCTTCCCTGTAGTACCATGTAATCCTTTGAGTATTCACAAATGTGTGTACCAAGGGAGGATCAGGGGTTAGTGAAACTTGTATATCTACTGAGATCATTCTCTTCCATCAGTCATGGGACTTGGACTCTCCATCGAGTGACACAACACAGTACCAAAATGAAACTTCTCTCATATCCTGTGATAGTGTTACCCTTTTGATCTCTTGTCCATCACTGTTTTTAGTTCTATTTCCATTATATAGTCCAAATAAAATATAAATATAGTCCACATTCATATAAATATGAATCCAAATAGTTCCTCAATAGTAGGATCTCTGAAATAATACATAACATGAAACTTAACACATAAATATACTGTCATTTGTATCCTCACATGTAAGTGTATAGTATTACTCAATTCTGGCATACCCAGTGAGCAGCCGCAAGCATCCAGAGTCATAAACCAAAATCACGCATACCTTCTGCACTTGAATAATGCCAGTGCATAGTATTTAAATGTAATGTAACTGGTTTGGGATGAAAAAGTGATTGTATATCTACACTACAAAATATTGCTGGCATAGCTATGTCAGTTACACAGTTTTGATTGGTTTTGTTTGCCACCATAGAGATGCCAGGAAAAGCCCAAGTTTTGAAGCCATATAACATATGTCAGTTGGTGAACCCGCATAGGCTATTACCTTAAACTATACTGTTACAACTGCATCTATATCTTGAAAATGATTGAAACTTAGGTTATGAAACCTGGGTCTCAGGTACCAGAGGGTACGTCTACATTACAGCGCTAATTCGAACTAAGCTAATTCGAACTAATGCATTTAGAACTAAAAACTAGTTCAAATTAGCGTTTTGCTAATTCGAACTAGCGCGTCCACACTGATTGGATGCAGGGGGGCATTTAAGGGCAGCTGAAACCGGTTCTGGCAGGGCATCAGGTCAGTAGTTGCTTTGTGTGGCTGCTGTCTGAGGCTATCTGAGGCTCGAACTTAAAGGGACCCCCCCCTGGACAGCCGGTTCTCAGCTTTTCCTGCTTCCTTGCCAACCTCGCCGAGGGACAGCAAAGCGTTGGTCTCTGTGCCCGTCTGTGTCGGTGCTTCCCTTCGGGGACGCCGCCGCAGGTGGCAACATGGAGCCAGAGCTCGCCCTGCACCTTCTGGTGCACTTTCTGGACTTGCTGCTGCAAGCCTGCCAGCAATGGCTCGAGGCTGCCTGGCACCACCTGGTGAACGTCAGCCCCCTGCCTCTCCGCCTGGCCGCCCTAGGGGCCGTGGAGGAGCCGCGGCAGCGCCCCGGGACCGGCGTGCCCCGCCGCGTCTGGCGTCTGGACACCAGCACTGACTGGTGGGACCGCATCGTCCTGGAGCACTGGGAGGACCGACAGTGGACCCAGAACTTCAGGATGAGGAGGTACACCTTCCTGGAGCTCTGCGAGTGGCTCGCTCCTGCCCTGCGCAGAAGGGACAGTCGCATGAGGCCCGCCACCCCCCTCCAGAAGCGGGTGGCCATCGCCCTCTGGAAGCTCTCCACACCGGACAGCTACCAATCCGTCGGGAACCAGTTCGGCGTGGGGAGATCCACCGTCGGAGCGGTGCTCATGCAGGTACGGCACTCGTCGGCCACTGAGCCGGGGGGATAGGGGCTGCGAGGAGGGGATGGGCCACCCCAGGGACAAAGGGGGGGTGGGAGGAGGCGAAAGCACCCCGCACCGGAGGGGTCGGGCTGTCCCGGCTGTACTACATGCCGCCAGGGGGGTTGCTTCCGGGAGTGGGGCGCAGGGCACTGCCAGGGCACGAACGCTCCCAGCCACCCGGGCGCCCCACTGATTGGCACTTTGCTGTGTCTCTCTCCGCAGGTGTTCAAGGCCATCAACTGGGTGCTGCTCCGCAGGGTGGTCCGCCTCGCTGACCCGGACGCCATCATCCGGGGCTTCGGCGCCCTCGGCTTCCTCAACTGCGGTGGGGCCATCGACGGGACGCACATCCCCATCCGTGCCCCGGAACACCAGGCGTCCCATTACGTGAACCGCAAGGGGTACTTCTCCGTGATCCTGCAGGCCGTGTGTGACCACCGGGGACAGTTCACGGACATTAATGTGGGCTGGTCCGGCAAAGCACACGACGCCCGGGTGTACCGCAACTCCTCCGTGTGCCAGCGCCTGCAGGCCGGGATCTTCTTCCCCGACCGCCACATCAGGGTCGGGGATGTGGACATGCCCGTGTGCCTGGTGGGGGATGCTGCCTACCCATTGCAGCCCTGGCTCATGAAGCCCTACACGGGGCACCTCAATCCCTCCCGCCAGGCCTTCAATGCCAGGCTGACCAGGGTCCGCATCGTGGTGGAGGGGGCCTTCGGGCGACTGAAAGCCCGCTTTCGATGCCTCCTCACCCGTCTGGACCTGGCCGAGCACAACATCCCTCCCGTGGTGGCAGCATGTTGTGTGCTCCACAATTTGTGTGAGTGAAAGGGGGAGGCTTTCCTGCCAGCCTGGATGGCTGAGGCTGACCGCATGGCTGGACACTACCGTCAGCCCCGCACCACCGCCATCCGGGAAGCCCAGCGGGGGGCCGTCCGGATCCGGGAAGTCCTGCGGGAGAGCTTCCTGGTGGAGGAGGAGGACTGACCTCTCCCTGCATGCCCCACTGGGGCCTTCTTCCACCCTACCCCCCTTCCCCTTTCCCCTCCCGACCTACTGTAAAATAAAGACACCTGTTTTTGAAACAAAAATGTCTGTTTATTTCACATAACTGGGTGGTGGAAGGGAGAAATTAGGATGGGAGAGGGGAGCGGGAAACCTGGGACGAGGGAGCTGGAAGGGGAGGGAAGGGAGAAAGGGAAAGGAAAGCTCAGGGGTGGGAGTCCGGCTGCCTCTCCCGTCTCGCCACACTGCGGGTCTGGAGGCGTCGGTGGGAAATGGTTGTGGAGGGGGGGCAGGAGGGACGGGGGTGTGGAGGAAGCAGGAGCGGAAGCAGGAGCGGGAGCAGGAGGAGCAGGGGGAGCAGGAGGAGCAGGGGGAGCAGGGGAAGGAGGAAATGAGAAGCGGTCGAGCAGGCTCTGGAGGTGGCTTTGCAGGGCACGGCTCTGCTCCTCCAGGGCCTCCAGACTCCTCCGGCGCAGCCTCAGGTCCTCCTGGACCCAGTGGTCCTGGGTGCGGAGCTGGTGGTCCATGAACCGGAGGTGCCGCCTTTGGTACTCCTCCTCGTTCCTGGCTCTCCTGCTTGCCCGGGCACGGGCAGCTGCTGCAGGCGGTGTGGTGTGCCCTGCAGGCCCAGGTGCTGCAGCTGTGGTGCAACAAGACCAGCGGTCAATTACCCCAGGGGCCCAGGTGTGTGAAACCCAGCTCCCCTCTGCAAGGCCAGGGCCCCTGCAGGATCCCCAGCTGCTGCTCCTTGGTGGGCAAGGCCCAGGCGCATGGTCCCGGGGCTCCCTCTCACCCCAGCCCCCCGTACACATAAGGGGAACACGATGGTACTCACATGTGGACGCCTCCCCGGCCTCAGAGGACACAGGCGAGCGACTCTGTGGGGTGACTCGGGTGTCCCGGGTCCTGGGCAGGCTGGCGGCAGGCTCCTGGCTCTCAGAGCCCTCTTCCTCCTCCTCCTCCGTCTCCAGGAGCGGGCCCTCTGCTCCGGGGTCAATCACCTCCCGTGGCGCAGGGACGGCATGAACCCCCAGGAGGCGGTCCAGGGCGTGGAAGTGGGGGCAGGCCTCCGGGTCGGCCCCTGGCTGGCAGGCCCAGGAGTAGGACTGCCGCAAGTCCTTAATTTTGCACCGGACCTGCTCCCGGCTGCGCTGGTGGCCCCTGGTGGCCAGGCTCGCTGCCATGCGGCCATAGACGGCCGCGTTCCTGTGGCTAGTGCGGAGATCGTGGACATTGGAGGCTTCCCTCCAAACCTCGATGAGGTCCACGATCTCCGCACTTGACCAAGCGGGCGCCCGCCTTTTGCGCCCCCGGGCAGGCTCCTGGGAGCCGCCAGGCTGGTCCTGGGGAGCAGTGGAGGGCTGGGTGTCATCGGGTGGCTGGCTCATCGTGTGGCAGGTGCAGGGTCTGCTGGCACGGGTGCTTCCAGCCTTGCAACTGGCACAAACTGTGTAGCCAGCCCGTGGCCCTTTAAGGGCTCCGGGACCGGGAGGGGGGCAATAGAGTTTCCCTGGTGTTGGCCAGAGTGGCCACCAGGGAAACCTGGGAAGCCTTAGCCTCCCACTAGTTCGAATTAAGGGTCTACACAGCCCTTAATTCGAACTAGCTAGTTCGAACTAGGCTTAATCCTCGTAAAATGAGGTTTACCTAGTTCGAACTAAGCGCTCCGTTAGTTCGAATTAAGTTCGAACTAATGGAGCGCTAGTGTAGCACCTAGGAAAGTTAGTTCGAACTAACGTCCGTTAGTTCGAACTAACTTTGTAGTGTAGACATACCCTAAGTTAGTTACAAATGCCTGAAAATTGTACCCCTAATGTGGACTTGAGTGTTTCTTTGGAAAAGTTAGATCAGGCAAGGCAAGAATAATTTAGCATGAATGCTCAGCAGTGTATGTTTAAGTGAGAAATTTGTTGGAAGCAAGTATTGGGACTGAACTTATGACCCACTCCTCAGTCAATAATGAAAGGACTGATCATTCTTCTTGGAAATCAGGATAAGGGAAGACCTTTTGCAACAGAGTGAGTTACTATCCTTGCTGTAATACTAAACACAGGAGAAGTGTTGCACCTCATATGGTAGCTCCTGGAGACTGATAAAAATTGCTCATTATTTCCTGGATAGACATGTTAGGGAAGGATGAAAGTGTTTACAGAGGCTATCAGCATGAAGTTGGATATGTTGACAATAAATCAATGACTCTTTCTGACATAGCTGGTGGAATATAGAGAGAAAGACTGATATAAACCTTTTCTTTTTTTCTTTGTGGCAGACAGATATATATGAGCTGACTTTTTATTAAACATCATCAAATGAGACTGAACTTTGCAATAGAAAGATTTTATCAGCACCATAGCAAAGGACAGAGTGGGGTGAGTGGGTGTATTCTGGCAATGTCCTCGTGAAAAGAAAAGGAAAAATAGTTACACAAGTTACATCCATCACAATCACAATGGCCCATATAGCCAATTAAAATATAAGAAGTGATTAGACAATGGTGAGGTCTGGGTCAAGAACATCCCAAAATGTGTGGTAGAACTCTGTGGTCAGCCTATGGATGCCTGGGAATTGTTGATGGACACGAGATTGAGGGTTTATGAGAACAGCCACAGTGTGCGGAAGCTCCAGATGGTTCCAGTCACCTGCACTGATCATTAGGAGCCTGGTCCTCAGCACGCAGAAGACATTAGCACCGGTCAGATCTGGGAAGAAGAAATTGGAGCAGAAGGCCCTAGTCCTCCCCCTTCCTCTCCACTGGATCTGTGAGGGTGGTGCTGTTCCTCCCAGGAGACAGATTATCTGGTTGTTGGCCCTCCTCTCTTTATCTAAAGCAGAAGCAGGAGCCATGGACTATCTTCTGAAGGAGGTGGACGTGGGCTCAAACAAAGGTGTTCTCAGCTCATTGGTCATTGAGGGCCCAGAACTCTTACTTCTCCTGGCATGCTCTGCAGAGGGATGGATCCCTAGGTCTAGTGGGCAAATGCCTCTCCAGCACCAAGATCTCCCACTCCAGCTGTTCCATTTCCATATCCCTCTGTTGACTCATCTCCCACATCTTCCTAGAAATGGTTGCAGCAAAAGAGCCAGCCCTGGGCCTTCCTCACATTGCACGACCACTGTGCTGAGGGAAAGGAGTGTCTCTGACCTTGCCAGATGAGCCAGAACTCCCAAAGAGATGCCATGAATCCTACATACTCCAGCAAACTGTTATTGAAATGCCAATCAGCCAGCCCCAGCCACTCTGAGGTGAGAGATCAGTCATGGCCACCAGATGATGGTCTGAGAATGGGGCTGACTGGATGTCAGAGAGGTAGGCCTGCCAGAGATTAAATGAAGATAAGGAGTTGTGGTCTAACAGGAAGTGGTATGATGGAGCTACCTCTGCCTAGACAAAGATGAAGATGAGAGTGTCATCTGGGTAGTGGTTGCACTAGATGATCACCAGGAAGTAATGACCTGTGACATCCCTGAGGATGTCTATGCTGGCTGGGGACCGCTAGGTCCCTAAGTGGTCCCATGCTTCTAGGATAATGTTAAAATCCATTCCAAGGCACTCACAAGGATACAGGGAGAAAGGTTGACATGCAAAGGCTGACATGCACTTGCTCTGGGAAAGGCTCAGGTGCAACTACATGTTAACACTAATGGAAACTGGAGCTTTAAAAATCAGAATCCATTTTATTTTATTTTTCGCCTGTAGCTTTTAGTTTTGACTCTTTAAAGGAAGAGGAGGCTGCCACTGATAAATCAGTACTGCCCAGAATCAACTGTTTTAACAGAACAGGAACACTGAAAATCAGCATAGGTGTGAATTAACATTAGGGTAAATCTGTGCTGTAGGGAAGTATACATTGTACCATGGGGTAAGCTGAAGTGCTGAAAGGCTAAATGACATGACCAAGGTCAAACTGTGATAAACAAGATTTGAACTCTAGACTTTACCTAGTGCTCTAATCACTGAACCATCCTGCCTCTTCAGATACGTGAGGCCTGATTCTTCTTTGATTGGTGTTGGCTGCAGAGCAGGGTGGGATATCTGCACTGATCAATGGGTAACACAGAGGACAAAGCACTGCTTCGTTCCTCCTGCTTCTTAACTGTCTGTAATCTCATCCACGCCTTAGCAACACTGCCTTACAGCTTCCTGCTGGACATTCTGGGAGAGAAGATCTCAGAGCTTTGTTGGGATTTTGCGGTTCCCAGAGACTCAGGTGCTGGGCAGAATCAAGGGTCTTCAATTCAATTCAATTCAATTCAATTCAATACTTTATTCAATGTGCACAAAGGGAGAGCCCCTGGTACTAAAATCAGCCAGAGCCCCTCGAGCAAGGAGCCCCTCCCCTTGCTGTTTTATAGCACATGGTTACAGGTTACATAACACAAACTTCTAAACCAATCAGATTCAACCTTTCCATATATGGCTTTGTTTGTCACATGCATGCACCTCTCCACTCCACATGCCGAGCTCACCCCCCTCCCCTTAGCCTCCCCCAGGCTGTTGCTAGGGTGGTGAGCCACAGCATGCCTCTCCATGCATACCCTTCAGCTCCCCCATTTGGTTTTGGGGCTAAGAACAATTCTTAGACCCCACTAACACCACTTCCTTGTATTTATTAGGAGCTATAATTGACCTTATCAACGCTTAATTAATTACAGTTTTGGTAACAGAATTAAACAATACATTCAACCTTTAATACATAATGGTATGTACACTAAAAGTAAGTCCCCATATCCATTGCGAAAACACAACTGAAATCCATCCCCAGGGAATCTCTGTTCCCACAATAGCAAACTCTTCTATCCACGGAATCACTGTAATTGCCTTACCACTTCTTTCATAATATCTTCCACAATAGGAAGTACGAGATGTTCAAGCCAGGCTTACTTTCCAAAGCTAAATACCCAAATCCACACCAGGTAGTGGAGTCTTTCTTCACTGTTATATCATCCATTAAATTAAACATTACATGCACCATTAAGTCAGATCCCAACATTTGAGATAGGGCTTGTCCTGACTCCATGTTTCTTATATACAAAACCCATCCTCCCAGGATGGAACATTGGTCCCATGGGAAAGCTATATAGTTATCTCCAGCCATTATTACATACTCAGCTACACAGGTGTCTATGACATGAGAATGGGAGTGGGTGGAAGGGCTGAGCCTCCAATCCAGGAGACCAACCCACAGGAATTAACACCTCTCCAAAGATGGAATAATCATTCCAAAATGCCCATTATCAATAGAGACCACTCCTCTGCCATCATCCAAGGTGAAGACATTCAGTCTTTGAGAACTGCGGCTCTCACCCAACAGGGCACCTGTGACACGAGCAAGTCTCCAATCAGGGCTACGACTTTCATGTTAACACCATTCCAGTATGATAACACCATTCCAGACCAATGCTTGCTCAGACATTTTAGTAGTTTTTAATAGATGGCTGAGTACAACAGTGAGGACCTAACCAACTATGTTGCTGAGTTAAGGTGATATCTAATTAATTAGACATAAGCCCTATTCTCACCACAATAAACTGTCATCCCTGCTACTAACAAATTTTCAACCCAGTCCCTATTATGAGATTTGATAGCTTGAGTAATGGCATTTACAACTGATCCAGTGGCTCCTCCCCAGGTGACTACATCAATAAAACACTTAACAATACTGAGAATGGCCCTCAAGGCGTCCATAGGGTAAACAGAGATTATTGTGCCCTATGTTGAGTGTCACCCTTGTATACTTTTACTCGTGACAGATGCACCCAAACTGGAATTCCAGTGACCCGGGCTGCTGAAGGAGTTACCAGGAGAACTATGTGAGGTCCAGTCCAGGCTGGTTCAAAGGTTCGTTTTCTATAGGCTTTCACCAGTTCTTGATCACCGGGCTGCACCTCACATGTGTCCTCTTCACTAGCCTTTGGGTCTGGTTCAGTTCGGGGGTCCTGTGAGACACACTGAGATAACAATTTGCAATATTCAGCAAGCTGGTCACCCATGACATACAACTCCCCCGCTCCAATGCACAGATTTCCTGGCATCCTCATCGCCCGCCCTGTCAGCATTTCAAAAGGAGATAAGGAATGTGGATTAGTAGGACTGGATCTCATAGACATGAGAACCACTGGTAAATTGGTGACCCAGTCTTTCCCTGTAGCAGAAAACATCTGTTTGGTTAGTTTGTTTTTAATGGTTCGGTTAGCTCTTTCTACTAATCCCAAACTCTGGGGATGGTAGGGACAGTAGAATTTCTGTTTGATCCCCAGTGACATGCATACTGTTTTCATCACCTTCCCTGTAAAGTGGATACCTTGGTCACTATCAATGAAGCATGGAAATCCCCATCAGGGAATTATTTCGGTCATCAATATTTTAGCTACATCAGATGCAGTGGCCTTGGCCACTGGGAAAGCTTCTACCCACTTAGTAAAGTGATCCATGATCACCAGAACATATTCTTTCCCTCTGCACCTTGACAGAGGTCCAATGAAATCTATTTGTAACTGTGTGAAGGGCTGTGTTGGTCTTGGCTGATGTTGCATTTTCATTTTCACTGTGGGAGCAGAATTACATTGAGCACATGTTACACACCTCCTCACATAATCATGCACATTTGCATTAAGCTTAGGATGCCACCAGGTGTCCGACATCCGGTGGATCACCCTCCGTGCTTCATCATGTCCCAACATGTGATATATTTGTATCATAGTTCCCATCAGCACATTTGGTAACACTAATGTGTTTCCTGGGCCTCTCCAAGTGTTATCATCACACAGTTTTCCCCCATTATCCATCCATAACCACTTTTCTGCCCTTGGTGCAGAGTGTTGGATGTCCTGTAATTCAAAAAAGTTTGGGGTTTTTATGAGAGGCTGTGTTGCAGCAATCAATTGCATCTCTTTACCTTCCACTGCTGCTCGTTTAGCTAGTTCGTCTGCCCTTCGGTTCCCCTTACTATGAGGGTCTGTCCCTTTTGTGTGGGCCCTCACTTTTATCACTGCTAATTCAGTAGGTTTCTGCATGGCTTCATGAAGTTTCTCCACTATTCCCCCATTTTGTATTGGGGATCCTGTACTCGTCAGGAATCCCCGATTTACCCACAAGTTAACATAATCATGTACAACCCCAAACGCATATCTAGAATCAGTATATATGTTTACAGCATGACCTTTCGCAGCTTCACATGCTGCAACTAATGCCTGCAGTTCTGCTACTTGTGCAGATGCCCCAGGCAAACTGCCGTGTGCCACCAGCTGTCCATCTTGAGTACAAACGGCCCATCCTGTGTGTCGCTTGCCATCCACATAGAAGGAAGAACCATCCACATATAGGCAAGGGGCACCAGGTATTTCAGTTTCTTTTATCAATGGAACATCCATGGGCTCTTCCTCAAGGCAACAATGATGTGGGTGTCCCTCATCTGGGGTAGGCATGAGGGTAGCAGGGTTTAACGATGATGCTCTTTGCAGATGTACCGAAGGCATTAGCAAGCTCGTTTCCCATCGAGTCCATCTTGCCACATGGACTGCTGAGGATTTCTTCCCTGATAAAATAGCAAGCACAGCGTGAGGTACAACAATATTTACATCCTGTGAACCAATAAGTGATGTGGCCTGATTTAGGGCCATAGAAGCTCCTTCCACTGCCTGAAGGCATGATGGCATTGCTTGAGCGACAGCATCTAGTTTAGAAGAGTAGTATGCTACTGGGCACTGTTTATCCCCATGTTTTTGCGTTAACACTGCTGCCATATGTCCCTCACTGACATGCATGTACAATGTAAAAGGCATTAATGGATTAGGAAGTCCCAACCCTGGGGCAGTACTTAGCCTTTTTTTCAATGTGGTAAATGCCTGTTCACAGTCAAGTGTCCATTCAATTGCCTCATGTGGTCCACCAGCACCCTTCAGGAGATTATTAAGAAGCTGGACAATCCTTGAATAATTGGGGATTTGAGTTCGGCAGAAATTGAATAGCCCCAACACTTTCCTAACTCCCCTGACCGTAGTTGGTTGTGGGCATGCATTAATAGCCTCAGTGCGGTCAACAGTTAAACGCTTGTACCCTTTGGATATTAGGTACCCCAGATATGATACTTCCCCCTTTGCAATCTGAGCCTTTCTAGCATTACATTTTACCCCACTGTCTGCCAAGTAATGCAGGATCACTTCTAAGTCTTTCATGTGCGTTTGGCGATCTGGTGAGGAGATAAGAAGATCATCAACATACTGTACAACACAAGAAGCCATGTCTGGCAGCTTTGCCAGCACATCAGCTAATGCTCTATGAAACAAAGTAGGTGAGTTATGAAAACCCTGGCTTAGGCGAGTAAAAGTATATTGCTTCCCTTTAACAGTAAATGCAAACCAAAATTGACTGTCAGGGTGCACAGGACATTTTGCTTTTACCATGGTGAAAACATCAAAAGCATGCAGGCCTCCCACGACCATCCACTCCTGCACCTTTTCCCAGAAGGGTAGGTTTGGGTTATTAAGCTGCAAAGATGGCAATTCTTTTAACATGCTCCGCAAGTCAGATGGACTCATAGGAGTGTGCTCTAGGCGACTAACAGTAGCAGGGTCCCCTTCCCCTTGATTAGGATTAGGGACAGTGTGCACTCTCACTGGAGCCATAAAACCAGACTGATAGCCCCACATTCCACATGTAGGGTCCAAAGGTGCTGAGGGACAAGATCTCTCTTCCTGCAAGGCTGTTTCTTTATAGTTTTTTGCTTCTGCTTGCAGTTTTTCTACCTCTGCTTCTAACTCTCCTATCCTTCCTTTTAGCATATCACACTTTCTAACCAGCTGTTCATAATCAACAATTAAACACATGCCAGCCAATTTGTCCTTTGATAAATATTGTGGTTTATGCACAAAATCAGTATTGCCCACTTGTAATGGGGGTTGGTCATCCTTCTTTCTTTCAGTCACACAGCCAAGATATCTCAACAAGAAAACTAATAAACTTACTGCTACAATAATGATAAAAGCACTAATTAAACACTCTTCATAGTGTGGATCACTAAATCCCTTCATCTTACCCCTTTTTTTTTAAACCTAAATATCCTCCAATCTCAAAATCTTTAAATACAATATTGTTTACAAACTAATAACAATTTGCACTTAGGAGATCTGGGCCAGCCAACACATTAACTAGAGGTACTTATGGCTATACCTGCCCCTACATTAACTGTTGGTCCTTATGGCCTCTTTGATTTCCCACTTCAACAACACTTAGTCAGAGGAACTTACAGCTTAACCTGCCCCCACACTAAGCACAGTGTCTTAAGACTGCAACCAAAATGTTACAAAACTGCAACAAACCCCTTAAATTCTCCAACACCCAGTTTCACTTACTACAAAAGGTGTGAGAGTCACCAGTCAGGTCAGGGACACACAACCAAATGAAAAATGAACAAAATCACCCTCTAACTTGATTGTAGGTCTTGATCCTGAAGGATATTTCTCACCCTGCTCGCTGCGCCAAGAAACTGTTGGGATTTTGCGGTTCCCAGAGACTCAGGTGCTGGGCAGAATCAAGGGTCTTCAATTCAATTCAATTCAATACTTTATTCAATGTGCACAAAGGGAGAGCCCCTGGTACTAAAATCAGCCAGAGCCCCTCGAGCAAGGAGCCCCTCCCCTTGCTGTTTTATAGCACATGGTTACAGGTTACATAACACAAACTTCTAAACCAATCAGATTCAACCTTTCCATATATGGCTTTGTTTGTCACATGCATGCACCTCTCCACTCCACATGCCGAGCTCACCCCCCTCCCCTTAGCCTCCCCCAGGCTGTTGCTAGGGTGGTGAGCCACAGCATGCCTCTCCATGCATACCCTTCAGCTTTGATTAGCAATACATGACAGAATGCTCCCTTGAAATGTGTCAATTTCTTATGCTAAATAAACTGTTCCTCCTTGTGATGGAGCTGTGACACTGAGTAAGTTTCCCAGATCTGAAAGAGAGTGTTGTAGATGCTCAAAAACCTGTCTCTCTCAGCAACAGAAGTTGGTCTAATAAAAGATGTTCCTCCACCCACCTTGTTTCTCTTATATGCTGGTACTGACATAGCTACAACAATACTGCATGTGGGAAACTCAGCATATACTTGTCACAATAACTTGCTGCTCCCATATTTTGTTTAGGATTAGTAAATGGACAACAAACATGGGCTATTCCGTGAGTGTGTAAGAGAGCATTATAATTCATAGATGCAATTGTTACCCGTACACCTTCTGGGACTGGTTCACTGTCCCATGTAGTGGCACTGAGACCATGTAGGGCACGTCTATCCAGCAATGCTTAATTTCACATAAGCTACGTCAATTGTGTAGTTTATTTTGAAATAGCTTATTTCAAGGTTTGGTGGTGTCTACATGGAACTTATTTCAAAATAGAGCACTCTTCCTCCAACTTCCCTTAGACTTCATTAAGGGTACATCTAGACTACAAGCCTCTTTCGAAAGAGATTGTCTGGACAGCCACAATGGTTTTGAAAAAGCGATCTACTTTTTCAAAAGAGAGCACCCAGGCAATCTGGATGCTTTCTTTTGAAAAAGCCCTGTTTGCAGTCAAGAACGCCTTTTTTCGAAAGAGCTCTTTTGAAAAAATGTGTCCTTTCTGGTAAAAGTAGTTTTACCAGTTTCAAAAAAAGACACATTCTTTTGATTTAATTTTGAAAGAACGGAATGTCAGTCTAGATGCAGGTGAAGTTTTTTTGAAAAAAGGCCACTTTTAAAAAAAACCAGTAGTCTAAACACACCCTAAATGAGGGTTACAGGAGTCGGAGTAAGAAGTCCTCAAGCTTGACAGTATTTTGACATTATGTCAAAATATCTGCTGGCTGTGTAAATGCGGACTATGTTATTTTGAAATAATATTGCTATGTAGACATAGCCTTGCAGACAAAATAATAAATCTGCTCTACAGCCTTTACTGCGCACCCATTGGCTTTTAGTTCTTGTGGCAGAGGCTCATGCACTAAGCTCCAGAAGTGCCAGGTTTGGGTCTGCTGTTGGCTCCCCAAGTAACCTGTCCGATTTTTTCCCCTTAAACTTTGATGTGAATGTGATGTCTGTATAGAGATGTGTGGATGAATGTCAGTTCTGATGACCTTTTTTGATGCTGCTTGCATGGCCTTTACTTCATAAACTAATTGTTATGAAGTAACAAATGCTGCCTTCCAAGGGGAAGCACTGCTTGGAGCCCGGCGTCAGCTAGGTACTCCAGCTGATCCTGGGCTCCATGCAGTGCTGCCCTGTTGAAACACCGCCATGACATTTCAAAGGGGAGGCGCATGTGATTAATTGCATGATTAATCATGTATACATTTTTTAATTGATTGACAGCCCTAATGTGAACTCATTAATTCTTATTTTATCAGCAGCGGTTAAGGAGAATATTTTTTTCCCTCTTCCTTGTTATAACTGTAGTCCCCTTACTAAAGGTGCCTCTGTTTATTTTCTGGGAAGACCCTGTGTGCTACAATCCAGCCTCACAGACTACAATTCCCATGAGCCCTTGGGAAAAACAGAAAGGAAGTGACTCTTGTGTGGGAGATCAGGGTCTCTCCATGTGCATGAGAAGAGAGGCCTAGCAGTCTGGGACTCTGCCCTTGGATTTTGGAACAGAAGGGGAGCTAGACTGCTGTGGAGGAGTTTGATCCAGTCCAGGGGCTGAGTGAAACTACAGACTGGGACTAGATGCCTTTGGAACTGGGATCTAGCAAGCTGCTTCTGATAGGCACAGCATGAGGCAGTAAGTAATTGGGCATTTTTGGGAAAGTGCTGCCTGGGACAGAACTGCTGCCTAGCTTGGACCCTCATACACACTGCCTACAGAGAATCTCTGTAGGCAGCTGCAGTTCTTCAAGCGTGCCCATGCAAGCAAGAGTCCAGGGATGAATATTGGCAGTGCAAATGCTAAATATATAAGTTCCAATTATTGTTGTGCGCTTTGTTAATGTTATTCATTGTTAATCTGTTAAACCCTGTTTATTTAAGTTAAGATTGTTTATTTTAATGTAATCTATTAATGTATATGATTTGTAGTTGTTGTTCTGGAATTAGATCCAGATGATTGCTGGAATGAGTTTATTCCTGGAGGCTTTCAAGGCACACTAGTAAGTGTATACAAGGCCAGCCAGGTGGAGGCACTGCCATTGTACATTCTTTATGAGCAAGGGACAGCAGCAAGGGGGTGGTTAGGGTTTCCCCACCTAAACAACATCACCACTGGGGTGATCAGGATCTCCTTTTACTTTAAAACCATCAGGCACCCAGGCACACCTGTGAGTGTGACCTGGTCCCATGTAACACGAGGAGGAAAAAGAAGGTTACATAACTTTTTAGATACTTGAAACCTGTGGTCATGTCCCTTCTCAGTCTTCTCTTTTCCAAACTAAACAAACCAAATTATTTCAATCTTCCCTCATAGGTCTTGGTTTCTAGACCTTTAATAATTTTTGTTGCTCTTTTCAGAACATTTTTTTCAAATTTGTTCACATCTTTCCTGAAATGCGACACCCAGAAATGCACACAATACTGCAGATGGGGCCTAATCAGTGCAGAATAGAGCAAAAGAGTTATTTCTCATGTCCTTCTTACAAGACTCCCGCTAATGCATCCCAGAATGTTTGCCTTTTTTGTTTTTGTTTTTGTTTTTTATGACAGTCTTGGACTTGGCTTGTGTCTGCCCCCTGCACCCAAACCTGCTGCTGCTTTGCTCCTGGCTTATCAATCCTTGCCTCTTCTCTTGCCCTTACTCAATCCTTGCCTTTCTCTTGCCTTTACACCTCACTGCCAATCCTCAGTCATCAGTGTTGACTCTGACCCCAGCATATGACTTCTGTTGTGAACCTCAGTTGACCTTTGGCTCTAGTTTGTGACTTCAGCTCTGATTCACAATTCTGAGTCTGGCTCGACCATTGGCTCTGGTAACCAACCGAAGACTCTGGTGCCGACCTTTGGCTTTGTTTCCCAGTCTGTAAATCTGTTCTGTGCCTGATTGCCTACCTCTGGGTCCCTAACTATACCAAGAAAAAGGGTTTTGGCCATTTTTAGAGAAATGGCTTTTTTTTTTTCATTTTTTAAAATACATTTCAATATTGTCAAGAGCAGGAACAAGACTGTCTACAACACTTCCAAATGAGTTTTTCATCAAAATCATTATTACAATCTGTTTACTGAACCTCTCTTTTAGTATGAATGTGATTTCTATAAATGAAAAATTTCAGAAGCTACTTTATTTTTGTTTGTTTTGAACGTCACTGCTCTGTTTTTAAACTAGACTAATTAATTGGGTCATATTTTGTTCTGTCTCAACCCTTATAAAATGTATACCTATGCAACCAAAGGTAGCTGCATTTAAATTTGCTGAATGAGTCTGCTCTGGATCCATACAACATCAACACAGCCACCTGGCGGTGCATCCGCCCAAGGTACTACTGTCCACTTCTGAGGTTCTCCTGTCTGA